>NW_026623393.1:562647-594255 GCF_030028575.1 Malurus melanocephalus | reverse complement strand
TGTGTTTTCTGCCACCTATTGGCCTTTTTAGCTAACAATTATGAAACAAAGGACAACACCCGTGACAAGGTACAGCGTCTACTGTCTTATAAGGGAATGTACTGATGGACCTCTCAAACTACCATTGAAAACTGGCATTTGAAGCAAGTTTCTTTATGCAGTTGTTTCAGTCTAATGAAGTCACTGTTTAAGAAAGCACTGGAAGGCTCCACTGGTCACAAAAAACAGGTGAAAAAAGACTGAAACATCCCCCCCCCAAAAAAAAAAAAAAAAAAAAAAAAAAAAATCCTTGCTTGTTGCAGAAAGGGGATTAGAGCTCTGTCAAACAAAGCAGAGATCATTTGGACCAGACACCACCAAGAGCCAAACTGATCTGGCTGGAAATTCTTTGCAAAATGCTACAGCTGCGAACAGCCAGAGCACTGGTGAGCAGTGGGGGAATGTAGACCATGGTCACTCCAGCCTTTTTCTTTCCAAAGGTAGAGAAATAATCAAACCAAGCACCATAATCTCCTCTTCAATTATGACCAAGTGCATGCACTATAGAATATTCTTCTGAATAAAAATAATGTACTTATTTGAAAATAAAGCATGATTTTTAAATTTTTTTTAAGGAAATGGCAGAGAACAAAGTGCACAAGGCCAAACTTTCTAATAAATGAGATTTATTATGGGAAAAAAAAGTCAAATAATTGCATTTTCAGGGGAAAGGTCATTATTACTTAGAAAGAGGTTAATAGAACAATATTAATAGCTTTTTACAGGGCAAAAGAGATAGATGCAGCATTAATATGAATGAAAACAAGAATGARGATGCTCCCTGTTACCAAAGTTTAGACTGAAAATTCAGAAGGTCAAATTCTTCTTTTATATTCCCCAAAATAAAGAATTAGATAGTAAAAAATGTTATCAAGCCTTTTTATTCAGTGAGCTCAACAGAAAGTAGAGAAAGAAAGTGATCAAAAGTTTTAGCCTGAAGCCAACAATTAGAAGCATGGTTCAAATTCTGTTTCTGGGAGAGTCTAAGGGAAGATTGTTGAAGATAAAAGTCCAGATGAGTCCATCATTGAACTTTTACTAGAGCAATTGCAGCAATTCTGTCTATTTGACCAATATTTTAGATTAGACAATTTTCTAAAGTAATGGAAAATTGCCAGAGATAAAAAATAATTTGCAATACACATTAATAATAATATTGCATTACACATCCATAATGCTGTCCATGCAAAAGTCTTAAAGTACTTTATAAACACTTAATTAAGCCTCCCAACACCCTGAGAGATGGACAATTTTTCTCAACCATTCCTCARCTGGAAAATCTAAGGCACAGACCATTTAAAACAAAACATTTGCCTCAAGTTTTGCAATGATTAGAACGGGTTGCAATCAACCATGTAGGAATGAAGAAGGCATGTGCAACAAATACTGCCAATATAAAATAATTTTTCTCTCAAAACAAAAAAAGTTCTGCAAGTTTGACCTCCCAAAAATCTCTTAAATGCATCTGAAAACATTTTTCCTCATGAATGTCTTTACATACATACACAAAGAAATAGTGTCTACCAATAATTGAATAGGCAAACTAATAAATAAATGAAATGTGCTTATTTAAAATACATTTTGCAAAAATACTATTGATAAAAAAAATTAAAGCCCAAGAATCTTGACTGTTAACCCCCAGCCTTGACCTCTAACAGTGAGTTTCTCTTTTAGATCATCGCTGAATGAGGAAGAAAAGAGAAATCCAAAGGTGATTATAAAGATGGCTGTTATCATCTGTCATACACATGTGTAAACTATTAGCATGTTTTAACTACAAGGCTAAGCAGGATCTGTCTAAGTAGCAATTCCAGCCTCAATATGCTCAGCAGTACCACACCAGGACTCGCAATTATGTAAGTTTGCCATTAAAATGCAAGTTGGAATCTACTGCTAAATCTCCATAGTGACGAATACACTGAAAAGCTGTCCTACTTTGGAAGATTAAATTGACTTTATTTTTGGTTATTGTATTTAAAACACTGTAACTTGCTTATTGTACTCTCACTAATTCAGTTTTACTTTACCAAGCACCTCAGACAAGAGAATTTGCTTGAAGTCACAATCATGCTGTGAAACATATACATCTAGGACAACTTTTCAGAATACTGTAATTATAAGTATTTGAAGTCAAAACTCATAATTGTGCATGATGAGGGAAAACTGAGGAATCTTTTTGTTGAATGGTCTGGCTGTGAAGTTGGACTAATCTCACCTGTCTGAGCAAGTTTCAAAGCAGATGTCTGTATATTATTTGGGATGCAATTTTGTCGTGAATTTAAATAAAGAAAATTATTCAAGGGCTACAGTACTAAATGAATCCTGATGTGAAACTTATTTTACTATTAGTACTGCATTGTATAGTCATTGGAGGAAGATATTGCTTAATATAATATAATGGGAGAGATAAATGTAAACCATTAACTCTTCAGTCCTTACTCTTATACCATGTTCTTTATAACTGATCAGGTAAAAATATGCTTAGTAGCATCTTAAAGGCTTCCTCTTCTATGSTCTATTCCTCTGAGTGAAAAGATGATGTCTAATCTTCCTCACACTGAATTTGTTGGTTTGGTCTATAAGAAAGGGCTTTTGGAAGAAAACCTTTAATATAAGTCAAGGTAAATTAAATTGCGATAGTGCAAAAAGAATAATGTGAACAAAGGAAAATATCATGACAACACATAAGGGCTTAATTTTCCCATTATTAAGGCAAGACTGGGTGAAATCTAATAGATCATAGCAGCCCAGCACCACATTGAAATCAGCATCTTACATAGATGGAAGTCACAGCTGATGACTTTGCAAAACAAACCCCAAGATCCCCCAGTGTTAATGAGGTACCCACTCACCACGGCTTTCACAAGGCACAACAAAACACTGCAAAGTAAGAACATTCATGAGTTTTGGCTATCGCAGTGCGTGCAGTCTGCAGAGAATCACACGGGTACTTCAGCTTCCTCAGATGCTGCCAACAAAAGCAGCCAAGTGAGAAGGACACACAGATCTGGGTTCCCTCCCCAGCTCTGCCACCTCGTCAGGAAATCACTTCCCTCTAATTCCTCTGGTTTCTGCCTGGAAAAAATGGCTTTCTGCAGGGAGTTTTAAAGAGAAATGGGAGCTTTAAAAAGAGATTTCAAAAACACGCAAGTGCAATTCAGAGCTTGGTGATGAAAGCATTTTGTTTTCTGAGTAATTTTTTCCTTCCTTGCAATCTTCACAGGTAGATAAATCAGTCAGGTTTTTTTGTTTTAAATAGAGATATTTCTTGAATATTTTACAGTTCCTGCCCCTTAAACTGACTTTTGCACAGTCAGTATTGAAATCTACTTATGTTTCAAACTCTGCAGTATTATGTGATTTTGTTTGTGATGTCTCTAGACACAGAGATGCATACAAAGGAACAATAGGTGTTGCAAATATTTTTAAAATAAGCTGTTTCGAGTATTTTAATCTTAAAAAGTACTTACTTAATTTAGTCACTATCTTCATAAAGTACTCAAGTTGTCAGTAAGTCTTAACCCTAAAAATGTGAATGCATAGGGATTTTTATGGCCTTGTTGGTGGGGGGTTTTAACATTTTAATTTTTTTAATTTATGATTGAGTTGTTGGAGAGGGGAAAATGTCTTATAATGGGGCTGTAGCTGAATGCTTAATTAGGAACAGCTAATCACCTCTTCAAGTAAGCTGGAGAGTTACATAACTAAGTGTTACCATTCCTACAGATAAAGACAGTTTAACTTGGCTTCCTATGGAAATAAGCTTTATGTAACAGTTTTGTCTGTCTCTCCATCTTTCTTTCCTCTCCCTTTTACTTTCCCTTCAACAAAAGGCTGAACCATTAGCCAGTAAGAACTTGAGGGCTAAAAAATTTCAAAATTATATTCCTAATGGTTTTATGGAGACAGCTGATGAGATAAGAGAGAAAGGCCTAAATCCCAGCCCTAGTTTTCTCTAAAATAAGCAGAGAAAGTTATGGACAAAGTTAAAACTTGATGTGAGATTACTGTTTCTAATGCCTGAGCTGTCCAACAGGTTGGCTGCTTCAGATTTCATGTGCTCAATTTCCTTGTACAGAGAAATAAATGAGCAATTTTCTGTGCTCAGAGGCCAGCAGATCATTGTGTTCTGCTGGGTCAGTGCAGGTTGCTCTGCCTTTACTYCAGGCTGAAAACACAGCCCTTTAGGAAACATATAGCCACAATAAAATTAAGTTGAATGGTTTAAGTGATCTTCCATTAATTTGATTACTGATAGACTCTCTATTGTTTTGTCTTTTCTGTTAGCTGAATGCAATGACAAGAGCCGACATACGATGAACTATCCAGAGGTGTTCACAATCATCTGCTTCAGTGTACACTGAGGCAGAGTCAGGTCGACATTGAGAGCAATTTTGAAAATCAGATCCCAAAATGATAATGATTTATATATTCCTATAATAAAATCAGGACAGGACAACCTTCCTCATATGKTAAAGCCGAACTACTCTGATATTAATAAATCCCCTGGTTCAATCCTAGTGCTGTTGTTTGCCTTTGATTTAAAGATCCAAAGTGGAGAAACTCATTTAAAACAACCATTCATTTTAGCTGGGAAGAATTATTCTTCATTCTATATTTCTCACAGATGTGCCAGAGACATTCCTTTTACTAAATATACAAGCCCAAACAAAAAAATCGTGATTTCAGAAATATTTGAAAATGGATAGATTTTGAAAAACTTTGAAGACAATACAAATCCAGTGGGTCATCTTTACTGGTCTAAAGCAAAAGCCCAGATTCTTGTGTTTTGGGAGACCTCACATAAAAATTTAAATTTTTTTTCCACGCTCATAAACAAATAACTGGAAGGAGCTACATGTTAATCTAGTCTGTTTGAATTTAGTTTCAGCATTTTATTATTTCAATAATTTCATATATCATTATTCGGTTGAGGATGAATTTTCTCTTGTCTTTTTAACCCAGTCAGTCTGACCAGTCAGGGATGAAACTGATTTAAAGTGTGAARCACTCATGACACCATCCTATAGGCTAACTACTGTGAACCTACTGACAATGTGAGCCAGGGATGCAAAATATACGTTGCCCATAGGAGTGCTTTTCTCAATTCTGTTTCATTAACTCTGTGTGCTGTTTTACTCTGCTGGTCTACAGGTGTGACTTTTCCGTCTCTGAGTCACAATGTTCACAACTGGCCCATTTTAATATTATTTCAGCTAGGATTGAACAGAGAACAGTTTTATGGTGTTCAAAAACAAAGCATAGAGACATTCACAATTGTTTCTATTGAGAAAGAGTTGAGGGAAAAGGTATTAAAACTTGTGAGATGGTTGAGCCGTGTATTTGCTGTAGGCACTAAAAGTATTATTTTGGTATGAGGTGAAAAAGCTCACCTTTTTTACCAAAGATAAACTCATTAGAAAACTTAGAAATACAGATTTTAGAAATACAGATATGTCTGTCTCAGCATTATGGTAAGATTGCACCAATCATAATATGGTATATACTCACAGCATAGCATTCAGGAATCAGTATGGAAGATAAATAYAGTATAAACAATCTAAATGATCTGTCGTAGAAATATCCTCAAGCAATGAAATATTTAGAAAAATGATGAAGATTTATACAGTGCCTCATACATTTACATGTAAAAAAAAGAATAGTAATGTTCCTTGACTTAGTACAAAAATTAATAGTTTCATCAAGTTTTTTATCCTGATAAARATTTTTTTCTTATGGCTATAGAAATGTACTGAAGTATTTAAATCACCTGTCAAATGTAAACCTACTTCAGTACTGACACTTTAAAAATACAATGTGAAATCCGAGATCATTTATACTTGATAGGATTTTTCATGTTGACTTATAACATATGAATGGGGAGACTAGATGCAGAAACAGTAGATTTTCAATTTTTACCTTTTTTTCCTCACTAATTTCCAGAATGTAATTCTGCCCCCAGCTGGTTAAGACATAGCTGACATAGGAGATTGAAAGTGAGAGAATACTGAACCTATGAACTCTGCTTCTTCTCAGATGATGACTACAATTTGCATGCAAAGTATCAGCAGCTTTAGTGCTCAGCACAGGTGCTAATAGATTCTAAGTTCTTTATGTAAGTATGTACTGCACCCTCTTCATTATAGTGCTAATAGCTCAAAGGTGAAACTGTTTTCAGGAAACAGAGTTCATTGATTACTCCTACAGAACATTACAATTAATGACATCGGTCTGTGGTAATTGCTATACCTGTATCAGATCAACGGAAAAGCAGAAATTTAATAYATGCTCTAGTCACTGAGAGATTCCAGAGAGTTGCTTATATCTGCTGCCTGGAATAGATTTTTACATGTTTATGTGTCTTCCTATTGCGCTTTTTCATCAGAACCTTAGTCTGTCTTTTTGCAAACAGAACACATGTACTGAAAAATTTACATGACTTCCACTTATTTTTCATGTATAACTGCAGCCCATCCTTATCTCCCAGGAAGGAAGAAMAAAAAACAAAGGAAAAAGGAAAGTACAGCAACAGAAAAGCAGGGAGATAAGTTGTTATTATTATTGCCTTTTGAAACAAAAGCTTTCATTCACCCTTCAACCTCTCTCCACTATCTTCTATCATATTTCAGGACATCTCTTCTGATGCAGCTGGAGAATAGATTACAAATACCTTCAAATTCATCTGACTTACTTTCCATTCTATATATCACCTTTTCAYACGCAGCAGTTTCTGTCACATCAGCAATCCACTCCCTCAGTAGCAGTCCTGATGCATCCTTTTGGGTTTTCAGTATAAGTWTTCGATACCATGAGGATAAAGGGGGCAATGCCAGGAAGTTTAGCCCCTGTATTTAGAAATTGTATATTCAAATAAATTAAATGGGTGAGAAGATATGGTATAAGTGGAAGAATTAATTGGAAATATTTTCATAGAACAAGACAAAATTAAAAAAAANAAAAAAAAAAACCTGAAAGGAAAAGAATGATTTAAAAAAACCCACCAGATTTTAGCATCCATGCAATCACTAGCATAAGTACAAAGTATGAACAAGATAAAATGGTCCCACTGAGTGAGTAGGGCCCGACTGGCTGAGACACTCTGAGTACTGCTGCTTTCCAGAGTTTTCTGCTGCCTCCATATCCTGGTGTCCCAAGTGGACTTAGAGCACAGGGCGRCCACAAGAACACATGGTCCACCTGAGCCCTGCAGAAACTGAGCAAGTGGGACAGTGTATGGCAAAATTTAGCAGAACGCTACAGGAGTATCAATGGTAAATGAACTTCGTGAGTTTACACAGCAGAGAAGTGGAATTACAGGATGGAACAGAGCTGCTGAGGGAGCACATGATTGAAGCAATGGGATGTGAATACTCAATCCATTAGCCTTGACAGAAAATCTCTGGTGTAGGTTTGGGAAGAGGCAGAAGGAGGAGGAGTTCTGTGGGAAGCTGAACAGGGATAGATCCAAGAGGAACAAATGGCTGTTAATGAAGAATGCTGCAAACTCACAAAATCACTCCTTGACCACGTGCAGACCAGACTGAAAATGCCAGAAAACCGAACATCTGCCTGAAGGAGAAAGGGCATATGCATCAGACACATCACAAAATTACTGGATATCATAAATTTATCAGAACAAAGAAGTCTGTCTCCAAGGATGTAAGTAGTGCGGCAGGGCTGGCACTGCATGGTAGGAAGGAGATRAGCATCATGCCTGACAGAAGAAAAAGGTGGAATCCTGCTCAGTGTTTGCTAACTCAGAGGATACAACTATCCCATACCCAGTATATGAAACTTTTGAAAACTTCCTGCAGTCAATTTTAAAGGTTTCATTTCACTTTAACATTTACCTAACAGCTCTGGTATTGATATTTAGTTTGCTCCAGATAAACCCTGGTTCGAGTGAGTTTTTCCCTTACATTCCATAGCAGCTGGAGTTTCTTTGTTTTCCTTTACCTTTTGCTTGTCACATAGCAGCCCTTATAAAAAGTGTCCAATCAAATAAGCACTGGAAAAAACTATCTTCTCTCCATTGTCCTTTTTAAAAGGTCTCTTCATTGTGCCTTTCATTAGAAATGATCGAGAGATGAAGGTAGGGGAGGGGCTGAGCACACCCTAAAGACATTCAGAACAAAATTCATTTGACAAATCGCCAGGCTTTGAACTACTGTCTCTGCAGAAGAAAAAAAAAAAAAAAAAAAAAAAAAAAAAAAAAATAAAAAAATAAAAAAAAAAAAAAAAAAAAAAAAAAAAAAAAAAAAAAAAAAAAAAAAAATTGTCCATTAAGTGTTACATTGTGATTATTTTGCTTGGGGAAAACTTCTCTACAGATTCACCTAACCTACAGTAATAGAAATTTTGGGCTACAGTGTGACCTTAAATTATATTCCTAAATACTTGCAAAGGATGTAAGCCGCACAGGCCACTACAAGGAGTGAGAGTAGCCTGGATAATCTGACACATTTCCAGTCTGAGGATTTTAATGTAAAGCCTACCTCTATATTATAATCCTAGAAGGTCTGGCTCTACAGCTCTCTTTTTCAGTGTTTCCTTGACACACTACCACACCCCCCCACACCACCCCCGAATTCTTTTAAAATCCTGGAATAATATGTGGTCAAAACTAAATCCAAATTAAGTCCATCTGGGGAAAGTGGAAAAACCTGAATTCCATCTTGTTGTCTTGAACATCCTATGGTTGCATAATAACAAAATGCCTTTGTTCTCACAACTAAAGTATGCATCAAGAATCAAAGAAGCAAGAAAAAAAGGGAATGTTCCAAGCTATTACTGTAACAATCCAATTACAATGCCTATCAAACTTAACTTCACAGGTTATAGCTCCTAATTGCCTGACAAAAATTGACACTTCAGTCGCAACAGCATAATATAATCAGAGTCCAAATTAAATTTGATCGTGGGCAGAAAACGATGCTATCATTCGGCGGCATGGAAACAGGAGATCAACTAGCATGATATCAAGGATCAGAAATGAAAATTATTCATTAATGGCAATGGTTTTCTGATAATGGAAATGACACAGTTCAGACGGCTTCGTAAAAACACTATTAATTAAAAAGATGATAGACCTAACAAGGCATAGAAACCAGTGGAACCTTTCTCTGTGCTTGTTAAGGTGAAGGATGACAATGTTTAAGAACAGAAGTTTATGCACTTTTGTGAAAAGTATTCSGCTGATTCTGTAGCAAGTTTACTGGTTCTTGCTTAGTGAAGCATCTTTCTCTGGGGTGCTATGTTAGAGGGACATAAAAAGTGTCTAAGGCCATAATATGGCATTGTAATAAGCATGAATACTACCAGCTATAAAAGAGAAGGGTCCAATTCATAAAAAAAAAAAGACACATGGGATTTTTGCATACTCCCAAGAAAATAGTGCAGGGAAAACTACTTTATTTCCCTGTGCAAGCAGATCTGTTCCCAATTCACTCTGGGGAAATAYAGAGGTGCTTTATGTTGGAAGGAGAGCATGCCAAAAATCCAYCCTCAAAAGTTTCCTTGAGCAAGAAAAGACAAGGCCAGTGCCTCCGACTGCTGAAGTTCAGATAGCGCCTCTGTTCCTTACACAGAGCTCCAGATATTACCACAATAAAAACCTCCAATACGAATACAATGCCACAGGCATCGCGTTTGAAATGACACCCTCAAAGGGGCGATCGCTGTACCATTGAAACCACTGGGTGCTTCTGGAACAAATCAAACCGCACTTGTCCTGGTTTGAGGAAGAAAAGGTCTGCTGGCTGCTAACAATCTCCGTGATCTACTCCCTCATCCCACACCCTGCGGGACGGGTCAGTGCCCAGCACACATCACTGAAACTGCTCTGGAGGACCCTCGGCTCTTTCTTCTTCTGTAGCTGAGAGCTGCAAAGAGGCATCCCCTGCTGCAATTCCTTGCTCCACAGGCGGCTRCTTTGGAAATGCACAGGCATAGGCCTCTGAAACTTCTTGCTGTGGGAAACCAAAAATTCAAAAGCCTGAAAAATAAAGGACTTTCAGAAAGAACACAAGGGAAGAGCAGGCAAAGATAGGTGTACCCTTGGAAAAGGATGACTCAAAGCAGATCCTCCTGACCCTAGAATGTAACTACAGTACATTTCAGCAAATCAGCAACTAATCTCATGCTCCTCAGATTGTCTGAGGGTCACTTTAATCCACAACACATCATCTCAAGCTGCCTYGAAACTATCTTCACCTCATAACCAACACCTTTGAAGACCACCTCACTTACCAAAAAAACCCTAAAAATCCCCAATACRAAACCATAAAATATTTAATCCCATTTTATTTGGAGCAGCTCAAAAAACTGAAAAACATGCAGGTAAGTGGATATACTTTTAACTTTCCTTAATTCTTTGATAGTCCTCTACAGAATGCACCCAGCTTGTCTGAATCGTCAACTTTGTTTTTAAAAATAAAATCTTTTGGAAAGCCTTTAATAAAACCTCACCCTTTATWAAAAAAATATATGAATGGGGGTGATGATATTACGTAAATTATATATGATATATATAATATATATGTAATATATTTTACATTTTATATATAAAATATATATGATATTGCACTGTACCTCTAAGAACTCTAGGACAGGTCATCCAGTTTCCCTGCGTTTTATTGAAATACCCTTTAGGTCTCTGAACACAATTATTTAAGGCAGAAGCAAGGAATGCTGGAATTCAACATGTGGACAGCTCAGCTGGAGACATACATAGCAATATGTATGAATGGAGGAAACAAATATCCTATAACATCAGCTAGAATGTCATTAAACAATTTCGCAGCTAACATATGATTGATTATCTCTTGAGTTTCAATAACTCAACCTCATGAAAGGGTTCTCATAGATACAAGGAGAAATTTTAAAACACTTTGTATCGATATTTTCTTGCTTTTTTTCTTTTTTTTTCATTGTGYATCTTAGTCCAGAACCAGGAAAAGTGAAAAACAATAGAAGAAAACAGACCAGAGTTTGTATTGTTTGGGTTTTTATAATAAATAATTTAGTTATATAGCTTGTGATGTATTCTGAGCAATGATGTAAACTCCTTTCTGATAAAAGTGACACTGTTCAGCACAGAAATTGGGTGTGCTTATCCCCACAGCAGGGAATTTAACACAGAGGCAGCCAAAACCCAAAACCATTGTGACCATTAATMCTGCAGGGTAAGGTTATAGACTGAGTCATCTAATGGGTAAATTCCCTCTCCAAATTCCAGAAAATTCAATTCCATATGTGCCCTTTAAGCGTTCCAGGGTCAGATCCACATCCACTAACTCTCAGGCTTGATGGGAATTTCCTGACAAAAATAGTTGCAGGAAATGTCACTTTTTTGTGGGCATGGTCTGTTCAAAGGTGGTGTTTCAGGTAAAAAAAGAGAACTAGAACATCTACACAGACAAACAGGTGAGCAGTCAGGATGCTTCGCAAGCTAACAAAAGAGATCCACACCCTTGCCTCTGCAAGGTTTCATTTGGGGCTCACTGGTGATTCCAGATTACCTTTTACTTCACCACCTGTCTCTTCATCACATCCCCCTTTACTGTGAAAATTTTGAGTGGTCTTGAGCTCCTGCTGCTGACAGCTCAACATCTCACATGAAGCAAAAAACATTTCCACGTTGTCTCTACTAACAGCATAAAATCAAAACAATTGCCATTCTTTAGCTCAACCCTGGCCTGAGGAGAATAACTGTAAAAAGAGATTCACCACTCTGCRTCCCACTGCCATTGACCTTGAGCATTGAACAGCAGGAAAACACTTTGCTTAGGTAGGGCTAAGAGCCCTCCCACAGCCTCCTTGCAGATTGCAACTCCTGATAGGTACAGCCTGAAATTCCTCATTTTTCCAGCAGCACTCACTGGGACAGGGGGTACACCACATTAAGAAGAAAGTAAATAATGAAATTAATCTKAACAGGGTTGCTGGCCCATTTTCAGGTCCCCCATTCTAAAACTTGCAAGTTTCACCATTAGGCTCGTGTCCAAGTCTATTTCCCTGGTGCATTCAGGCTTATGCACCACTCCAGAGGAGTCTGTTAATGACTACAAAGATCCACAGCTGTTTACTGTTCAGACTCAGTGGTGGACCAGGCAATAAACTGGATCCAACAATGAAGTTGTTGGACCCTCACAGCAAGCAGAGACATCGTGTCAACTGCTTGCTCATAGCAGCAGTGAGTACCAGGACAGCTTAGCAGGGCTCCACAGAACAGGGAAAGGATAGGTGTGGATTGGAGAGGAGCTGTGCAGGGCCCTCAAAATGAAAGAAGTGTGTAAAGGAACCAAGCTCAAATAGTTTTCAGAAGCACAGATGAAGCAACAAATAAATAGTCCACAGAAGTTCTTTAACATGCATCCAAAAAGGGACACAATCTAATCTAAAAAAAAATTTCAAAATCAGATTTTTAATTTCTTGTAGAAATCTGTTGTGACATTAATTGGTGTAAACGCTTTTTTTTCTTCTCCTTTTTTTTTTTTTTCTTGTTAGTTGCTTTCCATAGGGGTTTTTCTTGCACAAAGTTTGTGTGATTCCATGAATGAATAAATAAGAGAAACAGTTTTTCACAGTAGGGTATAGTCTTCAGGAAAATCATAGTAAGAGACAGACAGTTACCAAAAACCTGCAAAAGGCTAGGGGAGAGTATAAGAGAGGCTTATACTAAGCTTCACATTTTTAGACATGGAAAGGAATGTAATATTTTTTTAAAAAAAATGCAAGAAGGTGTTTGAGGTAAAAAGAAAAAGAGTGAAGCAAGTAACAAAAGCAAAAATTATTTTATCAGAGGATACAAGCTTTCAACAACATATCAAAATAATAAGCATCTCTTCAAGCCATGCTCTGGCTACACATCCAAACTGTCTGTTGATTAAGAATGGATGAAATAATCTATTTTAAAACAAACTAAAAAGCAYTCTTCAAGGAAGTATTCCTAGATACTGAGACTAGCAGCTCTGAAAGAAGGCTTCAAACATTAAAATTTTATTAAATTAGAAAATTTGCCAAAGAGGCACCTTTGTCAGTGCTAGATTTTAAAGCATGACCTGACACGGTGCACTGGTCCAAGTTCGTTTCACTTAGAAGCACTGCATTTCTCATTAAGGCAGCATTTTCAGTCCTTTCAGTTWAGATGGTTCCCAGAACTTCCGCATCTGGTGCCAAGCTTATAGAAAGCCTTAAGGACACGTCTATGTGGGTGGGCAGCTGATCAAGTTATTTATTGATTGACCAGACAGTAAGAAGCACAAAAATTCAAAGGGGAAGGATGAAAATWTTTCTGGTAAGGTGAAACGCTTCATATTTACTGAACAGATTATCCACAACAGGAAATACTTACTTGATGGCTTGATTGCAAAGTCAGGCAGGTCCTCAGCCTCACTGACTTTGCTGCAGTGTTGATAATTTACCAACGGAAGATCTGTGCCCCCAAGGTAGTTTCTTAATGCAGTGGCAAGCTCTTAAATTTATAAAAAGCAGGACATAGGAAATACAAACATGAAACATCTTTTATTCAGTCACTTTTCTCACATGCAGGATTTTCTAATATACAAGCAGCAAAAATGCATAAACTCAGAATATTCTGTTTCAAACTGAGCTCTCATTTTTGACTCAAATGCGAAGTGCACCTACAGTATAAAAAGGGGAACAGAATAGCTACTGAAAAGCAACTTCCTTTAAGGGCACAGCTGTGCTGCAACTTCCTTGACTTTCTGCCTACCTGCAGACCTTAGACTGAGAGTCAGAGTCTTAGACTCAGAGCCCTGCCCCATCATCAGCTTTGAAAATGTCCTTTTCATGTAAGAAGGTTAACACTGGATGCCCAATCTCCAGAGTGTGCCTGTGAACTGCCCTCCGAAAATGCACCCTGTGCCACTGATGCTGAAAGGAGCTGTCACCAGGGAAGATAAAGGGATTTCTGTGATCACACAGCTTTTCCAAATTCAAGCTTACATCAGAGAGTGAAGGAATGTCTTTGTGTGGCACCTGCTTACACATTTTCTGGAGTGACTGCAATCTAAACATTGGCAGTTTAAACATTGGCAGTGGAAAAGAACAAGAATCCTATACTGTGCCATATAACTGTTCATCATGACTGTCCCTTGTGATTCAGCAACTGGAGGTCAGAAAACAGGCAAAAATATGTACCATAAATGTATCATATTGGTGATTCCAGGCTGACTGTCCCTTGTGATTCAGCAACTGGAGGTCAGAAAACAGGCAAAAATATGTACCATAAATGTATCATATTGGTGATTCCAGGCCCCGTGGACAAAAATATCGTGCAACTACGCAGTTTCTGTCTGTTCATGCACCCTCATTTTACATTCAATTTCTTCAACGGTTCAGAAAAGTCTTTCAGTATCAAGTAAGTCAGATCAAAGTAAACGCATAATATGCATGAACAGGACCACTTTGTATAATATTAACAATGTAATTTCTGTCAGAAAAAAATGAAATTAAGAATGTAAAAAAAAAWTTAAAGTTATTAAAAGCAACAAGGCAGAAAGCAAAGCAAAGGACGTCTGTACTTTTGGGGGGGCTACTGTAACACAAAATGCTTTTTTTTGTCATCCCACTCAGCCCTCTCTACAGCCTATTGCTCCAATATCTTGGCTGAAGATCCTATTCTCTAGTGATACGTAAGGGATGAAGCCTTTAGATGATACCCATTGCAATTTTTTTTTCTCATCCATTTAAGATTTCCATTTATACTCCCTTAAGAAATGGAAGCTGCTTTTTTTGTAGATTTTTATCTCATGTTTGGTTAAAGTCTGAATCATAGCACTTACACCCTTTCCTCCTACTTAYTTTCACCTGTACATACAAGAGTAGAAAAAGCTGCTGCAGCAAGTGCATGCCACCGTGTCAGGTTGTAGGATCTATGATCTAACAAAACCTGCTAAAATGTAAATGTGCCATGATTCATCAGTTAGGTAGTGAAAGACTGTTGGGTTGTTTTTTGCGTTTTTTTTTTACTTTTTGGTTTGGTTTTTTTTTTTTTTTTTTTTTTTTTTTTTTTTTTTTTTTTTTTTTTTTTTTTTTTTTTTTTTTTTTTAGTTTTATTAAAAAATAAATAGGTGCTTCCCATGGATAAGATTTTATTATACAATGCACAGGAGTTTGCTGCTATCTGCAGGTAAAATACTCTGTTACTGAGTGAAAAGTTGAAAAGGAAATCAAGGATTTARCTCCTGCTTTTAATTGCAGCTTCACACAGTTCCATGTGAAAATACCAGATCTAGGCAAGATGAATGAAAATACAGATCCCTCACATGGGTCTGAGTGGGATGTTTTCTCTCTAATATGATGAGCTGTAGGCACCACCCAGCATGCTTTGCTGCCAAGATCTGCTGGTAACCGTGGGAAGGGTCAAGCTTTCACATGGCCATCTTAAGCACTGGCACCCTCAAGCCACTGCAGAAGCAAAGAATACTCAGGATCTAAGAGTATTCTTCTGATGCTCAGATGTTCTCTGAGCTGTGACAGGCTGCCAAGTGGATGGGATACAGAGCTGGTTCCACAAATGCCARAGTTTTCAGTGARTGTGTAGACTAAATCAGGAAAAGGAAAGTTCAAAAGGGTTACGGACAAATTGTAATTTGTCCCTCTGTCCACATGGCAGGCCTAGAAAGCCAGATGTCACACAGACTGTCCCTAACAATCCCCCCCTCCATCTTTCCACTACACAGCATGGTACTGTTTTCTTTGTTTCCTTTCTTTAATCATTATTTCATTTTTACTTTTAGTTCTCATTTTGTCCTGCAAGCATGGAATGAACTTAAATATACTCAACACCCTGAAGAACAGTGGTTGTTGAATTTTCCTCACTTTAAAAGACATAAGCAGACTAAAAAATCTGCCTTTTCTTTATGTACTCACTATGCGGGAATACTAACCCCAAAGTGTAAAATATGTTGCAAATATGTAGATTTATAGGTATACTACAACAGCATTTTGACTATTACAAAAGGTGTCCTAGGAATATCAGCTTAATTCCTTGGGGAWACTAAGGGTGACACACTTTGTCTTGAGCCTGAAATGTACTGAGTTTCGTTCCAAATAATGCCAGACAGCCTTGACTACTCCATGGATAGAAATATGGACATGATAGAAGTCCTTAAACAGCACTCAATCAAGCAAGATCAGATTGGAGGAGTCATTACAGGAAATATTGACTACAGGAAATGACATGSTCCACATTATCTCATCAAGGCTTAGATAGTCATCTTGGAGTTTTGCACTGCAGCGCTCTAACACAGCTCTCTAGCTTGCTATCAAACACACATCTTCAAGGTTCTGATCAAAAATTAAAGAGTCACTGGTGTTAAACTTTTCCTACCCACTGTTTTTTTAACGTGGCCTCAATTTGTGAGAAGCTGACATAACTCTGGGGTTGTTTTCAAAAAAAGGGTTTCAGTATGAGCTGATTTCAGCTTGTGGGTAAGAGATAGGCACCAGAATCATTTAGCACAAAGAGAATACATAACAGAAGAGAAAGAAAAACACAAAATATCCATCACCAAGGTTTCTCCTTTTAACCTTTAAGTGTAGTCAAAACCTAATGACTTGCTAATTATCAGGAGTTTAATGATGCCTCTAAGCAGAGGTTGTACTACAGAGCACAGTGTCCATGAACCTCTAGGTTCTGGGGTTACCTCATGACTTCAGCCTGCAGTGAATTCTCCTCTTCTCCAATTCTGCTTCTAAGGAATCTTTCAACCCATCACCCCCCTCCCCATTGTTGCTACCAACAGTGAAGGAAACAATTTTGAACTCTGGCGTAGGCTGGTCTCCAGATGGCTGCCAGCTTTTTAAGCACTGAGTTGACTAACCTTGCTCAAAGCAGGTCTATAGAACACAGCGCTTCAAATATCAGTGTCTGCTGGGATTGCATCTATATATGTGGAGTCCCACCGTTCCCATCACTAGCGTAGCTGAATGAGTGAATCTGGAGCAAGGATAAAATTGAGGAAAATTCATGAGACGGCTCCCTCTCTGATGTTGAATCAGTCCATTAAACAGCAGGGAGTAGCTGAGCATAGATTTTTCTTGAGATTGCTGACCATTAAAAGTAAATTAATATAACCCAGGCCGAGCCTGAGGCTGAGAAAGACCAAGAGGTTGACTTCCACGTGGAGATGAAAAGGTCTGTCCTTAATTCAGCCCAGGTAAAAGAAGTGGCTTAGGAAGGAGCAAAGTTAGTTCTCATTAGAGGCRTTTTGTGAGAACAGAAATCACAGGCAATGACTATAACTCACTTACTTGATTATGATATTTGTAAGGTTCTTATAGATTGACAATAATAAAATCATCAGCCAAACGTTCCTGGAATGTAGTCACCCACTTTCTGAGAATAAAATTCATGGGGACGATTTGATCCTGCTTCCCTGGAGTCTATCAGTCTGACCTCAGCCACAAATAAAGCCTTTTCCAATGTAAGGAAATAGTTCTGGGATATGTGATATCTGATGTAGAGAGAAAAAGCACCATCTTCATGCTAGCCACAGGAAAGCCTGTTTTCTTTGGGTTTTGGCCCATATGAGAGTTAGTGCATGAAATATAAATTGCTGCTCAACATTTAAGCTTGGCAGAGCCAATTAATACTGCCTTCTCAACATGGGCTTGGAGGCTATTTCAATTAAATCCTTTGTACAAAAGCCGTCGCTGCACACAGGATTTCTTGATATTTCTGAAAGGCTGTCCTTAGTGGATAGTTTAAGTTCTGCAGTGCATTCATCTCTCCCTTTGATTAGAGCAACCACCCTTCTCCCTTTCCATGTCTGATATCTCTGTCACCCTCCTGTAGTCCATCTGAGCTCTGCTGCCAGAGGGATGCCCTGCACACTCTCTCATTCCAGCTTCCTGTTCTGATCAGCTCCCTTGGTCAGTTCCCAATGATCCATCTTGCTTCATATTTTTATTCTGTTCCTCCAGGCTTATCTCTTCCATCCTTGGCCAAGATAACATATTCTGTTTCTGCTCTGAGAGCCTACAGTTTCTGAAGGAACTGGGTCTTCCTTTTATCTCTTGATGCATCAGAAATAGTACCTCCATTTGATAATTGCTTACCAGCCTAAAAATGTGTCTCACAACAATTATGCAAGACAAACCTCTCTCTGTAATTCTTCAAAGGGCTCTAGTTTGCTATGGACAGCAGTTACCATGATCTTTGATGATGCCATTAAGTGAGAGGGTCTCTCAGGGTTTTATCKTAACTAAAATTTCCAATATTCATAAGGTAGTGGGTTGACACAGGCAAACTGCTGCAATGTGAGTCCATCCCATGGGCAGCAGAACACCCCAAAATGCTGCAGCCCAGGTCATTCTTCCAGTGGGTGCAATCCTTCCATTACAGGCTGCTCCAGCATTGGCTCTTTTCTCCATGGGTCACCAGGGGCCTTGCCAGGATTGTGCTCCAGGACAGGCATCCCACAGGGTCACAGCCTCCTCTCAGGCATCCATCTGCTCTGGCATGGAACTCCTCCAGGGGGACCTCTGCATCCCCAGGGACCTTCATGGGCTGCAGGGGCACAGCTGCCACACCATGGGCTGCACCAAGGGCTGCAGGGGAAGCCCACCCCARTGCCTACAGCCCTTCCTCTCACTCCTTCCTCACTGACCTTGGTGTCTGCACAGCTGTTCCTCTCTCTTATTCTCACTCCTCTCTTTTCTGGCTACAATTACCGCTGCACAATCACTTTTCCTTTCTTCTTAAATACATTATCCCAGAGATGTTACCACTATTTCTGATGGGCCCAGCCCTGGCCAGGGGGTACACCCACCGTAGAGCCAGATGGGATTGGCTCTGCTGGACATGAAGGAAGCTTCCAGYAGCTTCTCACAGAAGCCACCCCTGTAGTCCCTCCACTATCAAAACCATGCAAATCCAATACCCAGAGATAGAATACTTCACATCAATCATCAGTAATGTACGAGGTGTCATTGTGTAGTGAAGGTAATACCTTTGAGACACATCAGCTCTGTCCCATGCAACATGATGAATTTCTCTGCAGGGCCTAGATGGATGTTGGAAAATCCGATCCCCTCTTCAGAGCCCTCAAGTTAAGCCTAGAGAGACAAAATAGTTATGCCTGGGAAAAATTGTCCTACGATTTACAGACCATWAAATATGAAATTATAATCTTTGTGCATCTGGTGTGCATGGGACACTGGCTTCTGAACTTCATCAATATGTGTTACCAAGCATCTCCTGGTGATATGGATCTAGATTTCTTGAAGGCACCTTCAGACAGTCCACTAGACAATTCTGAGTCTGAAGCTGGAAYGAGCAGACTTTGGCTGTGCAGGCTGAGCTGCACGTGGGTTTGTAGGTCTCAGAATTTAGTATTTATTTTTAATTGCTTGTCTCTTGAACTGCTTTTCATTGTAAGAGTATCTTCATCTCTTTGAAAATACAGAAGATGGTTTTAGAAGTCTGGTTTTTTTCAGCACTGCCTTGAACATCCTTTTCAAGAAGATTAAATCACCATCAAACTCAGGACCTCTGTAAAATCYTTTTGATGGTATTCTGAAAAAACATTTTTCAGAGTTGTTAGTGAACATACAAATTTCAAAACAAAATAAATTCTTACTCATTGTCTTGATTTTTCTTTTTTTACCTCACCAGTCTATTTCTTTCTTAAACCACATGAGAACAAGTGTGACCACTGAAGATGTGAGCTTGGTGAGATATAGATATTGTGCCTTAAACAAAGATAATACTAATGAATTCACATTCAACCTTTTCAGCCCAGTGATAGAAAAAGATTTTCAGTCACTTTAGCCTGAGCTACATTTGCACTCAGGGTCACCTAAAGAAAAGGACAACACATTCATCTTTATCCTCCTTGAGTTGTGGAACCACTCAGATAATCTATAGTGAGTTGCAAAGTGAAATTAAATACCTTAAAATGCCATCTATCTGATCCCCAATTAAAACATAATCTTTTTAATGCTGTCAATAGCTGCTGACCAGAATCAATAAGGAGAAGATTATGACTGGCACTTCTCCAGTGATCTTCAGGCAGACAGAAAATACACTGCTGTTGTCAGGTCAGCAGGAAAAGAGGAGAACTGGACCTCAAGTAGAACTACATCACAGACAAGTGGAATTTGAGACCCCATACAATGATCCTTCTGGACTGTTTTGGGGTTTACTGGGGGAATGAGAAGGTTTGGTGTTTGGGTTTTGGGGCTTTTTTTTAATAATAGAAAGAATATGATGTATGACAAAGCTTTAAAGAAGTAACACTGGAGTCTTAAAATTATGAATCTTTATAAAAGTATTTGTAAAAGAAGTTTTACTTTGATCCTCTATATATGTATACTAAAGTTCCTGAGTCAGATTCAGCCAGTGTCTTAAGAATTTGAAGCATACTGCTTTTTATTTGCAYTTAAGGACTATAAGCTTACATTTATCTAAGTAGATCCTGGATATTCCTCATCACTGCTACCGGAGTTAAAGATTTAACTATCTAAATCTAGTGTTTGACATCAGTGACGTGAATGATCCCTACTACAGAATGTAAGCTTAGGGTAAGAGGCCTAAACTACTTCTTTTCCTCCTGACCTACATTAGGATTGCTTTTATTTCTAGGCCAGAATGAAAAGTTCAGCATAAAAAAAACTGTTTCCTGGTGTGCAGAGGGCTTAGTAGCCTTTCTACCCACAAGCTGTTGCTTTCCTCCAGCCTTCCACAGTACAGATTGTGGCACAAATGCTCCAACCTGCCTGTGAAGTTATAGCAGTCAGAGCCATACACTTATTGTACTGACAAAAAAATCACCAGAGCGTTACCTCTTTCAACGCAATCCGTAGCTGGTGTTAAATTGTCCAACAGTCCTCACAACCACACGCTGAAGAGTGGCTCAAACATGTGAATTTTCATTCTCCTGCTGCAGAAGCCATGAAGTAGCAAGCTCTAGATCCAGAAGGAAAGGCTACTGCAAAGGTTCAAACTCACCTAGACCTTTGGAATGGTGATCCTAAGTTCTTGCCCCGACAGAGCGTCTGTGAAACACCAACTCTTGTCATCTCTGTGCGTCACTTCCCATCTGAAGAAAAGTGGGTGACATATCTTCCATGCCTCTGCTGACCTGGGGAGATGTACAAGAATCTTTCAAAATGTGGACTTGATAAGCAYCTAAAATCAACAGAAGCAAAGCTGGGGTCTGAAACTGTTTAAGTGAGAAAACACATAAGGGATTGCAACACAGACATAATATGCTGAAACAGCGTTTTAGGTGCTGTTTGCATTTAAGTGGGTTGAGGAACAACATATCTGACTTTTCTCACTGTTATCTATCATTTAAAGATAAACTTTAAAATGGCTAGTTTTATAACAAAACCTTTGTATATTTTACAAATAATTTGGGTAAGGATATCCCGTTGTAAGGAAACTTTCTCAAAAACCTAGAGCTGTTGYATTTTCCTGATCACAGGAAAGCTAACACAGAAGCAGGCATAGCATATAAAAACACAACTGCAAACATGCCAGCATAAAAATTCTGGAATTAGCTTGGCCCTGCTCTTTTTACCAGGGTGATTTGAACCCCTGCAGTTTTGCACATTCCCTTGCAGATTTCTTCAATATTGGTCACTTCTATACCCTACTGGATGGGACTGTGACAGTCCTGGCTTGTTCAGAGCACAACTTTTCTGTCATTAGAATAGCAGCGATAAAGCTGCCTACGGAATGACTGCACTGCATTGACATTTTGAAGCACTTCTACTAGTTCATTAGCAGCACAGAAAGCACTGCTAAAATCACAAAAAACTGCATCTGGACAAGTCAGTTTCAAAACTAACTCATTTTACTCATAAATCACAAGCAAATCATCTGGTTATTGCAAAGTTAGGTTTGTCAGCACTCAACTAGCAGAACATGTAGCACCACGATCACTACCACACTTCACCCAAAACTGACAAAAGAAGGAAAAAAAGGCTGCTGAATGTTGTTCAGTACTGTGTTTAATAATTTCAGGTTTCTCTGTGTTTTTTGTTTCTGTGGTTTTTATTGCTTTCTTTGCCAACTTTTGCATTCAAAAGTAAGATTCCAACCTTTGAGAATGAGGTCCCTTATTTGGAAGCAAAAGCTTCCAAAATCCTTTGTCCTTGTAAGGTTGGTACATAATGAGAAATCATCACTGAAATCAAAATGGAGCTAGATAAAGTGACTAGAAAGAGACTTTGCATGCAGAAACGTTCTTAAGATATGAAAAATAAACCTTTCTCCTTTTTACTGATAAGGAAAACAATCAATGTAAATRAAACAATAATAAAAACAATAATCTTCAAAAATGGTTCAAAATTCATCTTATGACTTATAAAAAAGTGACGAGAGGGGCAGAAAAGATCCAAAACATGCCTAGTTCCATGGTAAGCAGAGTGGTGTAGTGAAGAGAAAAATCAGGTCCAGAAAAAACAAGGAATTATGCTTCTGGATTATTTTCAAAGTCCAAATTTAGCAAGCCAGGTTTAAATCATTRGTATGTGCATAATGGAGACTCTTGTCCTGTCTTTGAACATGGGGTATCTCACTGTGTTTCTCAAATAGTATTTTAATGGTTCCTCAATACATTATTAATTGCAACAAACAACCACAAAGAAATCAAAGAAATGAAAATAAAAATAAGTGAGTTCTAAACAGCTGCAACCTCTTGTTCTCCTTAATCATTTAATTCCATACACCTATATTGAAATTTCACACTATGACTTAGCAGGGCATTGTCACAGCAAAACACTAGAATGCTGATATTGGGCTAGGTCAAGAGTTAAGTAAGTTCATTCCACCCCTGCTATTTTGTGTTTTAAAGCAGTCCTTAGTCTAGGCAGACTCTCTCTGTTATTATTACTTCTTGAATGATAAGAGCTGGGATTGACCTTCAAAAGAGATTTAAATGGCCTTATCCGAAAAACAGTCTGTGAACATCTATAAACTAATGTGCTGCCTTTACACTTCCTTTCTCAGAGAGGAGGTGTAAAGGCAGCACATCAAAGTCAGCAAGGAACTTACAATAATGGATTTCAAAGTCAAAAATCTAATGCAAATCTAAGTATTTGCTTATAGACTCTTTGAAGTCTTGACAGATTAAGTTTAGAAGTATTTTCTTAGATGGTATCTACATAATCTAATAGAGATGATTTCAGGAACTGAGTAGATGTTTCCAGTAGATGTTTTGATTATGGAACACCATTTTTCAATAACATTAATAAAGAATATATTTTTTGTTTAATTTCTTCTAAGTTTATAGCAAAATACTGAGCGGTTATAAATTATATTCTGCATCTGTGGCAAGGTTTTTATCTAAGGAGGAGAAAGTGACAGATGCACAGGATAAAGGAGTTCCATCTCTGCTATGCTTATATAATATAATTGACTTTGTTAAAGGACACTTAGGTGTTGTTTGATTTACATCCTATGTCAGCTTAATGCATCAACCACGTAAGGTTCCACTTGTTTAAATATTTCATTTTAAAAGGTGCAGTAAGCTCATAACTTCACCAACATCCACTCTTCCCTGACTAAAATGGATTCTCCAGTTTAATCTATTACACTAGAAGTAAATGCAGACTTCAACCTTTCCCTTGACAGAGGAACTGAGGCTGTCAGGTTACTGATTACCATAGAAGTTGAAGGAGGTGCTAGAAAAAGTGTGATTACACAGTATTTTTCCTTTAAAAAATGTGTAAAATAAGACTTGAAGCACAAAAAAAATTAAAAATTAATGCTTGCATTGCTTATTGAAATCATTCTTTATTGTAACTTCTGATATCAGAATTTTTCTTTTAAGTAAAAAAAACAAAAGAGAAATAAAGTGTCTGAGGTTTTTTTCCCAGGTTCAGTTTGATTTACGTTTATTTGTTCACCTATAATCAGAAAAATATTTTCAAATTAGATACAGCTGCTGTAATTACTTAAAGTGTGTTTGTAGAATTAGCCTGTACCAGAAATTTTACCAGGTCCTAACATGCCAGAAATAAGGCTCCTAGTGTATGCACAGTTAAATATCCAGACAGAAGGGATTTTTTGCTTGTATATTTTTATTTTGTTAGAGCTTTTTGCAAGCAATAGTAAAATAAATAAATATCAATCACAGCCAGCCTAATTTTCCAAGAAATCATTTGCATAARCTGAACTTGTTTGCATGTTTTCTCTCTAAGATTTTAGAGGATTTCTGCCACCCATCCCACCACAAAACAGGAAGACCTCTATTATAAATTGCAAATCAGCCTTAAGTAATACTGGCAATTTTAAAACAAACTTTTCAGACTTAACCTTAAGTATTTTTAGAAAGGATCAATATGTCACCCCACCTTTCTGAACAAGGGTAAGTTGACGGCCTGAGACTGTGTTTGGTGTATAAAAATAACAGAGATGCCACAGAAAAGAATGAGATAATCTGGAGATCCCACTTTTTCTCTTGGAAGAATTTTCTTCAGTCTACAGATGGATAAAACTACACAAGACACAGGGCTCTGCAAATTCATCTGCTCAGTCTCTTGATTGCAAGCTATCAGACAACACAGTGATGCTGCCTGTCTTTGGGCTTTATATGGAATTTTTCTTACATACTCRGGAAAAAGAGGGCAGGGAAATGGGATTGTAGCCTTCTGAAGGTCTCACAATTATATTATAGAGTTACTCAAAATCTGCAAAGGTTTGAAAGTGTAAAGTGCCAAATATTATCAGATGGGGTCTTGAACAGAAGTATCTGCTATAAATTATATATCCTCATGGAGCTGGACTGCTTCCTATACGAAACATACAGAGAAAGAATATAAAACTGAAGTGGTGTTAAAATCTGGGTTGTTTTTTTTTAGACAGGTCATTATCCAGTCTAAGGGATTAAACTACCTAAACAAGCAGACAAGCTACTTTGCCTCCCTAAATTGCAAAATTATCTCGACTAAACTCCAACCACAAGGAGAGAATATACTTTGTTCATTACACTGCCTGCTCTTGTGAGAGCAGAATATTCCAAAGCAGAATGTATATGAATATACTTTCTCTTTCTTCTCTCTAGTATATGTTTATAAAACAGCAACAGATTGAAACAGAGATTTTTACCTTTCACAATCTGGATGACCTGAATAAACTATTTCACATCTCCCTTCTCTAAATTTCTGTCTTTCAAATGGAAATTATGACACTGGATTCTGCAACTCTGCACCTCACAGACGTTTGTCCGTGTAAGCTGATATTATTTCATTTTCTTTCTGGTACCCTGACTGGATTTTTTTTTTTTTTTTTTTTTTTTTTTTTTTTTTTTGCATTGGCACTGATTTCCAGCGGTTTGATGACTCCTGTGTCCAGTGACAGGAATGCCATGCTGTCTTCCCAGGAGCTCACAGGTATGCAGAGGGTTACAGCCACCCCCATCTCTCCTGGGGATCAAGGGAAACTGCAGGCTGAGGTCAGTGCCCTGAGCAGAGTCACACTCACCCTGACCGTGGGGCCGAGGGATTTAAAACCCCTCCTCATGTTTGGTACCGTTGCCCTAGAGTGCTTGTTTTTCTTTAATGAATTCATCCTTTTGAGCTATTTTGGGGGGAAAATAACCTTTCTTCTTTATGCTTGTGTTTGTTTTACTTTTGAGGTGTGATCAAAGCAAGTCCTGGCCRTGTAATCATTTAATGCATTTTGGCTGCAGTTTCAGCCTTCTTTGAAATTTATCCCTTTTCTCTTGCCTGTGACAGCCAAACTTTACCTCCAGGTAGTAAAGGAGGCTTACAAAGTCTTTTATATCTCACATCTGCTTTCAGCCCATTAATCACCCAGATTGTAGACAGTTTCTTCCTTCTCCTGTAGAGTGTGACTTTGTCTAGACTAGGAATTAAAAAGTGAATCTTAATGTGGTCCAACTGACATGTTTAAATGTGGACCAGGCTGTGTATCTTTCAACTCATGTACAGCCAGGCAAGTTAAACACTTAGTGMGAAATTATGCTTCAACATGGCAAGTTTAGCATGTGCCAAAATATGATCTCCCTTGTTTAAGTCACAGGTAAAATCATGGCCCTTACAAAGTCAACATAAGTTTGTCATTGATTTCAAATCACCAAGAATTTCCCACATAACTTTAAGCGTCACTTAATCAGAATGACTTGAGTAGCAGCACCTACTTACTACAGCTCTGATAGAGGAGCTGAGAGCTGCACTGTGATTCTGTATCTTTCAGGACTCCTCTGCTGCTGTGGCACAGCTGAGCAGTGATACTGACCCAACGCTTCTCTCTGCAGAAGTTCAAAACTAAAACAGAAACCAGCCTGTCAAGTATCATTTTACAAATAGCAGCCAATTTATCTTTTCAGAATCATTGCAGAAGTTTTACTGTCCTTACACTCCTGGCTGTTTATTTTCACCTTTCTCCAAAGATCTCCATTCAGCTGCAATACAAATCTCCATCATGAGTAGTCCTGCTATCAGAGGTTTCTCCCCAGCCTCCAGTGACCATTTCCACCCCCCAACCTGATACTYACTCAGCTGTCAAGAGTACTGAAACAGTGATTTGTAATGCCATGCTCTCACTTGGGGTGCTGAAACCTCTAGCAGAGGAAAGCTGATTTGGGGATGGGAGGTTCTTTTTGTTTTTCAAATCAGTTAGTTCTTGGGCACTCAAAACAAAGGTAATACTGTTCATTTATTCACCAGGGATTTGACAGAGAAAAAGAAAAATTTAGCAGTAAATGAATTTTCCAAGGAAAGAGGAAGAAAACTGTAATGGAGGAGATGGGCAGGTTTTTGTATATGGTAGCCTTTTCACTAGAAGCGTGCAAAGCCCTCGAACCAGATTCACATGTGGACAGACAGTGAATCAGAATGGGGATATACTTCGGTTCCTAGAGTGTGAACTTTTAAAAGTGACTTAGAGATGATGGAGAACTACTTCCTGCCAGCCTTCACCTCATAACAGAGAAAAGGCCAGCATTGCCTCCATTCTCTGATTTTGGAAGAAAGCATTTTGTTTTAAAGTATCCATTTGACTAATAAGCTTCGTATAAATGATTAATAAGCCATCAAAGCCTTTAATATCATTTTAACTTGGGTTTTGTTTACTCTCTATTTGCCTTCTAAAAAATGTTTATGCAACATTATGAGCCAATGCATATTTATCAAAGACTGCAGGTTAATGGAGGATGATCAGGAAAGCAGAGAGAAAACATGATTTGCCTATTAAGTTGAATTAGGAGAATTTGGAGGCAAAATGCATGGTAACTGTTACTCAATGTCTGCCAAAACTTAAATCATCATCTTATATCAATGCAATGCCTCCCTTCCCAGAATACATTGCAAGTTATGATAGAATCATTTTACATTGCCTTCAAAACTCATCTACCTCCAGAGAGGTATATTGTATCTGTGCAGTAGTCTTACAYAATATTTTTGGCTTTTAACATGAACTCAAATACAGACTGAAACAACACAGTGAACAATGTAAGGCAGAGTACTGCTAGCCACTGTGTACTAGTATTTTTATTTTTTAAATTACATTATTTGTAATGCCCCCAAATAGGCAAGCTACAAACAGAGGGGACATAATGAAAGTCAGTTCAGAAAATCCACATTGCAGGTTCAAAAATGCACTCCCCTGTCTTGCACTTTTGACTTTGTCTCAGAGGTGCTGTAACAGAACTGGGTACAGATACACCAGCAGCAACCAGGAGCAGGTTATATAGATGGTATTCTTTGACAAGTGGGGCTGCACTCTCTCTTTTGCATTTTTTTTTTGTTTGCTTGTTTTTAAATTTTGCACATATAATGAATTTCACAGAAGGWAATATCTGCTCTTCAGATAACGTCTGTACGAAAGAAAGTCACAACAAAACTAGTGATCTTGAGGCTACAAAGCTTTAGTCTGAGGCATACCAGACTCACAAGCAGTGTCCATSTTTTTAAAAATTCACCTTGAAGATAAGTCAATGAAATTATATTTCTTCCATGTAAGACTGATCCATGATACCAATACAGACACTTTCTGATTACCTCTCATTGCTATTAAGATATATCTCAGAAGGAACTTTCCTACAGTTTACACATGCCTGTCAAATCATCATGGTCTTACAGCTCCAGAAATCCAAAGATCAATCTGCTAGATTGTGCTAAAACTCTGCAGTGACTTGACCCTGAACTTTGGCATAAGCCTGCCCTTCCMTGCCCTGTTCCTTCTCACCCACCCAGAACACATGCATAAAATTAACAAGGAGTGAAACATTTCATTACTTACGTTCACTTCTGTGGCTTAGCAAATTTTATGTATGTTGCTGGGCTGGGAGGATCAAGTTTTACCATATTCTGCAGTCTCAGTCTATATGAAAGCATAATTGTTCCATTCATCCTCATGAAGTAAAACTGATGTAGCATAAACCCTCAGAAGATTTCAAGGGGGTATTTGTTTACAGAACAAATGAGTACCTAAAGTTTTGCACTTAAGGCATATAGTCTTTGGGCTTGTTTYATCACCATGACTGGTGGCCACAACAGGAACTTTCAGATAGTGTGCACCCATGTGAAGTGCAGAATCCAGTTTGAGATTAAAGGAAACCGGGTATAGTTGATGAAAACAAAGTCTGACATGCTCAGTACAGAGTTTACCTTTACATTATTACAAGTAAGAAGCAAGCATTTTGSGTATTGGGTTGTGTTCTGGAACTTACAGGGCAATGGGCTTTAATGTAGACAAAAAAATCCTGGTAAGAGTCRTGACCTCAGCTACAGTCCTTTGTTTACAGACTGAAAATTAAGACTCCAGGCAGAGATGGGAGATTTCAATGTCAGCTGGAATTGTTTTGGATTTATTATGGGGTCAAAAAACTCAGAAACCCATTCCACTGAACCYATTTGTGAAACAAGTTTGAGGAAAACAAGAAAATAACAAAATATAGTCACACTGAATCAAAGTCTTTCTCTTGTAGAACAAAGATTAATCTATCATAAATCTATTTTTTCTTATGAAAAAAATGTGTCATGTTTGGCTAAAATTGTATCATTTTATTCTCAGCTCATTCCCACTGAGAGGGTGCTCAGAAATCTTTGTTCCAGSAATACAACAGCTAAAAGCTCAAGCATGTTAAGAAACCACACAACTGGAACACACTAACAACAAAAACACACATTTTTGTTGGGTTTGACCTACCTTAAGTTTTAAATCAAACTAAAGCAATCAATTTTTTAAAGTCTGATCAGCTGAGAAATAAGGATATTAAATATGATTAAATGTGATTGCATTTGAGTGTAAGGACTGTTCTTCCATTACTGCTTTGATTAAAAAAAGCAATCTGAGCTGTGAGGTAGAAAAGTTAAATGCAGCAGGAGAAAAAGAAAAGGGCTTGAAGTTTCTTTCTTTTCTTTTTCAAAATATAATATTTCTTGTGCGAGAAATAGTATGGTTTTTTAGTGTGTGCTTTTGCAAAACCAAAAGCACATTGGCAAAGTTTCTGTAACATATTATTCCTTCATGCTTTTTAATTATAGGAAATATGAAGATGAAAAAAGGAAGAATAAAATGTGTTGCTTATGGGACTTCTGAGAACAAGAACAGGAGACACATTTTGAAATGAAAAGTGGACTGGAAACCTTAGTTCTTAAGCTGGAATTTAATTGGTGCAATATTAGAGTTTAAAGAGTAATAAAGTTTTTGTCCTCGGGTGATGAGGAGAAAATTACCCATAACATTTTTTTTGGATTATAATATCTTAGCTGCTTCACCAGTCTATCTTCTTCTGATATTATCATCATTAATCCTGTGATAATTTTCTGTTTCATACCCTTACCTCCAAGCACTTGGATGGTGGTGCTGAGAACCCCAGTGAACTCCTCAGATATGAGGTGGAGTTCAGCCACTGATCAAAATTAACTTGAACTGCACAATCTTCAGAGCTGTTCTCAGAAGGGCAAAATGTGTTGCTCCTCAGAGATGAGATAAATAGCAAAACCAGCACAGATCACTCACTCTCACCCCTTAATTGAAAAGTTGGCTCCTGATCAAGAGCTGGCAGTGACCAGCTCAAGCCATCAGGATGCCAATACATGTTTTGACCTTATTTCTCCACCTCAGAACAGATCAATCACAAATTAATGTTATATTAGTGAATGTAAGGACTTTATTGAAGAGCGAAATCTATTAAAAAATCATCCAATGAAATAGTGAAAAACAAGCTAGAGAGGGAACTAACCTAGATTGGGAGTGGAACAGCATGTTTACTCAGTATAAGTAAGATAATCTAAAATCTTAATCACATCTAAACATAACAACACAAAAAAAAAATTAAAATGACAACTGATATGTGAAAGGTTCATTTTCTTGGTGTTTTGTTTTTTTGTTTTTTGGTTGTTTTTTTTTTTTTTAATGCAGAAGTTGCAATCACTTTTCTGGCTGAAGTATCTATTCAATTTTGCCACAAAGTATTATCTACACAGGAATACTTTATATTGTCATTGTTCCAAACCATTGAATGCAAGAAAAAATTCTCGAAAGGATTCTGGTTTTATAATAAAATGGCACATTAGGAAGTAGGAAACTTTTTTCAAACCTGTTTGAATAAGTAAAACTATGGGAACCACACAAGTGAAACATTAGCCTCTGCATTTCTCATTCCTTGYTCTTCTCTCATTTTAAAAATGTTACATTCAAACACTGAACACAGTAATTTAATAACACAAATTGACTCCTGGATGTGGAGCTAAGCTGGGTATGCATGTCTGAATACTTACTGTCTGTGTATAAATTCTGCCCAATGCACATGGAGTGCCTGCCTGCACCTGTACATCAYGGAACCAAGCCTTAAAAGGGGGCTGACACTAAGAAATATATTGGTGTGATCCAAGGACCAGTTTTCAGTCTTGAAGCAAGTCCCTCAAAAGTACGTATGCAGTTAAGAATTGGATTTAAATATTTGAGATACTTTAGGTTCAGATTTCCAAACTATTTGTGGATCAGGTAAACACTCACAGGATGGGTGAGTCTCTCCAAGTTTGATAGCTGTGTTTTACCTTGGTAAGAAATTCAAGGAAGCTAAAGATAACCCCTCTCTCCTCATTCACACTCATGTGCACAAGCTTGCAGTTCCTSCCTTAAACTGAAAGACAAAACTGTATTTTAATCAAAGAGGTTATTGCTCCCACTTGCCTACCATCCTTACCATGCAAAATGTCTGTTCTTTAGCTGTTGTCTCTGTTTTATGGAGACTCACACAGACTGGGAACGAYGGAGCTTTCAGAGCAGGCACACTGACCCTTTAACCTTCCCCACTGTGGCATTGGGACTCCAGTGCTCTCAACAAGTGCCACCAGAATTCATGAGTTACAACATCAGGACGCAGAAAGAAATTGCGGTAGAAGCACCTGCTGAGCTCATCAGTGAAGAGGTACAGCAAGACAATCTCTGGCAGAACTAAAAATATAAGATTAGTCTTCTAAGTCTAATTCTAGCTCTATTAAAAATACACATTCTCCATTACAAGAATGAGAAGAAAGATGTATGATGACACCTCCAGAGACCCAGATATGAAAATGGCATGAAATTTATACAAGTCTCATTCTTAGAATTATGCT
>NW_026623393.1:530895-562530 GCF_030028575.1 Malurus melanocephalus | reverse complement strand
CACAACCATCAACCACCTACAAGGGAAAAAAAGGGAAAAATAAAAACAAGGCACTCCAGGACACTGAAACAGATGGAGCATGCCAGTATTTCCTTCAGCAAGAAAAGAGTTTATAATGGAGGTGCTGAAACAAGTTTAATTATAGAAACATGAATGGCATCCCTATAATAAAGTAAACCAACAAGTCAAATGAACGTCCTTGCCCTTTATTATAGAGCTGTGTTCATTTCTTCTCTGATATAATGCTATGGAAACTTACCTCCCTATTACTGGTTCTTCTTACACTACCGTGGGGTTAAGAAAAAATGCAAAACTCAGAGGCACAATACTGTTGCTAAAGTGAAGAGCATTTATTTCTCATATTTAAGCCTTGGTTTGCCAGGACAGCCTCACAAGATAAACAGCCTTGTTTTCATAAGGRCCTTGGTACAGCAAGAATTATATTCATTCTAAATTTCAGTGCCATCATGCTAACATTTCACATGGAGCAGAAAGTGCTTCCTCACATATCAGTATGAAAATGTGAAAGACACCCTGGCTTAATGCTACTTTAAGAGATCAGAATTCATCTTGCAGCATGTGTATCACTCTCTCAGTAGTGTAACAGAGTAAAACCATATTATTGTTCTGCACCCAGGGAAATAAAAAAGGCATCTCTCTTTTAGCATATAGAGTAAATTCTGATTGAATCTTATGATTTACCTAGAGCATGACGCAAAATCTGCTGAAATCAATGGGATCCTGTGTATTGATATCAAGGGGCTTTCAAATGTGCATTGTGGTAAGAAGATGTTTGCTATTAATTYGTTATCAAACACTAAATCATATAAGAATCTTACAGATTTTATTAACCTCTACTTGGTTCAGATAGAATTTACATTGTTCCAAATCTCTCCATTTTACTCAATAAACTGGATAGATGTGAACCAGGTCAGAAAAGTATATATGCTAGTGTTTATAATTCAAATCAAATATCCTTTTACTCTATTGTCTGTTTTATCACTTCTTTAATAKAACAAAAATATTTCTATTTCAGATGAAACATTTGAGAAATATCTCTTCCAAATAACATGCCAAGCTTTCAAACCCCACCTCCATCAAGAAGCTCCTAGAACAGCCCTGGCTCCATGCTGTGGCAGCACCCCTATGTCAATAATGTTTCTGAAGGGACAGATGTGGTCCCCATGTCACTTCTGGTAACGTCCTGCCTAAAGCTTTGCCCTTTTGTTCACCTTGAACAATCCTCCCTGGGCCAAAAATAATATGACCCTTAGCAGAACTATTTCTTCCTGATTAAGTCTGTAACACAAATGGACCAAAGCCAGGAAATTTAAAATTAAGCTGACACTTTGTCCTTTAATTCTAGCTGTCAAAGAGAAGAAGAAGAAAAAAGAAAATCAACTTCACAGAATAAGTTCTCTAGCCTAAAGTTTTAATGAAGTTTCGGTGTCCTGTTTTTTATGGGTTATGTCCCAAGCCCATCATTATTCTGTGGGTTGATATTTTTTTTATGCATTTAACTTATTCACTTTTTAAAGTAAAAAGAAGAGAGGAAGAATTCTTTAATGGAAAGTTCTTCAATGCATATTAATTATCTAAGAGACCAGAATGACTGCTTTGGTTAAATACATATTTATAAATCTTTTTAAATGTACATTATTTACCAATAGACTAGAACTGTTCAAAAGACATCTATTTCTCTCTGAGAAGGTAAATATATCTTTACAATTTTTAATTAAGTGAAATTACTTGAGAAAGAGCAACTTTTCTGATAGAAGTTCTCAGTGTGTAGTTCTGATTTCCCCATTTAAAGAATTCMTCCAGAGACACTGGGAATCAATCCCTTTAGGCAAAATTTACACCGCTCAAGAGTCACAAAAAATGTACAAAGGGAAAACCTACTTCACAAATATTTAGGGAGAATCTCCTTTTCTCATCTACCACAAAACATCTGTGCCTTCTGGTTTATGACWTTACCTCAGCACTGCAACTCCTGCCAGTTTCAGTTCTTAGACCGGCTGGTGATTTATAACATACAAGCTTTATGTTCCTCAGGTTCTGCTCAGAATAGTACCCGACCAGGCCAGAAAACAAAATCTGGCTCCAGACAGTTGTGTCCTGAGGGGAGAATTTTTGCAAACCACAACTCAAATTAAAATCATTTGGTTCATGTCATTCCTCCATCTTCTAATCCTCCTGTTTTTCTGGRGTCCAAATTTTGCATTCAAAACTTGCAGATTTGTTGGTGACATTCAAAGGTGGAAGCATTGCTTCTCACTGACCATTTTGTTTAATTCATGTGCCTTCCATGAGAGCATATAAAACCAGGGGGCAAACCCATGGCATTAAGCATTAAAAAAAAAAAAATCCTTTTTGTCTAGAGAAAAAAGTTTTTRATTTTCCTTCAAAAGTTTGCTAGTGAGTCAAATTCTACATAAACCTCTTCTGGATTTATTTCCACATTCAAACTGCAAACTACTAGAGCTTTTGCATAACTTCAGATTTTGTTGTGAAGAGCTTACAMAGTTCTAATCTGTAAATGAAACTCAGAGTGACGTCAATGGCTGGTTTATGCAGGGATCAAGGGTACAATATGCAGTCAAGATCCCCTCTGCAGATAACCCAAAAGCAGAGCTTTGACCTTATAGCTCAGCAGAGAAAGTTAGATGCCAGTTGAGATAATGGTGGTCTAAAAATATTCACATTCAAACCACAAACAAAGTTTGAAATACAGAATAAACCAAAAATGCTTACTTGGAGTTTATATCCATTTTATTTATTTGTGCTATCATGAAGTTTCATATTTCATTATGGAAACGTGCTTAAGAGACAATGTATGAGAATTTAAAAGATTCTCAACTTGCTCTCCATCTTTACACTAGCGATTTCAGCCTGCAAATAGGCTCCACATTCCRTGTCTGCAGTTTTGGGAATAAGTGGGATGCCTTTGTCCATGACTGCCCTGAAGCAACAGTAGCACATCCAAAACCTCAGGTTCTCAAAGGCATTCTGAAGCATAATTTCACTTTACACTCTCCACTTCCAGAAAGGGTGGAAGGCCCAAACACTGTAGATGAAGTTATTTTAGACTAATATGCTTTGTTCAGTCTCATTTTCTTTTGCTGGAAACAAAGATAATAATTGTGTGCACTCCTGAAGCTGTGCTGTTGAAATACTGTGCTCTGCCTGACAGAACATGCAGCCCATTTCCCAGAAATACAGTGTCTGCTCTGCCCTTAGAAAATAGGGACCAACTGATGAGTTAATTTTAAACTGTCAGCCCCAACCAAAATCCAAGATTCAATCGCACCTTTCCTTTGGTGAAGGCAGGATTGAGGATCCAGGCTTAGTGATTGCTCACAGATAGTCTCTACAATAAACTGGAAGTTACAAAGGAGAGGGGATCAAGGTGGGCATGGACCTGGGAAAAYTGTTATCTGAAAATTAACTTTGCCTTAGGTTCTCTCTCAAACTAACTGAGCCTTGATGATGTACAAAGCAGAACTACTTCAGGGTTTTATTCACCAGGCACTTTTGGCAGATAACTTTGTTAACACTTTCATTTTAGGCAAAATATAGTTGGGAATAAGGGAACAGTCAAAACAGATTTAAAATCTTCAGTGACCTGTTCTTTAAAAGAAAGAACAAAAAACCTGCTGTGAATTTGCATTAATTATGAATTAGGCCTTCTTGTGAAGGAATTTCATTACAGCCTGGTCACTGTAATGTCAGATTAGACTACACAGCATGATGGCTTGAGTCCAACCCATTGCAACCTTTCTATTGTCATTAGAAATATTCTTCCTGAGTCAAAATCACATTTATGAAAAGCCAAAAGGCTTTTTAGTGAGAGAGAAATAAGTTCTCTGCTTCAAAAAAGAAAAGAGTATGTGAAATTTAATATTATTAACATTGGTTTCCATTTAATATTTTGCACTGTAATGGCTTTTTGACCAAAATAATTACATGTGGCAATGTGAACCAAAGGCTTAATATCTATTATACACTTACATGCAAATTAGAATCTGATCAGCCTCACTGGCATCTTAAGTGCAATATGCATTAAAATATTTTGCTTGCTTTAATGCAAACAGCTGCATAGAATGTGGAAGGTTATTTAGAATGACCACATGTACTGCCATGTCTATATTCAAGGAGCAGACTTAGGGTTGTTTTAAAAGACTGAATAATGTTTGTTGGATTTTTCAGCTGGTATTCAGGATTTTTGGGGATTCAGGGCTGCTTTTCTGTATTTTTAGATGTTAAACGGGAACATTCCCCTAATTATTTTTGTCAAAGGTACAAACTTCTTATCAGCATTTTACTGGAATTTTTAGACTATATTTCAGTGCATTAAGAAGATGTCACACAATTATAGTCTCCCACTGACAGACAAATTTATGAGATAGAATCATAGAATGGTTTGGAAGGGTTGTTAAACATCATCTAGTTCCAATCCCACTGCCATGGCCAGGGAAACTTCCACTAGATCAGGTTACTCAGAGTTCCATCCAGCCTGGCCTTGAATATTTCCAGGGAAGAGGAGTTCACAACCCCTCTGGGCAGCCTGTTCCAGCTGCCTCRCCACCCTCACAAAAAATAATTTGTCAAATAATATTGAATCTAAGCCTGCTCTCCTTTACATTAAGGCCATTACACCTTTTCCTATTACCATTACATATGCTAGTAAAAGGTGTCTCTCCAMCTCTCTTGCAGAGAGATGGCACTGGAAGGGGCTGTAAGGTCTCATCAGAGCCTTCTCCTCTCCAGGCTGAACAGCCTCAACTCTCTCAACCTCTTTTCATATCAGAGGTGCTCCAGCCCTCTGATCAGCTCAGAGGCTCTCGTCTGGGCTCACTCCCAACAGGTCCCACGTTTTCCTTGTGTTCAGCGCCCCAGACCTGGATGCAGTATTCCAGGCAGGGTAAGATGGATGCAGATAAAATGAAGGCAGTCTGTTGGATTCACYGGAGTGGTGTTTCTCTCTGCAAATACAACTTCACACTAATCAGTCTTGGCCTGATCACTTTGCTTACTTGTTTTGCAGAGAATAAGCCTAGGACTCAACCCGGTAAGACACTTTGCCTCGCCATTTTGTCAGGTCGGAAAAATCATTCATTTCGCAGCAAACTTACTCTGCCCTTTCTCCCTCCCTCAACACACACACGCACAGAGCATGTCTCTCCTTGAGTGCATGTTWTACAAGCTTAGCAAAAAGCCCTACACAAACTGTCCAAAACATGCAACCTCTAAAGGGTCATAATTCAGTCAACTGAAAACTGACTTTTTTGCCTGCAGAAATGCACCTCACAGTTACAGTTTTTTCTTTTCTGTAGCTTTCCTCCACTACCCTTGCTTAGCAAGTTATTCATAAAGAAAAGAGGCACAAGGAATTTTTGTGTGAATACACAGAACACTATTTTTCTCCCCGCTTTCCTTAAAGAAACTCAAATTTCATCTCTGTCTCTAACCAACATTCTTCCTTTAAACCATTTCAGGATAGGAAAAATTTGGCCMAAGTGTTGCCATTTTCAGAAACATATGTATGACAAAAAGAAGCAGGGACTAAGCACAGAATATCAGCATTGGTATTTTGTTAGCTGTGACTTGACCTGACTTGACAGATTTATATTTTAATGTGGATTTCCTCCCACCAGGGAGATTGTTATGCCCCATAAATCCAATATTCACAGAACTCCAGTATTAGGTAGTACTGGGGGATGTAAAACACCAGTGACAAACAGTTTGCCTAGGGTATCAAAAAGAAAAACTGAAGTCTCTGGCTTTGGAAAGAATCCAGCCATCCTTTGCACACAAGGAAGCAACTGTCTCTCCCAGCCACAAACTCCCAGCAGCATCTGAGGCTAAAAAGCAGATTTAAAATTGACAGGGTTAAGAAATCTGGAAGCCACAGGTAGGGGTTGTTATCCATGCTTCTGTGGTTAGCAGGCTCTTACACCTCTGCAACAGCTTAAGACTGCCAGGATTGAATGCACTTGGGTTCTCCACTTCCTTGAAGATTCGAGCTTCAGTCTCTTTCTCAAGAGCAAGGTATAAAGAGATTACTAGCAATATCATCTSATACCTTCTCCTATGCAACCATGCAAATCTGAGGCTGCCCTTGTTTTAAATGTACTGATGTTAAAATACCAACACCGCTTCTCTCCTTGTGTATTTCCCACTCTTCGCTTTTCTTTGCAGATTTCAAGGTGATGACAAAAGAGAGAACAGTCTTAGCATTTGTTAATACCCACTTGACCCACAAAAGAAATTCACTAGCATTTGCAGCTTCTAATTTAAAAACCATTAGACCGTTCCGCTTGGCGGACCAGATCTAAATATTCTTAAAGGGGTGGTTTAATTTAATCATTACCTTAACAAGCCCCCTTTTAAAATGATGATCCGCCAAATTCAGGGGATTTGTTTTGGAATCTGATCCAATAACTGGCTTTGTACAAAGAGAAGCATAGCCGCATCTGATTTGGTTCAGAACGGGGTGATAATCATGAAAATTACTTTGCATATTTAATCACTGTGAAAACATGAGTACAAACTACTTTCTAGAGATTACCTTAAAAAAAAAAAAAGCTTCAGGCTTTGCAGCAAGCATGCCAAGTGCTTTGATTTACAGAGAATTATTTGGATTTTATAGAAAGCTCAGTGTTTCAAAGACTTCAAGCTAGTCAGCCACTGGCAAAGAAAAATTACTAAATAGTAGAAGGAAAACTTTTTATTGGAAAAAAATTATGTTAACACAGTTGTGGAGGTTTATGTTTGTGGGATTTTTTAAAGTTTATGTCACTTAACAAACTAGACTTAAAGCAAATACCTTGCTCCAAACCTCCCTGATGCTGTCAAGACGGCAGACACATTCTCTCTAGACTTGACCTGGCATTTTTTCTCATTGCCAGAGCTGAGTCAGAAGCCTTCAAGTCAGGGCTGTGATCAGGACTTTCACAAAATTTGAACTGGGAGAGTTTGCATCAGGATTGCTCTCTGGTACCTGTACACAGGGCTTATGGTAGGGAAAATAAAAGGTCCAGAAAGGCACAGAAGTGTCATCATCGAGCTTCAGATTTTTATCTCGATACCATAGTCAAGGTYCAGTTACACATAGAGAATTTAGAGACAAATGCTTAAAGAAATTAATTTTTCTTACCTAGATCAGACAGAGAAATGTAAGTACACTGACTAGTAGTTAGCAAAAAAGACACATACATATACATGACTTGCAAATATTTCCCCAAGCTGAAGCAACTGGATGCCAGATGAGTATTCGATGGTATGTAAAACTAAATTTGCTGCTGAGATAAACAGGTATAGCTCCACTAAATCTGTCTGAGCTGCCTATGCCTCACACTTGAAGTGAATTAGGCCCTACCTTTACTGTCAGTTGCTTTTAAATCCTTGCACTGTGATACAGCAATGTTTGTAAATAACCCAGCATCTGAGAGCTACAGTGTAGGCAGAATATCTGAGGGATAATAGTCACAGGCATCTCAGATTAAGAAGCCTGCTCTAACAAATATTTGTAGGAATCYGATCAGAGGTGTCTGCCTGTCTGTAACTATTGTGCATGTACAAAATTACGGAAAAAGCATGCCTAAAGTTTGCTGTAGAAACTGGTGTCATTTGTACAGATACATATGAAATATATATGTATCATACAGACTGCTCGATTATAGACACAYCTTTTTATATGTTATACACACAAATATATACATGTGAATATATACACCTGTATATTTTTGCATACTTTTATTACATAGTACATATTCCTCTAAGCTTTATATGTTCCACAGCTTCAGCAGACTAGAGGTTAATGAACAGGCTTTTTCTCACATATGCACAGAACAGATAATTTTCTTTACTGTTCACGATAAGTTGAAGGAGCATTTGAGTGACAGACCAATTTGTCAATCAACTACAAAGTGTTGGGGAAGCTTCCTCTGCATAATTTTACACACAGAGATCAAATGTGACCTCTGATTGTACAATGGGTATGGACAGTCAAGGTTACAAAGTCCAAAGGAGTCATGCAAATCAGTTACCTTTTCTGAGTGCCTTGACTTTCTAAGGTTATCAGTGCATTAAAATAATCACAGGATTTTAAGAGAGAGATGAAAAATACTTCTTTATTATTTTAAGTGTGTGTATGCCTGTGTGAGGAGGGTGTATGTATGAATTTATTGTGGAGCTTGAATATATGTGTTTTTACTTTATAGCCCGAATTATTTTTTAAGGTCTCAACACAGAGCTCCTGGTTCTGACATCTCACGCAGTTTCTCTTGAAAGCTATATTTTAATAGCAGCTCCGTTCATTTAATGTTAGCCACTTCAGATGATTTCTTTGCTAAAACCTGAATTATGAAAATCACTTGTCAATTACCCTGGGTAGCTGTGTAAAAGAATTATTGCACATTCACAGTGAAAAGAAAACTTTATTTTCACCACTTTCCAGTAAAAGCTAATTCAGAATAACTCCATTTAACAGTTATTTTATGCTGAAATACTGAATACCTCAGGGAGTCTTTTAGGGATTTTAAAGTCTCTTTATTTATAAATGATTCATGCTGCATTTTCAGAAAAACCTACAATTAGTGTGGGAAGCACAGAGACTCCTTTGGGAAAGGTAAAAAAAACCCCAACAAAATATACATGCATTATATACAGTCTTTTTATCTATTGTTGTTTTGCAGTGGACTATAAAAAGAAAAGAACTGGAAAAAATGGCTAGGAGATATTTTATCTAACCTTTTAAATATATGCCTCGGTTGACAGTATTTTGTGAAGTAGTTACCCTTATGATTTGTACAGCCCACAAATTTTTTTTAATGCAGATTTCATTTTGGCTTGCACTTTCCAACCCCTGCTATAAACGAGCAAGCTAGCTAAGAGGAGAAGCTTTCTGTGGTAACACAGGACAAACCATTCCTACCACCTGCCCCTTATGAGAGTGATGGTCACTAATGTTTCCACATTTGCTGCCTGGGGTGGTGCTATAACTTCAAGGTCTTTGAAATGTTCACACCAGCAGGCATCAAAGATCGCACAGCCTCAATCAGCGGGGCTGGGAACCTTTCTGTTCGCTCAAGCCCAACGACAGATACGCATTGCTCTGGCTGCCAGCACTGCAGGAGCTTATGCAACCCCTCTCCTCATCACATGGGTGGGAGGATGAGCAGGCAAAGGCAATGAGTGGCTCAAGACCCACAGCACACACACCCCTAAGGCTCCCACGGCTTTACCCTTCAAGCAACAACCTTCACAATTAAGAGTAAATTATCTGCAAGGCTCTCCAGAGCTGGATGAACTGGTGGGCTGTGTTAGCATGAAAAGAAGGAAAGRAAAAAGGGGGTAATAAGGAAAGGGAAAAGAAAGGAACAAGTTTTTGTTATAAAACAATCTCCAAAATTAATACATTCCAGGTAAGCTTTCCCCACTCTAAGACATCAAATGATCGTTTGTAATTTTTTTCAATGCTGTGGACCGAAGTAACGGCACAAGTTGTATAGGAGAAAAGGTATATTCATAGTTCCATTTATATTGTCACAGCACTTATCCTAAGCAAACAGCAGAGGTGAATCAAGGTTTGTTTGATTTTCAAGCCATGGACATTTTTTGAGATTTTTTTCACCTCATTGTGAAAAGGAACGAGTAGAGAGCCTGTAAACTGCGACAGTGAGATAAGGCTGAGTGTTGGAGCCAACTGCACATCCTGGTAGAGGATGAGGAACCAAAGACTTCAGGCTTATTTTTCAGAACAAAATATGACATTCGTAAATAGGAGCAATGAACTTCGTATTGCCCAAGCAAAACAAAAATTATTTGTAAGTGAGTTAGCTGTGATCTCCAGCCCATATGAGGTCCTGTGGTCCCTTGGATGACCRGAGTTTTAGATATCTCATTTTGTGTAGATCCCACAGATTGCATTGCTTTTATACAATGTGAGGGCACTATGGGCATGTCAGGAAAAACTCAGAATAATGCTATAAAACAGTAAGATCAGAATAGGAGTGTCAAGGGATGCAGAAGTAATGTTAAAACTAACCTTCTTATATTTAATCTTGGAGAAATGCCACCATGATTTCCACAACTACAAAAAAAATTATAATTTTTCATTAATTTTACTTTCTTGTTTTTAAAGTGGAATGCAGGATATTTTCTGGGCCATGAATGTAACATGAGATGGCAATGTAAAAAAATTAAGAAATAACTCTACATAAACATGGGAGGAATAATTTTGTTGTTTGATTCTTCTCTGTAAATAAGATATGATGATCATGCCACAAAAAAATTGTCATTATACTTGAGCATGTGGAATCCCTGAAGCTGATTTTCATTTTCATTTTCATTTTCATTTTCATTTTCATTTTCATTTTCATTTTCATTTTCATAACATTTAGTTTCACAATGGTGTCTAAGAGGGAAAATATTTCTTTTTGAAGTGTTCCTCTACCCAGTTTTCCTGCCAGCCATTATAAATAATGCTTCAGCAATAAAAGTGCAAACCATATAGTGACAGCAAGTTATCTCTCTTTTAGGATGTTAACTGGTATAAAAATGGAACATTGTACATTTCAGCTTCTGAAACAATAACATTCACAGCAAACAATTCACAATAATTTCATTGACTAAGGTGTGTCTTAAGTTAGATGCCAAGTAAAATTCAAGAAGCAACCTGGGACAAGCTGGTGGATACTCTGAACAAGCTGGGAAAGGCTCGGGGTGCAGTTACACAATGCACAGGTCAGTTGTTTCCTTGCCAAATTTTCCACCCCCTCAGGAGCCTTTATTTAAAACAAACTAACTAACTAACCAACCCTCAAAAATCAGTCTCCTAGTTTCCAAGGAGGCCTTTCAAGGAAGCTCCTTTCAGTGGCCTTCACTTGAAAGCTCCCGTGTATTTCAGGCCATGGGATTAATGACAAATCCAGCAAAGCATACGACTAACTTTAAGCCTGTATGTAATCTCAGTTAAGTCAATTAGTCTGCCTGTATGCTCAAAGGTAAGCAGATCCTGAAGTACTTTGCTGGTCTGGTGTGATTATCCCTGGTGATGTGTAGACGCRGAAACTGCTAACCCACACGTTAAGGAAACCTGACTTCTGCCTCAGCCCAGAAACGCATCTTCCTGCAGTGTCTACTGTATATYTCATCAATTCCACTGTAAGCCACTGAGGGCTTGAAGAAAGATTAAATAAGGAATAAATAAGTGCTGTTCCTTTCTCATTCTGCACAGTATATAACAGAGATGTTAGTTGTACAGCTGGATTCTATAACAGCAACTAACATTCTCCTTCRGTGTCTGTCTTTAAATAGCAAAACAAAACAAATTTTTGTGATTGGTAATTCATTCCTGTGCAGAGCTATTGCTGGGATTACCCACGTCACATTAACACAGTTCCTGTCCATAGTACAAGCATATTTTGATTTAACTCAGAAGAAGCTCAATCTAAGTGCATTGCTGGTGAAGCTGTCAGCTACTCATATCCAGYTTGTAAGTGCTGGCATACCTAGAGATAGTAAAATAACTCATGAATGCCACAACCAATCCATTTCAAAATCTCCAGGAACGTTTTTGTGGGCTGATTATGGCCTGCTAAAAGCAGGTTCTCAAAGYTCTTCTGTTTAGTTTTGTCCTCTGCAGCTGCTACTAAATTACCAGAGATCCCATCAAGGCTGTCCACATTTGAGTCTGTCTTGACCTAGAACAGCCAGAGCTTCTCAAAGGATGAACCCAGTCTGAGGTGGAAATACCCTTTCTCTGCAGTATATTGCAGGTTATGAAAAACCTTGCCTGAAAATTCTGCAGACTTCCAGAGCAAATMATGTAAATCTGTCATGTAAATATGTGTTTATGGGGTTTTTAGAGTTTGGATAGCTGCCACACAGACAGCTCCCTATCATCTGAATATATATTTAAGGCCTTAAAAATATGAAGTTTTGACCTGATCTGTTTTCATATATTTCATCACTGCTCCAGTGGCTGTGCAGGCATAGGGTGGCGTTCTTGCATTTTTCTATTCCATGTGCCCATGGGCAGCCAATCCAATCCATACAAATKATGCAGGATTTTAAACAGGACAAAGCTCCTCGTTTAAACAGAACAACGTTGTTTGCCCAGGAGAAAGGGTGACTTCATCTCCTAGGAAATGCCAGCTTTGGACTGGCAGAGTTTGCCTGCTAGAGAAAATATGCCCTTTTTTGGTACCTTTCTGCTTCAGGGGGACATGGGGACCCGGTACAACATCATGATTTGACACACCAGTACTTGTCTCTTGGCATCTCTGGTAATTTGCTGCTTCAAGTTAAAATTATCCTGCTGCCAGCCCATCAGGGAAACAAATGCACTAGGGGGTTTCACCTACATCAGCTAACAGTAAGAGCAAAAGGGAAAGAAAACTTATTACTTCACAGCTTTCCTTCTTCCACCCTTTTCATTGTAAAAGGCAACTGGAGTCACATGGATATTACCTCTAGAATTTYGACTTCTTGGTGAGATTTTCCCCTACCCTGTGGAATCCTCTTYGTGTTGTGTTAGAGAGCTTACAACATGATTATAGGTAAAACCAGATGCTTTTTTCCAAGGGAAAGATTAAAGCAGTAACACTATACCCTAGCAACAGGGTCCATCACAGAGAAGGATGATACATATTCAGGTCTRTTTCCTGATTTAAACTTGTTTTCAAACATAGACCCAGTTCTTGGAGCTGAGCTCATCTTGAGATATCTGTTTTCATGGACTGTGTGCTGGTATCTCAGATACTGTGCTTTTTGCAGATATCCTAACCTGCTAATTAATAACATGAATTCATCACATGAGTTCTCTGGCTGAAATCACAGCTACAAATAGATAAGAAAAGAGTGGATAAATCTTTAATATTTTTTTTTAATAAACTGCATGCAGTGTCATGTGTTGTGACATGATAAAGAATGACATGATGTACCCATTAACATGGCATAACCAAGTGCAAATGATGCATTCTGTCTAAGTATATCATGATTTTCTTGTTATTTTTCTTAAGTCATACATTCTATCTTACTCTTAACTAGTTAATTCTACGGAAGCTAAGGCTGCCTCTAACACCCCAATTCTGTGTTGAGAACTGTATAGGTATGCTCTACAGAACAGAAAGCCTGATGTTAAAAGGTTTTAAATATGATCATGGCATGAAATGTGCTTGCATTTTTCTATGTACACATCTTTGATGCAAGCTGGAACAGTGCAGCAACCAAAAATAGCTCTGGAGGAAGAATATTGGGGAGATGGCATGAAGTACAGAAAGTTAAGGCTGTGAATCTTTATAAGTCTGTCATGGTCTAACATACTAAAGTGCTCATTATCAATATAATGCATCAGCTCTCCAGTCTGATGGTTGTAAAGGTCAGTTATCCTGTATAGCAGTCCACAAAATGAGCATTCTCCAATTAATTGTAAAAGCTGGTATTATAATTCTACCTTCCACACTTCATCATGACTAACAGGTGACATGAGTAAATGACAGGCTGTACAGACACCTCTTAGTCATATTAATAGTCAGGCACGGTAGCAAGGGTTAAGGACAGAGTGTCAGGTTTAACTTCCCCTCATTACCATTCTGAAAACTATCATTTAATATTAAGTTAATTGTCACACAAGGATATGAGTCATGCCCTTGTGTTACAATTACCTTTAATATTAAATAATAGTTTTTGTAATGGTAATTTCCTTTGGGGATGTTTCATTCTCCATTAGGCAGTTCTGACTGATGTCTGTCTTTGCAGATATCTCTATCAGCTACTAAAAGCTCTTCTATGAGTACATATCCATAAACTTCAGGAATTTGAGACCAAGAATATCGTTCTATTGAAGTCAATGTCCTTTTTAGTGGATGTTTCTAATCTATTAACACTTTGACTATTTGATCGTGCCATAACTGTGATTTTCCTTTTGAAATCTACACAGAAGTGCACTCCTCTTGCTCTGCTGTGATAGGACTTCATCCACATCCCCAGCTGCCTTATCACATGGTATATACTTGGGGAGGGCTGTCTAGAGGATGCATAGGGTTTCACTTACTATAACCATGGTGTTTCAGCTATCTGAGAGTGTAATGGATTCTAGGAGCCAGACAAAAGTAGTGAGGAGAATTTGAGTTAGATTTTTGATGAAGAACAGTGTTGTGTAAGCTCAGAAATCACAAGAGCTGTAGTAAACCTAGTTTGTTCCTGCCCCATGAGCAGAGTTCCTCTGTCACTGGTTACAAACATACAAAGCTGCACATTGTATAGAAAGCTGTTTTCAGAAAGGCATCATTTAAAAGAGAAAAGGACAGATGTGAAAAGCCACAAGATCCTAGATTGATTATGAGTTGGAAAAGTACTGTCACTAAGGTCTCAGTATCYTCTCTGAGGCTTTAAAAACACTATAGAAATCCTTCCATTCAAATAAATCCTCCTGCACTCAAGAATCATAGCATGAAAGAATAAGGTCTCCAAAAAGAGTCTATTTGTCCGGCTCTAAAGAAGGTATGAAGGACACTAAGTCCTGCTGATGTGTAGGAATTCTTCTGCCACTGGCAGGGAACAACACAAGTACCACAGTAATATCCTGAGTACTCTACTGCCCACAGCAATTTTGCAAGGTCAACATAGGAAAAGTGCCAGGATGGGGTTAGAGGCCAGCTGGTTCTACAAGACACCCCAAAATGGCAATAAGTGGACAAACAGGTCCCCCTACTGCTGCTATCTTTCTTCAACCTCACAACATTGTCAAGTGAACTCTGCAGRAAGGGGCAATGTACTAGCTCACAGAGTTCCACAGTAGGACTAAAATCTAAGGCTAAGTGCCTATAAAATTTTTGAAAACATCTTAAGTTGCAGATTTCTTTTTCTGATTAGGATCTGGGACTGAATGTCAAGCTTTCTCTGCTTTCACCAGTGGAAGATATATATAGCAGGTATAAATTCTGGTGAAATTGAGTCTCATAAAGGAAATTCTATTTGAAATGACCATAACTTTAGTGTAGAAGTAGTTTAAAGAGCTCTGAATTTTATCTTCAATATTTTTTGCCCTTGTCAGCAACAGCTAAGAATAATCCCTATTCTCTCTCTTTCAAAAGTTTGAAGAACAGCTAAACACTAAGAGAGACCACATTYTCAACGTGGTTATCACTTAGAAACCTTCTACAACAAACAAGCTTTATACAGCCTCTGTATTTTTGAATAACACAGGTTATGAAATATTGGTGCTCCAGATCATTAGTCAGGTAATTACAATTTTTGTTTGTTTGGGTTTAATTAAAATTAGTCTAGGAAAGCATCCATTACAAGAAGAGGTCCTCACTGAACAACTGATACACAACAGTCCTCGATTAGCAAATAAGRAGCGTCCATTCTTATCCCCAGCTTGAGAAAAAAAACCAACTCCCTAACTGCTCAACACTTTTTAATTTAGAGATTTCAAGTCACTAGAGAAAGGAGGGCACTATCACTCATCACTCTCTCACTTACCAAAAGCATTTAGGGAACAAGAAGGAATAGAAACCTGGTTCTGTGACTCATACCYAGCCATTATGCACCCTAGATACACCACAAAAATACTCAGCAGTATTTTAGTAGTGACATATATTTGCCTAATTAAGGGCAAGTGCTTTGTGCAATTCTGCACAGCTTCACTGAATTTAACAGTTTTGTATACACTTAGACCAGGCCCTCACTTTTTTTTCAGATGCAAACCATTGCATTAAGACAAATTTGCTTTCTTAAAATGCCATCCTGTATGTATTTGTGGCAGAGAAACTGTACGACAGCAAACACATTCATCTTTAATCTGATGAATGCTCAACCACATGCTAGGGTGTATGTTTCAAAGTAAATTGTCTGAGAGACCAGTTCTCAGAAATCAGAGTGTGGGGGTTTCCAAAGAGACAGATGTAGAAATGCCTGCATGTTCCGACTCAATGCTGATTGGCCCAAGCACGTGAAACTATACAAATCTAAAATAGAGACTAGCACAGACTTAATTATGAAAATTTCCATACATCCATTTTATAATCCTCACCAATTTCCAGGAAATAAAGTAGCACAGCAAAATTAAGGGGAAACAAWGGATTTTTCAGTTTATTAGGTGAATGATCCAAATCCTGTGAAATTCAGAAGGAGTCTTTGCATAAAGAAAAATGGACTTTGGAGTCAGCTCTGTGCAAAGGAGTCATTTCTGGCTGTAGCAGCAAAAATGCCCCCAGCCACAGAGCCACAGACATGTATTTTGTATGCAAAAATAGGATTCCTTGGTGAGAACTCTGTACATTATGCTTATAGGTAAAAGTTAAATAAAGCATCTCTCTGCTACTGTTGCTTTTCTTATTAGGCAGAAAGGAATGAATGCAATATGCAATTCAAAAATAAATTTGGAGGGAAGAAAAAAGGGTGGGGGTAGGTGAATAAATATATGTAAAATCACAACATGATACTAATGTTCAATTACAAAAACTTTACAGAAGTCTATTTATTTATTTATTTATTCTAATTCTAAATCCCTACCACTACACAACAATGTCACATTTTAATGTAATATCATGTCCAATGCATATTCATGAAATAAAAATCTTGGCAGTGGCACAAGAAAAGTGGGATGAAGTGTGTTTGGCGGAGTGCGTCACGTTTCCAGACCAGCGGATTTTTTGATTAAAGTCCCTTATCCGTTTTATCATGCATATCCACTCTCTGATTAAAGTGATCTGGAGCTGACACTCACAATGTCAGTATGCACTGAGACCCTTCACACAAAACATGGTTGGAATTTATATGCTTTAAAAAAAGGGGGGAGGGGGGGAATGAGAAATAGACCAACCAAAGCTTCTGCATTAAATTAAGAATATATATATATATCTATCTACTGAAAAAACACACTTGGACTTGCTTGTTTTAATCTTACATATTTATTTTCAGCATTGCCAAGCTACAAATGCTGCGTGTTTTGCTTCCATTTCAAAAAGTATCTGTTGTGCAAGTTCTTTATCTCTGTTACGCTGGGCTTTTGATCAAAATGCTTCCACGCTGAGGTGAAAAACACAGCTGAGTTCTCCTACAGCCCCAAATAAATAAAAAAAATTCTCCAAATCTGCACATGCCTTCTGCCCTCTTTATTTTCTCTCAAAAAAACCCTTTAATTAATGTACCATGTCTCAAACATAGGTTATCTGTTAAGAAAACAGATTCTGCCACAGCACAAGTACATGGGTGTTACAAAGGGAGGTTTACCACAGATCCACAGACCTCTTCTGCAGGTCCCATGCTCAGAAACCTCCAAGTATGTATAAAAATGTATTTTCAAGCCTCACAACATTTAAGAGGATGCAAATTACCTGAGGTAAGTGCCATATGCATGAAAATATGGTAGCCATTTTTCTGGCTTTCTGTGAGTGCTTAAATTTTCCTTGAATTTAAAGAGCTTGTGGTTAGGCTTTTCACCTTGCAGAAGGTGCTTAAGMATAAGCTCAACTTTAAGCATAAGATCAATGAAATTTAAGTACTTCAAGTGTTTGTCTTACCAGTATATAAAAGGATTTTAATAGCTCATTTAACAGCGGTGTTGTAAATGTTCATTCTCTCTAGCAACACAACAGTATCCTGCATTTCTAAATGCTGATCTCCAATCATTAAATACATATGAAAAGGCATTCTTGGTTTCAGAGATCCACAGATCTTCCAGGGTCGGCAGCGSTCTTCAAAGTCTGCCTTTAAACTGAATTCTTTTGGTAAGTTTCAGCTGGTTAGTAAGATTTCAGTAGTTTATGTTTGTTCAATTTATCCAATATATCTTTCCATATTTAATCAGTAGCTTACATAAGGTCCAAATGCGCCTCAGCTCCTAGGGACTGCCTTTTAAATCTTACAGAACTTCAGGAAATTTTAACTAGGAATTTTTTTTTTTACTGCGGAAAACAACTGGACCAGTAGCACGTGTAGAGACCATTGCTGTCCCTCTCCTCACCCATAATCCTGCTCAGTTGTGTCTTAAYGTCAAAGTTCAATCAATCAATGTGCTGCTCCAATACAGGGTTTTTTCTGAGCAGTTGATGCGTCCTGCTAAACGGTTGCTATATTGCAGCTTTGACAGACATTGAGCTGAATTAGTGAGGGACCGTCAAATTAATTTCATTTGTGCATCAAGCCTCTCCCTTATGCATAAACTTTAGCATAAGAAACAGTGTGAGGGTCTAAGGTAAAACACTGACTGCTTTTGTTTATTAAGGCAGAGGTTTGAATATATACAGACTTCCTGCATATAACACCACCATCAACACTCCACCAGAACAGCAGATGCTTCCTGCACTTATTCTTTCTTTTGATTAATATTGCATCCTCTCCGCATCACAATTCTGCAAGAAGAACAGTCAGAATTTGAGAATAAAAAAAGCAAAATAAGTRGAGATTTTAGGAACAGCATTCTGGAAAAGCTTTACCAGGAATAAAGTGTGTTTTCATCATGATGAACATAAACTGCTGGACAGTTTCACTGCAAATCATCCAGAAGCAGAGCTCCCACGTTTGCAATAATTTCTATCCCTTTTCATCATTGCCATATTTACCCACTACTGCTGGTRGCACAAGAGCCATCTCAGAAAGGGAGGATAAGCAAAACTGCCACATACACAGCTGAGGCCACAGCTATGCTGGGAGGCAGTTGCAAAATCCTTCACTGACTTTTTATTGTCTTGATATCAAGCATGGGCTGGAAATGAAGAGCTGGAACTGCATAAGGTGCCCAGCTGAGCACCATTTGTCCTGTGTGACGACTTTTTTGGATGGCTGAAACCAAAGATGTAGCTGCAGTAGGAAGAATTTGTATAGATTACATGAAACATGGCATATAGGAAATGCACATGTTTTCAAGTAGCTGTTTACAGTTTACAAGCCAATTATTACTCCTAAAAAACATTTGTAGACATGTCCAGATATCACCTGCATCTGAAGATTTGGGATTCTGTTCACAGGCCCCAACATAAAAAGGCAAATAAAAAATTATTCTAAAGAAGAGAAAGAGCAATACAACTACAGTCATGGATTAACCATTGAAATCAAAYAGTTATTCTTAACAATGATCATTATTAATCTATATGCTTACTAATTTGCATCCAAAATGTGTGCCTTTCAGCCACTTCTGGTCCAAGACTGAGCAGAAGCAATGCTGTAGGAAGATCTTATATCACTTACTCTCTCATATTACACTTTCCTTACATTTAGCAGCAATACAGCAACAGTCAGTAGTACATGAGACATTATAAATAATAAATAACTTACTACATTTTAATTGCCAAAGTAAATGAATGAAGCACAATCTCTGTTCCAGTATTCTTGCTTTTAAAGTGTATTCTCTTACTAGAGAGAGCAATGAAGACAAATGTTTGTGAAAGAGGCAACAACAGGACTACTGGGAAGAAAGAAACAAGAAAAACTATAAATACATCCATCAGACAAATTACATGACTGAGAAGAGCAATAAAATAGTAAGTTCAAATTTGAACCTGAGGGGGRAAAAAAGGAAAAATTCAGATATTTTTATACAGRTTAAACAGTGCAAGATGGTAAAGGTCTGAAAACCAATTTACAGAGCCCAGAGKGGGGAACTGTGGCCAGAAGGACCTCCCTTCATCTGTATTTGGGCAAGTGGATATTGTCTGACATATGTGCTCTTCTGAGACCTTCCCATTAAAAGAGAAATCACCAAAAGCCCATATCCAAATACTCCTTAGGTTATAGTTAAGGCAGAATAATAGTTCAGACCATTTAATAAAATGGGTTTAAGTATGAACAGTAAAATCTTCCATTTTGTGCCTAGGTAAAATTCAGATAGAGAAAGACTTTCTCTTGGCTGAAATCACCTTTCTGTTTTTGCACTCGTCAGAAGCAAAGACCATTTTTACTTACAACATCTGAAGGCAAGAGCTGCAGATAAGGGTCTTAAATTCAAGTCAGAATGCAATGAATGGAGCACATCCTGCAGCTGTTAACCACTTGTGACAAGCAGAGGTGTTCCCCTCCCTAATTAATTTGTCCATGTTGTTGTTCTTGTTTATTTCAGTCAGTATTAGGCAGGAAGGCAATACCACAGGCTGGAGAAGAGAGCCTGCCTGCTGCTACCTRCTACAGAGGGGAAGGAGGCAATAAAAAAGGCAGGAGCAGTCACAGTAGGACCTCAACATTTGCTGCCACTCAGAACCCCAGAGCACTGCCTCTCCAGGAGCTGCTGCTCTCCCACACCTGGAGACAGATGAGTTCTCCACCCCACCTTCAGGTGTGAAGCAGCCTCTTTGTAATACCCAGGGTCATTTCTTCTCTGCAGAAGCATTGATCAGAGTGGAAAAACACAAACTTCTGGAGCAATTTTTAACCTCCACCACTCCGTGAGACCTTGAGGATTGATTCACTGGATCTCAGAGTATATTTTCTTTGCTTCCAGGACTGAGTGTGAATGTAGCTGGGACTGGCATGTGCCAGAGTGTTTGTGGTAGAGCAGAGAGGATGGATTCTGCTTTAACCACAGTCCACCTCTAGCTCTGACTCTCAGGTTTTTAATGCAGTTGCTGTTCTGGGTGTCTGCTCCACACATTAAGAATCACAACAGAAATCCAGAACATTGCCTATGAGCAGGGCTCCTCAGCCCCCATAAAAACTGTATGCTGTGCACTAGGCAGTCTGCATAATCGATACATGTTATGAATACAAATAAAATACACTGCTTCCAATTAATGGGATTTAGGTCTGGGGCTTTTTAACTTAATTCCCATGGTTTCCTTTTGAAACTTCTGCATATATTTTCTATTTTTGAGGGGGGGTTATAAATCCTGTTTTAATGTTTTGCTGTTTATGCAAATTTCCAAATATAAAGGCATATGGTGGCAAAGTGGCACTAACTATCTGCTTTTCAGCACACATTCCTCTGTTATTACAAGAAAAGAAGGCCTGATGGAAAAGGAAGGAAAAAAAAAAAAAAAAGAAAGAAAGCATACAGACACTCTGCATAAGCATAGATTGATTCGCATTTCTTAGCTTTATTCTTGACCTCTGATTCACTAATAGCTCTACTGGCTCCTGCAGGGCAACGATGGATGCTCCTTAATGTCACAAGGTAGAGTGGGTGCTCAAGTTTGTAATTATAGTTTTAAACTAGCAGAGAAGATGAGAATAATAAAGGAGAACTTTTATAAGTCAGAGGTTCCCCCCTCACACTGGCAGCTTCCCTGCATGGGTTTCATGTATCCAGTTTGCATTTTGCCTGATAACATAGAAGGCACATCATGCTATTCTAAAACAGCAGGATTATTTTCTCCATTCTAATTGATGAACAGCTGTGCTGTAATAGACTACAAAGCACAGCATCACTGATCTCTCCTCAGGCCACCCTAGGAACTGAACACTCTACAGGGAACCAGAAAAGAATGAATGCTAAAAAAAAAAANNNNCCCAAAAACAAAAGAAACACCAAACATTTCAATATATTGTCCTTTGGATTCCTATTATTGTTATTTGGCATCTCATTCAGCAGTTATTAACTTTTATTTTCCCCACAGTAGTTCTGGTGTATGACATGACCCCAAAACAGTCATACTTTATAAAAGCTAAATATCAACATTTTTGAAAGAGAAATACTGGAGTTCAGAATATTTGTCACTGAATATCAGTGTTTACAATATTCAAATCACTTTCTGGGGTCACATGTTCCCTAGAATTTTTCTTTGTCCTTTGTCCCAGGAAGCCCACATTATGCATTTTTCTGCTGGAATTAATTATCTGTCCCTTCAATCTACTTTATCAAAGTTATTGTCATTATTATTATGTATCTCAGCATGGAACTTCAATGCCTTCTTGAAAGATTTTGATCCCAAAGGTTAGAAGCCTCAGCGATCACTGGAAATACTTGTGTATTTTTGTATGGGTGGACACCTCATAAACTCAACTGTATTCCTCAAATGTCTATTTTCTTGTGCTTCTGGAAATGACTGCTCCATTTCCCTTCAGACTGAAACAGGAAAGTCTCCTTTATATTTTGGAGACAACCTAGAAGTAAAGAGGAAGAATCAACCTGGTGTCTAAAAGAAAGATATGTTTCTCATCCTTTCCCTTACCAGATTCAGCGGGATAGGGAAAGAGTCATAATCCTMATTTGAGACCTTTTCTGCCTTTACTGTGTTTTCTGTGGGCATGAAAGTGTAAGAAACAGTTAAATTCTGTTTCTTGTTCTATCAGTAAGCCAGCTCCAAAAGCACAGACTCAATACAATCAAAATTTGTGACAAGAAAGCAATCTTCCCATTCTGCTCACCAACGGAAAAGTTTTGTTCTTCTTATTTTGTGTTATTGGAAGTGATTTGCTGCATCTTTCCTATAGGTAAGCCCTGTGCTTATGTGTTCTTTTGTCTAGATAAGTGTTATCCTGTAAAATGAACACAATAAGACTTCTGTTTACCTTAATGCTATTTAAAAAAAAAATCTCACAGATATAAGAAATCAATAACCATCCACAACAATTTACCAAGGATTCAGTCTGGGTAGAAAAATTCAAATTGTATTGATTTTTTTACAGGGGGAAAAAAAGCCAGTTGACAATAAGCTTCAACTAAAAGAAAATACCATGTGTACAAAACTAGAAGAGGCTCAGAAAGCCAGCTATTTAAAAACCAAGCTGCTGATTAAGACGAGTAAGGCAGATTTGAATACAAAATCAGACCCTGGACACTGGGACATTACTTAGTTTTCATATCTTAGTTGTCCATTAATAACAGGAAGGGAATAAAGCATATTCTGGGGATTCAGGAAAACTAAAGAATTTTAAAAGGTACACCTCAAAGAGAAATATCATTTACTGSAGAATGCCACCACACATAAACTTTTCTGATCCAACAAAATGTGTAATAAATATGCTTACCTGGATAAGTGGGATGCCTCAGTTATAACTTGAGGTGTTGATTTTAACTCACCAAAGCCTTTAAAGACTGACTATTCCAAAACCCACCCTTCTTCTCACTTTTCTAACTGCTAAATTCTGCTAAAGGACACAAGGTAAAAGCCCCCCAGATTTAAAAGTCATTTGTCATGCCAAATGAGAACCACAAGTAAAGAGCTTGCTCCCAGCACCCCTTGTCTGAAGGGCCTCAGGTCTCCCAAGCAGGCTAAAAAATGCATTAGGTCTTATAGATCTTATATATTAGGTCTTATAAAATTATGAGTTATAGTGGATTTAGGGGTTAGGGAGTTTTATGTTTTGGCTTTGTGTTTAATGGCAATGTGCAAATTTGATTATTAAAGGTGTGCAGTCAACTTGTTAATTACTTTTATGTGCATTGTTAATTCAAGTGATTTGTTCTCGCTCACACTATAATGTCATAAGCCCATTTTTAAAAATAATTTTAAAAGAGTAGTAACAAGTGTGTTGAGTGAAAGCAAAGCAAGGCACATTTCTCATGCTTACTCTGTTCTCTTCAGCTTCTTCTCTATTTATTCAGCCCATTTCCCATTCCAGCTGCATAAAGAGCTCAAATAAACTCTGGAMACACACCTTAGTGGGCCACATCTTTCCTTTTCAACAAACACACAAAGCAGCCTTTGAATACCTCATAGCCCATACAGAATTTTTGTATTGCCCAATCAGATATGCCATGCCTGAAGCTAAGAGGTTTGGTGAAGGATATTGGTATAATTACCTGTTTTCGAGGTCTGGGCTCGTTACGGGAAAACTTTCACACCCATTATATCAAGTGGTGGAAGTGGGCTGGGCTGGATTTGACAGCTAGAGAAAAGAGCACGCTCATCCAGGAAGCATCAGCAAAAGGACCATGACAATAGGATCAAGTGACAGCAGCTGGCTGTCAAAAAGGAGAAATGACAACGCAAAAACATCTTGGTGAAATACAGGAGTGGACTAATCTTGACCTCCTAGCAAGAGCATTATTTAACCCTGCGGAGGGGCATCAGTGGGCTGGATCACAAGAGGACACTGAGACCCAGAGCAACGTTGGTCAGGTTTTGCCTTTGGCTACTCTGTCATCATCTATAGAAGAAGCAATCTTGACACTCGTTACAAATTGTAAGCCAAGGAAAGATTCACACACACTCTTTATTATAACAGGGTGATCAGATTTGTGAATGAGATAGCAAAACCATAGCAAAATCAGGTTTGTTCTGTTTTGTARGTTTCCAGGAAGGGCTTCAGGGGACTCCAACCTGCCAGCCCACAGCTAATAAACAGAGATTGAGGCACCTGCCAGGCCACACACAGACCTGGTGATTCCCCTTAATTTCATTTTGAWATTTAATTAGGTGTGGTTTAGTCCCAAATACAAAGAAGCCATTTTCCAAGTTTGCCAAACCTCCCACATCTTGGCTGAATAGGGAAGAGTAACAGCATTGAAGACAAACACTTGCTTTTAAATTCCTAGAGTCAGAAGCCAAAACAAAGTTTTGAATACTGACAATTCACCTGATTTATTTTCAAAGGGATCCCTSAGGTGGGAGTCATGTCCACATGCCTATAGAGAATACAATCTTTTTTTATGGGTTCGTGCTATTGGGGTCAGAATCAAAAAAGTGGGTTCTTCTAAAACAGCCTGTCTGTAAAACATTTCTACTAGAATTCTGAATAAAGCAGATACACTTCCTTAGAAAAACCCTGCACACAAGAGAGAAAGGGAGAGATTTCTCAGAGAAGTGAGCTGACTCATGTCCTTGTAGTTATGTCCAATATTTTGACAGTGGAGTAGTAATTAACCTTGCACTCTGCTCGGTATCACTGCATTTCTGCTGTGACCACTATGAAGTGCTTTTTTGTGAAAGGAAAGAATGAATCTAAGTGGGAAAATTACTGGAATGAGAGAGGAGCTTTAATGGCAACCTTGGCATCCTGCAATTTCACACATTAAAATATATTTAAAAAAAAAAAACCCAAGCTACTACAGTGCTTGTTGCATAAGGCTAAGCTTTCTACTCTTCAAACTATTAATAAGGGCTTCCCATTGAGAAGACAAATACATGCTTGATGCATTTTTAATTCTGTGCCAATACATTTGACTAAAGCTGTTTGCTGTTTCAATGACAGGATTTAACTTGCCCTTCTGTATTCAACATTTCTGATTATTAATGGCATTTAGAAAACACAGAGACTATAAAGTTATATTCTGGCCAATGTTTTAAAAAAGTAAAAAGATAACAATTAAAGGTTCAAATCCTTTTTGCACAGGAAATTTAATCATTCAATTTTTTTTTAAATCATTTAGTAAGTGCAATGGAATCTCAATCACAGCAAGAAAAGGTATCATCTTGACCACTGTTATTGATCCCTGATGGCAACTGGAGGCAAAAAAAATTGCAGCCATCTCAAATCAGGCATAAATGCTATATAGACAATCTGTCTAAGTCCAATAGCCTTTGCAGGATATGTACCTCTTAGTCAAAAATCATTCTTGTCTGTATTTTCTACTGTAAATACATCCCATCCTGAAATGAAATCAGAAACAAGTCAAAGGCCATTGCTGAAATCTAAACTTTTTTCTTTCTGATCATCTCTGAAGTTCCAAGCAGTTTCTCTTCTACATTTGCCAGGAATGTTTCTTTGAAGAAAAACAGGATGGAATTGGTATCAGTATTGAGACCAATAAAGGGATCACATTGAGTTAATTTTTTACTGCAAGAAATGGAAAAAGAATTACCCTCTCCCACAGACTGATTATTATTTTGTTATTTAAGTGATAATGTAAACCTAAGGTTAAAATGAAATTATATATACTGATGATCTCCTAGAGACCTGCATTGTGCTGTTCCATTACAGTACGTAGTAATAACACACTAAGTGCACACACTTCTTGTACTGTCAGGTACCAATGCAAATCAAGCAGCACAGGAGGCACATTACTTTTGTTTTAACCATTAAAGACTCTAAGAAATACAACATGACAGCCAGAAGAAAGCAGGCTTGGATTTTCTAAAGGTACCCAGGAGTGGCACTGATTTGTGTTTTCTTTAGTACCCTTTTTAAARGGCCTTTAGCTGAGCCAATATAATGGATTCAAATCCTGACCTTTCTCAACACAATGAAGATACTCTGTATATCTTACCATATAACACAGGGAATCAATACTGTATTTTACTAAATGCGAGTTAATTTTACCCAGGGAAGGAAATTACTGCTCTTAATAGTAGAATACTTTTTTTTTCCTCCTCCGAGTCAGTGAGTTTCAGGTTTGCCAAACCCTATCACTGTTTAAAAAAGGGTTTGAGAGATTTTAATAGCTAATAATAGGAGGAAACATAAAAGGACAAATCCAATTTAAGTGAAAGGGTTCCTGTGTAAGCATTACTTGTCAGTCTTTGGTCGTACTGTATAGGGACCAGCTACAGAGCAGTGGCAGCAAAGAAATATAAAGTCCAGATTTAATTCTGATACAGAGAAATACAATTTCAAAACCGGACGTCTTATCATAGGCATGTCCCATTGGAGAACTCATTTCCCTAGCAAAAGGCTGTCACTGCCATTATGTTGTACAAGGAACCAATTTACTACTACAGCTAAACAGGGTTACTGGTGCTGTTGGAACTTAAGCATTTGAAGTTATCGCTAGAAAAAAAAATAGCATTTCAAATGTCAGTGAAATGGGAAGGTATAATTGAAAAGTATCAATCAGAGAAGCAAAAGGGTTTAGAAGGCTAAGACTGCAGTTTTAGTACTGCCTTCCCCCCTCCCCGCTTCATCTTTTTATTTTTTTAAGCTTCTTTCTCTGTTTCCTTTTCCCTTTCACATGCAACTTCAGATTTAGTATTGTAAAATAAAATATTTTGACTTCATGATCGTCCTGCATTAAACATGAAATAAATTTTGATGATTGTCTTCTACAGTTTAAGTGACCATCGTTTCATGACACAAAACTCTCAACTCACCCTGCATCCAGAAAAAAAGCTGATCTGAATTTTAGTTGCTTTGTTTGTGCCTTTTTTTCTTCTCCCCTCCCTCTGAAACAAGACCCATTCACTTGAACCTCCTTTGTATAATAGAATCTTTCCCCCATCCCAGGTTGATCCTACAGAGAATCAGAGAATGAATAAACCTTTGAGCTTTCAGGACTTGAAAGTAAAGAGAAATGGTCTGTAAAATAAATTGAATTAATTTTGTTTCAAAATATCCTAATGATGCCACTATTGCTAAATTCGTTATGTCTCCCATATAGAACAGGAGGGACTTCTTCAAACTGCCTCATTTTGCTGTATTTTATCCWGAATCAATGTGTGGTAATATTAGGAGCATGTTTAGCTAATACCAGAATCGTAAGGCTGGATTTCCACAATCTGCTGCTCATATGTAGAATATCAAGACTTCTTTCATTATTACTTTCCTTTGCTGCGCATAACGGCTCCTGGGGCTTTGAAAAAAGCAGCTTTTAGTCAAATAGCAATTAGTAAAGCAGAGCTGGCGTATAATCATGCTAAAACTTGCTTATTTTACCCCTTAAACAGGTTGCCAAATCACATGTAGCAATTTGTCCTTTCAGCCCAACATCACTGCCTGGGTCCCAGGGACATCGGTTACTCTGAAATACCAGCACAGCTTCTGGCATTCGTACACAAAGCAATTTTATCCATAGCTTGCTACAGCTATGTGAAAGCAAAACTGCACAAGAAATTCCAAGTCAGAGCGTTGGCCCTTATTCATATTTTGAACCTGCTAAAAAGAGGTAGAAAGGTGATGTTAGAAAGTTCTGCGGCAGTAGTGCAATGTATTGTGAGCATATCTATTTACAGAGGAAAACATCAGCCCTGTGTTTCACAGCAAGGAGAGGAGACCTGCAAAAAGAGTCAGGCTGGACTTCTGTGGTGATGAGTAACAGAACCCCCACATGTGGCATCTTCCTCTTTCCACAAAATAATTCCTGTGTTAAGGAAAAACCTACTACACTTTTTTAAAGGAGTCAGATTTTTCAAAATTTTTTTAAAAGAAAAAAACCAGGATGGTGGTGTTCTGGTGTTTTTTTTGTTTGTTTTTTTTATTTTTTGGGGTTTTTTTCTTGAGACTGAACAATTTCAAAAAATTCTTGGTCAGGAATGAACCCAGGCTTTAGAAACAGGAATTTTTATCTAAAGTTGTGTTTAAGATCTGGTTGGAAAAAAGCTGATAGTTTGAGCTGAGGCTGGGAGAAGGGCACTCTGAAGATAAAGTTGCATGTCTTCTTTAGAGTTTATTTAAACTTCTCTTATTTCAGAAGTAATTTTACCTTGCACAGAAGATCCTTTATCCACATTAGAGTGCAGATATATTCCTCCTCCACCACCTTTTTGATGAATTTCAATTTCAAATAACTTAACGGCTAACAGCTCGCAATTGTTCTTTATATTAATAGAAATACATGGTCTCTTTTGAAGTTCAGGTAGTAATTCAGTTCTTAAAATTCTTCTGCTGTTTATAAATGATTTGAACAGGGATGTCATAGCTTTTGATGCACCACTGCAACCCCTGTTCAACTACATTCTCTTGTTCAATTGGAAAAAAAACTTTTATATGCTTAGGAATCAAATTAAATGTTCTGCTAACTGGAACCCCTGAGCTGTCAATTACATTTATTTTGGACCACCTTTTGGTGCAAGGAATTAATTATATAATGTGTCCACCTCAGGAAATTAATGAGAAAGATTGTGAGAAATCAGATTTTTAACTTTAAAACATTCAGAGAATTTTTGTGTGCTAGAAAGTATGAAACTTTAAAAACAATTTCTAGCTCTCAAACACTCTCCAAATCTCAGTTCATTAAAACAGCCACAATAAATCAGCAATGTGGTAAATTTTAGTGGGAAAAAAATCCAACCAAACAAAAAATTCAAACCATTTCAAACAATTGAAAAGTATTAGATGTAGTGAAAATATTTTTGCAATGAGGTGTAGTTCTGCAAATCATTTGTTGATAGACTTCTGTTATAAAAACTCCCTTCCACTACAGATGTAGTTCATGCACTACCATATCCTAGAGTGCCCCTATTCTCCCACTGTAGGATCAAGGTAAGTCAAAGTGAAATGAGTCACTGCTGATAGAAYTGATGGGAAAGAAGGATTGCTTATTTCATCAGTTGTGGAAACCTGTAATTTTTACTTGGGGTCAGTGTGAAAGTTTCATAGTTCTGATTATGTTTCATGAAGCTGAAGAACTATAGAGTGTTCAGAGTTGTCTGCCCACAACCACCTCGGTCATGCAGGCAATGAGGGGCACCTGTCCTGTGCCACGGCATCTTACAAAAAGATAAGTTGTGTTTTGATTTTCAAAACAGCTAATAAGAAACCCCAAAAATGAAATACAGTCACCAGGAGGATATTAATAAAGAGATAAAAATAGAGGGAGACTAGACTGCTCACTGACAATTTCCAAACAAAAAAAGGAGTTAATTTATGAGTCATTTTAAACAGTCCATCCAAATCTGAGCTCAGAATAGTGATATTTCTTAAGTACAGTGTGCAGACAGTTGGTAAGGCAAAGCCTGTGATTGTCTGCTGATAATGAAGGGAGGGGGGAAGAAGGCAGGCAGAGGGAGATAGACTAGCAATAATACTTCTGGAATGTTTCTTTACCTTTAAAGAAGAGAAAATGTCTCCATTAAAGGAATATCTCTTCATTTTATCAGCTCTCTRGCCATTTCTTGTCACCAGATGAATACTAGAGTGTCTACTACAAAAGACAAAAAAGAAATATACATGCTTTATATACAATAATTCAATAAAAAATAGAAAAGAGATGCCTTGGTTTTTTCCTAGGATAAAAGGAACCAGCTAGTTTTTAAATCAAAACTGGAAGAGAGGGAAATTAAGAAAAAAAGCCAGAGGGAAAAACCAACGGGATTAATATTGATGCAGCTATGGCAAAAGCAAACAGACAGGCAGGGACAAGATTGCATCCAACCTCCAAAACACATGTAAAGTTGGAGCTAAAATGTCATATGCGTATGCAATTTATATGCAAAAATCTTTTACATAAAGCTACTAACTGCCAAGTCTTCTTTCACAACTTTTTCAAGGCTTGCAGTAACTCTGGGATTTTATATTCTCCCTCCGTCACCTTACTGAAGGCACGACTGTCTGTGAAGAACACRGAAACTTTCTTAAGGCCATGGTATTAAATTCTTTCTTACATTGCTGGGCTGGTGGCTCAGCAGGAAGACCTATTTTTTGCTTGTGTTCAAGCAACTTCCCTGGCAGTTATTGCCTGCAACAGACTGTAGGGAAGTTGCCAACATTTAGAAGCTCTGATGATGTGAGCCAACCTTAGACTAATAATTTTTTTATCTCAATATAAGTGGAAGAATTACATAAAAATAGACAATTTTTAACAGTATGGTATTCTGTTATGAGGAAAGGCTAAATAACACGGGTGCCATATGAACATCTTTCTCCTATCTACGGCACCTAACTTTAGCATAGTCCATATGTCTATTTGTCTGATAGCTGAACTTATTGAAATAACATGAGGTTACAAAAGAGAGTTCTAAAGCTTGGTGTCCCCAAACCTTTCAAGGTGAGACACCTATCAGTTGCAAACACTATTTTTTGCATAGCCCTCTAAATTAAAGCCAATTAGTGAGTGCACTGGAATATTACATGGGAAATCCAAACACATTTTAAAGAGTCCAGAAATCAGGATGAATGCTKCAGTCATTTGCTACCGTCTTGTGCCTCTGTCTTCATGCATGCAAGAGCTTCTGCCATAATCTCTTAAGAAACTGCAGGATGTCGGCGTGGGCTGGAGAAGCAAGCCCCCAGAAAACTCAGCGTGCACACACAAGTGAATCAGTGGTCAGCAATGAGGATGGCATGCAGAGGAACTGGTAACAATTATTTCATTTCCAAGTTATTTTAAACTCAGTCAGAGCAATTTCCTTCAGACAAGAAAGATGGGCAAAGCCACCAGAAGGAGACAAGCAATGGTGTTACAAACATTTTGCTTTCATTTCCCGTCTCTGTGGCTATTGTACATTGTCAGACTGTTTCGTGAGCATTTCCAGAGCAGAGGCTCTGACATATCTGCTCCCAGCAAACAGTTTAAATGTTGGCTTTAAATTCCTTAACAGATTCCAGGCCATCATCTTTTTTAATTAAATGCAAAAAAACTATGTTAATGCAACGTTAATGTTGAGATTGTCATTGGACAGATGTCAAGAAATTCAAAGTTATGGTTCCCACAGCAACCATGATTTAGCGACCCCCTCCCCCACTTCCACAACCACCCTCCTGAAACATATTGGTCTCAAATTGTACAACAGGCACCAGAGTGAGGGGAAGCTGTGAGAGAAAGGAATTGTGCACGGGACCTCTTGGAGCTGTTGCAGATGGGATGGACGTCAGTCCTCTWTCCAGAGGACAAAGTACTGCTGGTGGCAGCACAGGGACAGAATGGATCCCATCCACAGCTCACAGTGGTTACACCCCTGTGTAGCAGGGCTAAACTGGGAACTCTTCACCCAATTCAGCAGCACATCCACCAGCACTCCTAACCCAGCACAAACCAGCTGTACTCTATAGTTAAAATAATTATCCCTGCAGTCCATGCTAGGGTATAAATCCAAATGCTGAAAGAAGCCAGCTAATGCCACAGCACAGCCAGAAATGCAAACGTGTCACTGCAGC
>NW_026623393.1:520895-525895 GCF_030028575.1 Malurus melanocephalus | reverse complement strand
GACAGGATCCCAATCACCCACATCCATGACAGCAAAAATGTACCAAGGATGTAACAGTATAATTGTGGAAGACAATAACAGGATTCTGGCTGTGGAGGGCGTAAGGCTCTCCATGTCTCCTTCTCCTCGAGTACTTCCCATTACTCATCCGATTTTGCACAGGACCATGTCCCCTGAGAGATTTGGTCTAGGGATTTGATTAGCCAYAGTTTGGGCTAGGCTGCAGCCCAAACTACATTTCAGTCCTTCTGTTTTTCTTCGTGCATTAGAGGACACATTACCACACAGCTCCCTCCTAGAATCCAGCGGCTGTCACTGACCTTGGTCCCAACCCACTCCACTCTCCTCAAATTATACTACTCCTCTTTTCCCTGCTGGGTACTAGTGTGAGGAACTGCAGCAAATGATGCACCACAGAAGTCAGGGATGGCCCAGAGGCCAGAAGATGATGGCAGCCTGGCCTGGACTCACTGCAAGCAGAACCAGAGGCTACAGGGGCTTTGGGGTCTGGAACAGGAGTTTCACACTGAGAGCCAGCATGGAGGGTCCCTGTGCCACCAGCAGCCATCGAACTCAAGCTGAAAGCTAAAATCCATCAAGTACAAAATCCCTGCCTTCCTGTAAAGAACTGCCACCTGCCATTGAAGTTTTCCTCAAAGTAATAGCATACTATTATTATTCAACTTTGAAAAGTGTGATCATAGAGAAAAGAAAGATGATAGACTTCTGGTAGCTTAAACTGTTCTTGTTATAAGACAACAGGACTAAGGAGGAGGAACTTWATGCTGCAGCAGGAGTTTCCTCACAGTCACACTGCAGGAGAAGAGGCCAGACCAAGTCATTTGAATCTTTCCAAGATCAGATGGAAGTTTTCACAGTGCCAGCACCTCTTGTCTTACCACTGGTGTGAGGGGCAGGGCGTGGAAGGCAGAGGCTCCTTCACATCAGGGCACAGTTGAGGAAGGCATGAACAGGATGGGTGGATGTTTTTACTCCTCCCATGGCTGAGGCAGCAGCAGCTGGCAGGAATGGAGGGGCAGTGACTCGGCCTGGGCTGATCCTTTGTGCCACTGTCATCACTGAGAATTGATGTTCACACACTCAGAGAGCCCTCAGCCCACTGCCAGAGCCAGCCCAACAAGCTCCCCTGTCYCTGCTTCTTGTCCACTGTTTTACCTGAGGAATGTCTGCTCCAGGCTCTGATTCCAGCCTTTCATCAAGCAAGAGTGAATAACTGAGACAAGAAAACAAAAACTTGACCCATTTGATGGGATTTTCCTATTGCAAGCTGTACCTAGATGGATTTAAAATGGCTCATAACACCTGAGASAGTAAGGAAAGCACTATTGATACCCATTAAAGCTTTGCCCATTAAAACTTTACTGCATCACTCTTGATCGTGGAAGAGTCCAGTCAAGGGATAAACCACCCGCCCACACCTTTTCTTTCAGAAATCAAAGATAGGWAAGTACAATTATTGACTTGTATGAACCAGATGGAGTCTCTCCTCACCTTTTGTGCAAAATTTCCTTCAGTTTGGCCATAGCTAGAAGCATCCAAATGACAAAATCTACTGTTKCCCTCAGCTGAAACAAGAACAAATGTTTATCTGCTTAACACACAAAGAAACTGGAAACAGGGAGAAGCTGAGTAGTTTTGCAGGCTACAGCACAATTTTACTGAAAGAACTTGACAAAACCAGTTCCTCTGAAACCAGTACTTAATGACAAGAGTACATACATTCATCATTTTTTTTTAATCTAAGCTTTGGCGTAGATGAAATATTGAAATAAACTGAGCTAAGAAACAAATAAAATATGCACAGAGACACAAATGGGCCTTCTTTTGTTTGTTTTCTTGATTTTTTCCCCCTACTTCCCACCTCTGCAGTGTCTGCCTGCAATGATTAAGTTGACAAATGAAGTTCTGACTACTAATTAAATTGAAAATAGCAGATATAGTGTGACAGTGATCTCTCTCTCCCTCATACATCACCAGTAGCAGTGGCTGCGCCTGATTTTCCCTGCTCTGTTATCCCCGAGCCCAATGGCACAAAGCAGAGCAGCTGACCTGCACCGAGGTGGGAGGGAAGGAGCTGCTGAGTGTCTCCTCTGGCATATCAGGAGAGGAGAGGAGAATTTAAATGTGCAGCCACCAAAGCCTGGAGTCACCATTGTACTGGTGCAAGCACTGGGAGACCTTGGTTTTACCTGATCCTTTTTTTAGCCTGGCAGAGGCTGGTTTGCCCTGTGGGACACAGCTCATAGCCCTGAGGATTGGGGATCAGTGTGATACCCCGTGCATGTGTATAGCTCTGCATTTGTCAGCCTGGCAAACACTGACATCCCATGGATTCCAGCAGTTCCATATTGGGCAAAAGGCAGTCAATACAAGGAGGAGGAATGGCAGGAAATCTCTGTCATCCATTGGGACAGCAGGGAAGGGATGGCTTGCCCTCCAAGAGCACAAAGGAAGGAATCACAGATCTGGGCTGCACTCATCCCTGCTTCCACCACCTGACCTTAATGGCCTTTTCTAACAATTGTAGCCATTCCTCTGACTATCTACTGTCCTAATGATTCTTCTCGCTCTGTGATGTTTTATTTCTACTCCCTTGGTGTAGTCCCTTTCATCTCTATAACAGCAGAAATTTGAAAGCCACCCTGGATGCTTTGATTTTAAAGAAATGCTTGATGTATATGAGCTGTGAAAATTCTAATCCAAATCATCTCTGAAGTTTATGACTTAATAGCCAAAGAAAAATTTGTTCAATTGTTCTCATTGCACCACTTGCTTTTTGGGGATGGTCTATGGGTTTTCTTTCAATATAAAGTGCAGAGGATGACTCTCACAGACAAAGAAAATGCAAGTATTTGAAGTAAAAATATCAACATGTTGATTTACCTATATAGAATATGCCCACATATAAAAGTACAAATATATTTTATGAATCATAATAATATAATTTGTGTTTCCATTTGAGTTAGCTGAGGTTTCAATTTTTTCCTCATTTTGGGCTAGTTCATTTGATTTCATTAACTATTCTTTTACAGAATTGTCTTTCTGGTTACTTTTTCATTCACAATGAGCCACCGATACATTTCTTACATCATGACAGAAAATACTTCAATGATGTTTTCTGGGATTTCTGATAGAAAATTGTAGCCAGCCAAACCCAATTCAATTGTACTAAGTTGACAATACCAAGAACAGCAACAGAATAAGAAGCTCTTGCCAAAAACTCAACTACCTCTGGTTGGTTTTAATTTTTGTCTTGCAGCATTTCCTTTTCATTTTGGAAAATGTAAGGAGCAACCAGATTACTTTTCGTAAAATACAATTTATATTTATTTCTAGAAGGTCTCATCTAACTGAAGCTTTAAGTGAAGCTTTGGGAGTATTTTGGAATTCTAAATAAATGAAGGTACAGAGTGACCCATAATCACTCTGACTGAAAGCTCTTTGGGTCAACAATTATTTATTTTCATTCAGTGTTCAAMCAGAGCCTCACACACACAACAGGAGCTCTGGTGGGCAACCAAAGCAGAACCATAATGGCTAACTTAACCCAAGCCTCTCTTAGGAAAATACCAAGTGAAAGCTTATTGTTCGCACTTCTTTTCAGTCTCACAAGTATGATGGACTCCTTTCACTTGGGGCAAACTTTTGCTGAGATACAAGATGGAAAGTTGATGAGACAGCTGGACCCATCCATGAAAAGTTAGAGAAGTTTCCATGCTGTAAAATGCCCCCAATCTTCCTCACACCTCTTTCTAACCAAATTAGTGTGCCTCACTTCTGTGCATAGAAGTATACTTTGCCCTTTATTCACCCAATTTCAAGGTTATACTCAAACACGTACTGGAAGATAAAAGCTTTAAATAATGTACATTCTCTCATTGTCCTTTTCATCGAGATCACAGGTGCATGACCTCGTCCCCCAGCACAAAAAGCTGTTGTCATGGAAACAGCTCAGGATGCCAACTTGACAACAACTGACATTCAAACCAGGAGGGACACCTTGTCTCCTGCCCTCCCCCACCAAAACAGAGCATTACAGCAGGGGCCAAATCTGCAGTGCTTCTTCCTTGGCAGGGCTGGGATGTGTTCTGCTGTGAGGCGGAGGTGCAGTTGGCTCCAGCCCCACATRGCACTACTGCACCCCAAAAACTACCTTGGTAAAACAGCATCTGACACTACAGCTAAGATGAGCATCCTTCGCTTTCAATGCTCATGGAGACGTGATAAGGGGAAGAGGAGGCCACCTTTCTTCATGGTCAGAACAGAGAATCTTGTACCAGATCTCTCACAGTGCTTCTAAATCTGTTCCTTTCAGAGTACCAAGAGATCACCATCTTCCTAGAGGAAAAGCACCTCCTCAGCACACTGCATTTCCATTTCCTGCATATAAAATGGGGATAACTGTACCTATGGCTAGCCTCAGATAGAGAGCTTTTAGGAATCAGTATGGTAATCCATTTTTTTTTCTTATTCTGTTTCCAGCTGTATCGATACTGAGGTAATTACTCACCATTTAGTTCTCCTAATTGAGTAATAAATAGTTCAGGAAGCAGGAGATAGACTTCTGGGCAAACACCTCAAAAAAGTGGATGCACATTCCAGAGAGAAATAAACTCAAGGGAAAGGTCTCTTGTTTATATTTTGTCCCCCCTGAGATTTAATTGGAATGAACTGTATAGTTAAAACACACCCATACTCTTCGGCCTTCTCCACACCTAAGCACTGCAGAATGTGTGAAATGTGGTACAMAACCTTAAAGGAAAAAATAAACAGTTTTGCGTATACATCTATATCTACTCACATGTATATATAAATAAACAAATGTGTATCATTGTGGCTGGGGGAAAAAGGAAACAAACCACACACCACGGCATTTACTTTCCTGGAGGCTTGTGCATATTCTCGTGCCTGAATGCTGTCTTGTGATCTCTACATAACCTTTGAAACACAAGTGCATATTTCACCCTTGCAGACTAGCA
>NW_026623393.1:473395-518395 GCF_030028575.1 Malurus melanocephalus | reverse complement strand
TATGTATGGCTTCGTCTCGCTCCTGTTGTTTTCTCTCTAAAGTAACGTCTAGGCAATATACAAGTGGCGGACATTAATTTTCACTTTGATATTCTGTCATACCAAAGCTCATACTTTCATATGAAAATTTAAAGATGTACTGTCTTAATACCACAGCACAATTAGACTGCATTAAAAAATATAAAAAAATCAAAACACGCACTTGCCTCAAGTCCCCACCAAATAAAAGAACAAAGCCCCACTTTGTTTGAAAAGACTTCAAAGTATTATAACTTTTCATTGTTATCTCCAGCTATATCCCCTTCATTAGAAGAGCTGTTCCATGGACTGACAAGAACTGGTAAATTCTACTTAATGTCCATAATGCAATTGTGAAGAAGTCAAGGAAGCAGTCAAAATTTCTAACCAATTTATTGGTTCCTAAATTTATGAAACTAGTAATTGCATATGGCCATTGTTACCTGTGTCCCTATTTCAAAATATATTTGAATAAAAGCTGTGATTTAATCTTCATGATGCTTACTCCCACACTCCTTTTATCCCCACAAGTAACACAACAAATTGACACCACCAGCTGCAATTGTGTTTACAGGAATATTCATAAACCTATTGAAAATGAAATATTACTAATAAATAGACTGGTTTGGAAAAGAACTCCACTGAAAATGGTATTTTATTTCATTCCCTTTCCCACAGAGGATCAGAAAAATATCATTTGGCATCTTCTTTTGCAAAATACTTTTCATCATTTCTGTCCATGTCTACTTATTGTTATCATAAAAAGACAAGCAATAAATTAATCTTCCTAAATTCAGATGCAGTGACTTCCTATTTGCCTGTCCAACTGCTGCTCCCATCAGCAGCAAGTATTTGGACTTGATTCAAACTTGAGGGAGGATATCACCTCCAGTCATTTAATATGTATACCACTTACAAGGAGGTGTAGAACTACCCTAAGTGTCCCAAATCCCATATTACCTGGACAACGAGAGATATCTAGAGGAAATCTAACTTCTATCTAGAAATAACATCTGGAAGAGGTTTCTCAGAATCCTTTTCCATGTTTCATACATTTTGCTCAAATAAATATTTGCAGTACTGTTCAGAATTGKTTTTTTTTCCAATCAAGAAAAAAATCCATATCCCTGTATTGAAACCTTTCTCTGCAGTTCCCCAGGAYCGAAATTATAAAAACAATCAAAGTATTGAAGACACTTCTACCACCTGCATGTATGGGACTACACAGCTATACTCTCTAGCCTGTTCTTTCTGTTTCTAACATTGTCATGGGAYGTAAGAACTTTTAGATATGAGAACAGCAGCACAGTAAAGAGTTCCCATGTTTTGCAACARTTTTCAAGTTTTCAAAAGTATTCTCACTGCAGTTGCAGAAATGCAAAAATTTTCTGAAGTTGCATCATGACTGTGACAAATCTCACTGGTCTATCCCAGAAAATCCTTACTTGGACTGATCTCTCCATAGCTTTTACAGAATTGATACATGAAGGATCATGTCACAGTAAGAAAAAGAAATATGCCACAGATCTGCCAATCTCATTCTCAAGGAAGCCACTCCTCTCCCCAACTCGAAATCCCACAATTTGTTTAACCCTTGGCATGACAGCCTAATATATCTGAAAGCTTCACAGTGTCATCAGGAGTAGAGATGTAACAGATTGAGCATGTTATGGTCAGGTTTGCTACGCAGTGGTGACTCCGGAAGGGGTGGGTAAAAACTTCAAAATGTGATGGTGAGCTCTGCTTCCCCCTTGGAAAAGAACAGCAGAAGGTCTGTATCCCCAAAGACCAAAAACCCAATTAGTAGTGCAGGAAAGAAAAATGTATACGTTTACTCTCTGAGGACACAGTGTTTTCTGGAAGCTTTCTGGATAATACAGACCAGAAGCTGAGCAACACAGCTGTATTGCAAGGGCAGGCTTTGCAGGGCAGATTTAACAGACAGTAGCTTTGCTTTGTTTAAGGTCACATTACTTTGCTTATACAGAGTAGTAACCAGAGGTTCCTCTTTCTTTTGCCAGATTTTTAACTGCAAAATAGCATCAGTTTTCCTAGCTGTGTGCCTCTCAGTTTGCAGTAAATCACTGCTTGTGAAGACATGCAGTGTCTGTGCAGGCAGAGCAACACAGGGATCTTCCCCATATCCCATAAGCATAGGGTCACTTGGCACACTTAACGACACTAACAAATATTCCAGCTTGCTTTGACCCACTCTCTCCAAGAAAATGCATCCCCAGCCACCCATCTCAGCCTCCTCCACAATTGCACAAGTTTTCTACTGCACAAAAGTCAGCAGAGCAGTTCCTCTGTTGCTATGGGACCAAAGTGTCTAGACCCAAACTTAGCTTCTAGGTTTGAACAAGTGTGGTTGCACCAGGGCAGGGTGATAAAATCAGCAAGGCAATTTCTGACTCTGCCTCCTTTCTGAATTCATGTGAGGGGAGAGAAAAGGTTTGCTCTCACTGAGGGAAGGGAAACCTCACCACACACGGTCCTCGTGGGGCCAGAGGTTCTGCCTCAGGACTCCCAACTGAAAAATCCCTCCAATACCAAAATTAAGTCCCTTGTAGTGTTTCATCCCAATTTTGATGCAGGCAGTAGCCATGTCTGTAAGTTAAATCTATGYGCAACACAAAAATTACTAAGTGTGGAGGGAGAGATGGACACTAATAGCACATCAAACCGCATTTCTCTGACTGGGGTAGATTTCCATGGAATGTGGCCACTTTGTGGTTTGCTTCCCACAATCCTGGATACCAAAGTGGAATTCAAACAACTCCAGTCTACTGAATGCCAAATGGAGTGTCCCAGATCACCTAAGATTTGTCTCTAGAGAGTTGTAGCCAAAGGGTCACAAGATGTGGTTCTTCACCATGCTTGAAATAGAAAGGGGATTTTTCCTTGCTATAGTCTTTGCAGATTTCTTCCACATCTCCTAAGGTCATGGAATATTACACGAGTTGTGTAATTACAGCAACAGAAGCACAGATAAACAGTTAGTCGTGCTGAGCATCGCTGCAGCCATATAATGTAAAATAAATGCTTGTAAATACAATGCTTGTTCCAACATGCCTGAGCTCCCTGCAAAGTTTCTGCACTGGACAACTGGTGGTGAGATGAGAAATATTCAAAAGGCTAATGGGAGAATAAATAAATAAACAAATAAATAAAGGACAGCAGATTGAAGAAATTAAGGCCCAAATAGAGAGGCAGAGCATCCTCCTATATGGTCCAAAGACAGAGGGTGGAAGTTGAACATACCAGGGTGGTAAAGTTTCCAGATGATTGTTTCTAAATAGGCATAACAGTGCTTTGAAAACTCATTTTTACTTTACTCATTTTCTGAACTGCAGGGGAACATCTCCTCTTTCTATAACTGGAGGTTAAATACCCCTATAGGAAAAATCTCAGGTTTTAACACTTTTATGGAGTTTACTTGAAACAAGGAACTAAAAACCAAACAAATCAGCTCTCCCTCCCTGCACATATCTCTAGATATCCATTCCCAGTGCAGAGGCACAACCTTAGTCAGGAGTTTCTCTCTATTTGAAGGATAACACTAAGCAGTCATTGCTTTTCTAAACATAACTGGGAGTTTTCAGTTTACTGCTCTGCTATCCAAAGAACTGAAATCAAACTGGGGGAAAAGAGAATAGGACACCCCGCAAACCCTCTAAGCCCCAAAGCAAACTTGACAGCTCCTTAGGAATTCARCCATCATTCCAATAAAATCAGTCTGCTTTTTGTTCACCACAGGCCAAATGGTTTCCTGTTAGTTCCAGTAGGAATTTTTTTTTTTTTTTGCCAGTTCACAACTGCCTTCTATTGTCAATGCTGTGAATAGCCAACTTAAAGCAGTGGGCTCCTATCAGCATTGTTCTCCTGCTCAGAGGCACAGAGAACAAGAATACATCTATGTTTTCCATACAGTGTAGAAAAATGTAATTCTCTGTTTAGTGTCATATCAACAGCTCATGTCCCAATTCACCACCATGGGCAATGAATGACAGACTGAGCTGTCCATCCTGACAATGTGACCAAGATATCTGTGGTCGAGACTGCTATATCATTTTCCCCTTTCCAAAAAGTGTTGCCAGAGAAATCTCCTATTTTTGCTCCTTTATTTGTTTCTTTATCTAAATACAAAGTACAGATAAAAATGAAATTGAGTTCATTAAACAAGCTGCAAATAATGTCGTGATAGCACAGGAAATGTTACATTCCCCACAATTTAACATTGCAGCATGTGCTCTCAATGGAGCACGGATTTCTTTATAATACTAATAAAAATAGCTGTAGTCCCATTCTTTCAACAAAGGCTTCCCCCCACCCCAGCAATTTGGTAGAATATATCTTATTTTCTAGTATAAAAAGAAGCCCTTTTTTTCTTTATAGGTAGCAGGCACATCACAGTTAACAATATGTAGCTGAAGGGTGATTAACTCCAGGTACCACAGGTCTAGAACTGGCAATAAAGAGGTAGCTTGGAGCTGTGCACTGAAAACACCATTTATTCAAGAAAAGGGAGAAATGAAACAAAAGTTTGACAGCATTAGAAAAGAAATATAAGAAATAGGTTGAGGCAGCTATGGCACAGCAATGATTTACATGCAGTTATTGTACAGTTGCTGTATGTTTTGTTCAGGACAATATTTAAATAAAAGCAGTGTTAGCCTTGGCAGCCTGTGTATTAACACACTGAATTTATGTTGCCTCCAAGGTAAAGAGCATCTTCTTATTGTAACATATACAGGAATTACAATGTGTCGAGAGCATTTTTGGCAGTATATTCTACCTTAAGCAGGGCTTACTGGATTTGTTTCAATTTATTTTTATTTTGCCATAATTTCTYAAGTGTTTTCATTTGTTTGTAAGTTGTTGAGTATGATGATAATTTTTTTCTTTCTACTGCTCCAGACTTAAAATTTTTCCAGCAGAGGAATAAAGTAAATTTATACAGGCAACAAAAGAAAGTAGGTATTTTAGCTTTACAAACGGTTGGAGTTGATGGAGTAGGTATATCCAGGCTTCAGACCTATGGCACAAGAGTTTTCCTTTCATGCAATGGTTACCTTTATATGAGCTGCAGGCTGGTGCTGTGGAGAGCAGAGACAAAGGGAATGTCTCTGAACAGGCCTTTTGACACTCTGCCAGCATCAGTGTCATCTCTGTCTTGATCCTCCTCTGCTTCTTACATGGCCCTCCCAAAACTATCTGAGCTGCCAGGTAATGTTGGTCATAGGGGGATCTTAGGAGCTGGCTGTTTTGTGACAAATGACACAGAATCAGCAATAGTACATGACCTTTATGGATTCTGGCTGTCTCTTAGAAGTATGTGAAATATTCACAATGAAATACAAAACCTACTTGAAATTCAAGTTGCTCCTCAGACAATTACTATGGAACCAAAAGACCTAACTGCCCTGTATTGGTAAGATATTTATATTTCTACTGCCCCCATAAAGTTCTCTGCCTTGTGCATCATTATAGAAAATAACAAGAAGTCAGAGCTTTTTTAAGTACAAGGCCTGTCCTCGATGACTGTCTGAAGTACAGATGAATGACAGTGGAAAAAGCAATCCCAATGGTAGCAATATGATCTGGAGGCACAGCCTTGGAGCCGAGGTGTGAAACCCTTCAGACTCAGCCAAAATAAACCACTGCTGCTGTGGGGGGGATGTGGGGAAAAGGCACATAAAATTCAGGCATTAGTTCAGAAAAGCAACTGCAGCATTTGCTACAAACTTCTGAACAAAGCACACTGAATCAGCAATATAAGTAAATCATAACATCTTCTGCCTCCCAGAGCAAAAACACTAATCATGTTAGGTCCCTCTGAACATCTGTCATCCTCCACACTACCGAAAAGGGTGAGTTTTAGATCAACAGACTGATTCTGTCAGATCAACTATGAGGAACTCAGTGACATCCTTCAAGTGCCTCTTCTTCCTCTTCTTCCTCTTCTTTCATGTGATATGTCCCCTTACAATTTAATTGAGAGTAGTTTTCCCTGCCCAAATTCCTTTAGCTATTATTTAGCATCACATGCAGCGGATATAGTTTCTGGACATTAAAAGGTTGTTGTAGGGAAGCTAACAATCCCACTGGGTTTAAGACCTCTCCATGTGCTGTAATATGTCTGGTAGGATAACAGGGAAGATTCCAGTAGGGCTGGAGTTCTGTATTTGGCAGTGGGAATTCAGTGGCACTGTCTCTTCTATAACTTGATAAAATGCCACTACAGAAAGTGAAAAATATGGGCCTGGGGCATATGGATTTTTTATTTAAAGACATCAACACCAATAGRAAAAAGGAAAATTAAAAATTATAATAGCTGATTCTGCAAGAGCAGAAAAAAATACCTTCTACATCTCTGATGACTGGGAAACAACCTGGATTGTAATCCGGGGGTTCCACATGCTCCCCCACCTCCCCTTCTTCCAGCAATTAGGAAGATGTAAAAGACTACACCCTTGCCTTCATTGCCAAAACAGTTGATTTTATCACAAGACAATTAACATACTTCAGCAACACTGTCTTGAGGGCATGGGACAAGTTCCTTATTTAAAACACTAGATAGGCAAAATCAACACCATAGCCAGCATCAGTGGGTTCCTCTTTCAATAAAAACTTCATTGCTTTTCTTGCAAAAGGGTCTTGCAGAAGAAATAATAAATGCTCTCTATGGCATTACAAATATAATCTGTGTTTATATTGATCTGGAAGCTCCAGTTCAGGCCTGAAAGCACTTTGGATGCTGTTGTCATCAGCAGCTCCTGCAGTCAATGAAACATTTACTCCTTCAAATAAAATAAAGCTTTTCATGCCAAATCAGGTTCAGTCCGTCTGATAGAGGCTCCTAGACACTTGGGGAAGGTGCAAAGCCTTACAATGGAACAGCAGTCCTTTACAACTGTGAAGAGCACTGACCTCTAAGGTAAAAATTGATGTTGCTTAATTTCTCTCTAATTGTATTTTCTTTCWCTGTAAAAGATGAAATGTTGTTGCAACATGCAGAATGCATACAACTTACTGTAGCTGATAGTATATTATCCACAGGCCTGGTTTCCTTTTTCAAAAAAGAAAACAAATCTCTATGATTACTTAGATTTTTTCCCTTGACCAATCCTCAAAGCTGAAAACAAACAAAAAAGGACCCCACTATATCAAAACAAAAGACAAAAACAAAGAGCAAAGAAACAAAAAACTTGCTTGTGAAACTTTCTGGGTTCCTCACTCCAAGAATAATTTTAAATGAACAAAATATTATTTAGAGTATACAAGTAATAATTCTGATAACACATCTTGATGGCCAGAATATTAAAAAGCTGCAGAAAAGAAGCCGGTGTTACTGCCAGAGCTGAAAGGTATGAGTACTGAGTTTAGCAAGGAGAAGGATAATGGAGGGCTTCAGTCAAACTATAATCATGCATTAAAAAAATGAGTTCTTCTGATTGTGAAAGAAGCCTAAATCAGAAGACAAAAATTGGTATCAGATGCCAGGCAGAATGTGTATCTACGTTGATAAATGCAAAAGAGACATAAGACACACATTTTGGAAGCAATTAAATATTGGAGCATTTTGSTTTGTGAGAAGGTCTCATCACCTATAATCCTCAAAATAAGTTTAGCCAGACAGTTTTGCTGAAGGATATTCTTTGACTCGGGAATCATCCAATAAAGTTCTGCAACTCCTGCCATATATGACCAATAGGATGTTAGACTAAGTTGTCCCAATTGTCYCTCCTAGACTTAAATTCTTTAAGAATTTGGAATTATCACAGCAACAATTCTACTCTCTCCACCTGACGGCTATTCTGTGGAAAAATGACATGACTTACATTTCTGAGAGTTACCAAAACCTATTGCCAGGTCACAAAAATCTGCAAAAAGGTGTGAGGAAAAATCTGTGCAAATAAAGGGACCTCCAGAGTGAAACACAATTTAAGAGAAGTATTTTCAGATAAACTGATGCCAGCGCATAGGAAGTCAGTGCACAAAGAAAAAGTGCATGCTGATTATAATATGATATAATTTTAAATATTCCTTCAGGTGAGGTTTCAATAATAYTTAAAAAGGCCTGACAGCTCCCTGTCAAGGTATGTCCATGTWATTAAATTGTAAAGCAACTGTCTTGCTCATAAAACAATCCAAACTGGAGAACACATGGTGGACAAAGCCAAGGATAGCAGCAGAAATGAGTGCTGAGCCCTGGTTTGATGATGTGTTGGATGTGCCTCCTAAGAACCTGCATTAGCTTTGATGACTCGCGTCTCTGTGCAATTCATCTTCATCATGCTGAAACTCAAACAAATAAATACCAGGCAAATGGAAGCTCTGCAAGGAGGAGGCAACACTGACAAGAGCAGCACTAGGACAAATATCCCAAGTCACTCCCAGAGCTGAACACTAGAGCTACAGTAAGTGAGAGACAGGATGACGATCTGTAAAAACCTTCTGTCGCTATGTCAAGCGAATGCAGTGGGACCATTTCATGCCTGCATTCCAGCCAGTGTTTGGGCTTTTCTCCACCCTCTGAGGCAAATTCTGTGTTCTGCAAGAACTTGTTGTCCTCCTCACCCAAACATTATTTATATCCCCTCATCTGATCTTAACTTGTTACTAATCTATTCTTTCTTTTCCAGGATTTTTTTTGTTTTATTTTTTTTTTCCTACTCTGCAATTCAGTTCTCCATTCTTCTGTTGATTCTGTTGTTTCACACACTCCCCATCTCATTACTATACTTCCCAGCCTTCTGGTTTTCCTTCTTGTACTTCAGCTCTGTATTGCAGATACAACTGATTTTGCTTTCATCATCTTTTCTTAAGACCATCATCATGTCTGATAAATATTTTTACTTTTCCATCCTGGTGTTTTCAAAAATCTTATATTATGCAGCCTTGTATTTTCGCTGGCAAACTGGTCAAACTTCTTAAGATTTTACTAAATTTGGTCTAGCCAGTCAGAACAAAAACCTGACTTTGCTTCTGTTGTCTCAGCTACTTCCTGGTTCACCTGTAAGAGCCTACATAATGAATTTCATTAGAGCACATCAATCTCTTCATTTTCTAAGGTTTCTCTCAAATCTGTTCTGAYGGAATAGCATAATGTTTGGGACTCTTCAATGTATTTAGACTGAAAGTTTTTCTTGGAAGACTATCTAATTCCTTCACAAATACAATTTGCATCTGCTCTTGGTCTCAAAGTGTTTTATTAAAAAAAAAAAAAAAAAAAAAAAAAAANAAAAAAGATTGCAGGAGCACACTGACAGATCTCAAGACAGTTTGCATTATTCCACTCCATGCTGCCATGTCCAGATTACACGGGACATATTTAAACTTCACATGTTGTACAGCCTGATCTGGGAGTAAACTATCCCCTAACTTGCCTCCCAAAAACTGAAGAATCATGTCAAGGTTCAAAGCGAATGGAGCATATAATGTTTTCCTCATGTTCCCAATAAATTTTTGTCTTTAGTATGAAAATTCAAGCAAGTTTCAAGCCCCATTGTTCTCCCTGCTCCATGTGCTCCATGTGACTTCCTCAAGTGATTCAAGGAGAACTGGAAGGCAGAAAAAGTCCAAACCTTTTCCAAGCACTATATTAAATGAACAAGCCCATATTAAATGAACAAGACAACTTCTGGRTGCTTTGCTGACTGCAGGGCAGTATCCCTTACCGCAGCATTGTGTCTCAAACTCCTTTGAGAGTTTCTCACACATCATTCTCTCCTTCCAAGTTCCCAGGATGGTACAGAGCAAGATGTTGAGTACTGTTGAGAACTGATGGATTGGAGGGGGGAAAAGGGCCATACAGTACTTACACTGCCAATGGCCAGCAGTTGTATTGAAAGAGAAAAGACAGCTGAGGTAAYATAAGCTTAGCAAAACTTCTGCACATAGAATAAGTAACCTATTGACTTTTAAAAGTTAACAACAACAAAAAAKACACAAAAAAGGTAAAATTAGGAAGATGGATATATGTCTTCAATAACAAGTGGACTGGCATGACCCTGGCAATGGCAAGCTCTCTACAGTCGGTCTTTCTCTGTCATCTTGGGTATCACTTATTTTAATAACACGTTTACTGATGAGAGTAAAATTAATGTAGCATGAAGAGAAGGATGGAATAGAAGGCATCTTATTTGTCAATACATTGTCACTGTCACCCTGCTTTGGTAATAAGGTGAGATATGAACAGCAGTCTGATTTCCAAAAACACCATGCACCAAACAAGCCTCTTCGTTTTCATCTGGAAGTGTGAGTGATCAGAAAGCTGAGAAAAACWTGTCACCTATTGTGCTTTTTTTTCACCCATGACTTATACATTTGTTGTCAATAATTTTATCCATTTGAGATGAATCTTAGGATCTATTAAAATAAWATATTTATGTAGTAACATATCTGATTCTCATGATTTTACCATTATATGGACATTTTTAGGTACTTTCCTTATAGTACAGCTCATGTAAATAAAGCTGCTATAATTTTTTCAGAAAACATAAACTCTCCAGTTGGAAAGGAGAGTTTAAAAATACAGCCTTTGAAAACAGGTAGGACAATATTTGTTTCATGTCTTGAGAGTAAAAAGAATTGACTCATGATTTTTGAAAATCCGAGGTCAGGAACAATTTGCAGATTGTTTTACTAAACCACAAAGTAATAATAATAATCAAAATCTTAGACAAAAGTTATTCTGTTGCTGCAACTGAAGAGAGATTTACCTCCATTTCCCAGGGATTACAGATATAATAGTATTTAATAACCTGCAATTGTCAGACAAGCATGTATTATTCCTGCACTTCAACAATAGCCCAAAAGTGCCAAAAGCATTTGCATTTATCTTTAGCCAGTGAAGTAGATGGCAAGACCAGAAGGAGCTTTATCTAACAATAGCTCTGGTGCCTTACAATTGTCTTAAATATTTCAACAAAGAGATACCTCAGTGTATTTCCCTGGCTACCAATGATTTGCCAAAGGTCAATAACTTTAGCTTTAAAACCCAACTGATTTCTAAAGCTTTTCTTTCAGTTGAGAGATTAAGCCAGACTCTTATAAACATATTTATGAAATAAGAGCAAGGGACTTCAGCCTGGCAGTTTGGAATGAACAACCATTTTGTATCTATATTATTTTTGGGATTAGAAACCATTAATTTCTAAAATTGTGCTGTGGAGCATAAGTGGCAACAGCTGCAGCTATCTKTTTGCTGTCTTTCCACATGGGCTATTTTCTGTGCAAGATATGCATGAAGAACACAAATAAATGGGGTGCTACCTCTTTAGACAGGGCCTGGCAAATTTAAAATAAAAACCTAAAAAGCATGAACCAYGTTTGCCTTAAAATGATGAACTTAGGTGTTAATAAAAATGGCATCTTAAGGCAAGTCCTTACACACTTCCTGTTTCTGTAATCAATTCTTCTTCATGCACAAACTAATACAATGCCTCTTCTTATTATGTCACTACTGTACACAAAACATTTCATGCATAAAATATTCATCACAGACACAGGTCTTTGAGAGAATGATTGTACTGGCTAAAGGAAGAGAGAGGGAAGAGAGAGAGAGGGGGAGAGATTTCTGAATATAGCTCCAGTAATGCTTTCCAGCCCCAAAACAAAACTGTAACTATTTTTAAGCACATGGCTTTTCAATAGCACATAAAAGCAAATYTTTGGACAGTTTTATGATGTGGACAAGATAACTGAGAGAATCAGAATGAGACACACCATGTGTCCCATTCAAATTTGATCTATAAAAAACCCCAAAATAAACCAAAACTCAGTTACCTGGGTATTCTTTGTACTTTTATTTTTCACAAAACTTATCTTTTTAAAAGTGAATCTGGGAAAAGTAAGAGTTTTGATTCTTTCCCACTTAGGAGGTAGAGGGTGGGGAGGGGAAATAAAAAGAAAGAAAAGCAACCTCAATGAACCTAGCCTTTAAGCCTTCATAAGATTGTTACTGTTGAGAATTGTCACTCCTTATTTCACAAGTTCAGAATACTGCACTGTCAGTAAACCATTCTTTCCAAGATTAATATCTAACAATGGGTAATTTAATTAGGAGAATCAGGCATGTCTGTACTTCTATTCCTTCTTGATAGTATTATGAACTATTTGAACTGTGCCCCATGCCGAGCCCCTGATGCCCCTTGTGCCCAGATCTGGACCTTGGCTGGAGCATGCTTTTCCCCCATAGTCCTTGGCAATTGAAGCTGCAGTGCAGGAGGTAGAAAAGGTACAATTATTTCTTGCCATAATACCAAGTCAGAACAGGGCTGACGTTTTACAGTATTGRGAAAATTTCAGCTCCTTCATTTTAGTCCTAACCTCAAAGCTACTGTTTGAGAAAGAGGCTCATGAAAGTCTTCTGCCTTCCATCCTCCAGAGTTAATTAGTCAGCTTCATCCAAACCATTACTAAATGTTTTCCCTACTGGAGCCKTATTTTCTTTTCTTGCCAGAGAATTTTGCAGTCTAAAAGGCCTGAAAACAGTGTAAAGAAATCTTTTCAAAGTAGTCCTCCATCTGCTGCCAGTGGTATAGCTCACCTGAATAAAGAGTTATAGCACTAAGGGCAACAGAGTTAAACAACAGAATATGTTTTTTCAGTAGATATAACTTYGCTAGACTGCAGCCATTCCTGATAATCTCTCTGTGGTGGGTTGACCCTGGCTGGACACCAGGTGCCCACCAAAGCCAGYCTCTCACTGCCTTCCTCAGCCGGACAGAGGTTTCCTGGGTCAACATTAGGACAGGGAGCCTGCTCCAGTGTGGGCTTCCTACAGGGTCACAGCCTCCTTTGGGCATTCATGTGCTCTAGTGCAGGCTCCTCCAAGGGCTGCAGGTGGACCCCTGTGGTCCTCCAGGGGTTGCATGGACAAAGCTGCCTCACCGTGGGCTGCACCATGCCTGGAGTCCTCCTCCCCCTCCTTCTGCTCTGATGGGTGGCTGCAAAGCTSTTCCTGTCACACATTCTCACTCSTCTCTGCAGCTGAAGTTGCAGTTGTGCAGCAACTTCTTCCCCTCCTGAGGCACTACCACATCAGCTGATGGGTGCAGCTGGCATTGGCTGCCCTGGACATGGGGGAAGCAGCTCACAGCCTGCCCCAGAAACCAGCCTTCACTTACTGACTTCTAAGGTCACACACTGCAGTCCCAGAATGGTTTGTGGTGCAGTAGTTGTGGTCTTACATTTGGACTGGGAAGCAGTGCTTTGCACACACAGGCCACAAAAGACCATATATTAAATACAAATTAAAGGCTGATCTGCAATGCAAAAAACCTTACATTGAGAAGAGGCATGTACTGGTGGAACAAAAAAAAAACCAACTTGTGCTCAGTATTAGCTGGGAACAATATCCAATTATAGGCTATTCTTGCAAAAAAAAAATAGAATTTTGGTGGGGGCATCAACTACTTATCTCCCAGGAAAAAAAAAAAAAAAAAGGCTTTAATTTGATGTCAGTAGGGCCAAAGCAGTATTTAGCTCCATCATTTCTGTATGAAATGATGCTGTAAGTTTTGAAGCATCAACATGCTAAAAAGTGCTTAAATAGCCATGGCCCCATACASTAAACTTTCTACCTTTTGCCATTTGGAATAACAAATGGAAAATTGCCAAAGCTGAGCCACAGGATTAATTACAGATACATMAAAAAATTCTAAAACCACAATACTTAGGCAGCTAAGCAAGAGCAGCTCTCTAATAGATTTAATAAACTGTAGAGTAAACCCTCAAAGTAGCAGATGCGATGTAAAAAGGGATCAATTAATTTGACTAGGCTACTATTCTATTTACCATTTTTTTCTTGGTGAAAAAAGCACTGATTTATTACATGCAACCCCCAACAATATCCTAAACAAAGTGTTCAAATATAATTTAAAAGTGACAAAAATCATACTTCCTTTATATTRAAAACAGACAAGGAATAGTTTCTTAACCTACTAAAGGTGATCTTCCTTGCCAGAAGGACTCCTACCAGGAAAAGCAAGGGGAGCTTATCTGAAGGTTTTCTAACTGTTAGATGCTAAAAATGTCACTCGTTACTGTTGGCACCAGGCTGCCATTTAACTCTCAGTACAGAGGATAGGGAGTGCCCTTTCCTAAATTTGTTTAAGTGTCTCTTGGTCTGTCTCACACACAGTGCATTATTTCATAGCACAAACAARTGCACTGGCACAGCCAAACCCTCTAAGAACCAATTACAAATAAATAGAACCTGAACAAACTCCCTGGCAGTTAGCAAATTGTTGGTTGTTTTGATAATCACATTACAGAAGGGGTGCACAGAAATTGAATCACTCCAAAAATTAGCAGTATACCAAAGGCTAAGGACACATAGACAAAGCAGTTTTGGAGCAGAGGAAGGTTAATTTTCTCTCCCTCTCAACACCCATTCCCCTCCCTCAAGAAAGGGAGCTAGAACCAGGCCATTTCCCCCTCTAACATGCTAAAGCTTTCAAATCGCTCCCAGGCATTTTAGAAGCAGTTGTACAGTGTTTGCTTGCCACTTTCAATTAAACATGGTAGAGCAGTCTGATGTCACTAGGAGCTACTAATAGGAAGAGTTTATTTATAAGAGTGTTAAAACTCCAAACAAAGAACTGTCAACATAGGTCTGCATTTTCTGGATAAACACTGAGGCAGTTTATAGACATAAGAACAGGGAGAACAACACGAGCACTACCTCTCTGTCTTTAAAGTCTCCCAGCATTTGGTGAATACAGATAATTTACTGTGYATCAGCAAAATCCAGATAATTTACTGTGTGTCCTCAAAATAACCAACTTGTGGGGTTCCATAAAATTGCAGCTAGCTTTGTGCATCTCCTCAGCAATAACAGGTATCTTGAGAAGCAAAATTATTAGAAGTATTTGTACCTCTAGTAGATTCGGTCACCTGTTTATTTAACCAAGTTCCTTTCTCCATCTGGTTTGATTAAACGGAAGCTTTTCTGGTTAGCCACCCTTCCACTTTAACATTGTGTTTTCCACTACTTTAATACACCGGAAGGGATCAAAACCAGACAAAACCCCAACTTTTTCCTGGGCCTCTCAAAAGGAGGCAGAGTGAGCAGCTTCAAGGTGGCAATAGAAAAAGTGGGTAAGAGGCRAAGAAACATGGCTGATGGGGAAATTGGAATGGAAGAAAAGACAAAAAGCAGAATATAAGGGCTTGATAATGAGAAGGAAGCTGCCAGGGGAAAGGGTTTTTCAAAGTCTATGTGTTTTAAACCAAGAGTCCAGTAACTTCACCCATGAGAGACCTGAGCTCCAGCTCCTTTCAAGCACTTTTAAAGCACATTAAGGTTCTCATTATTATATATYACATACCTTGATGTATTGGATGTTTTGACCACTGCTTTGACTCAAAATGTATTTCAGGATTAAATGAACAGCAACATTATGAAGACCAAAGAGCAAACACATCTGGAAGACAGCAAAACCTTCTTGATAAGCTCCAGATAGGAGTTCTGATCAGCTCCTTCATTTTCCCGAGAGTGCCTTCAATAATCTAAAGAATTGGAGGCCAGGAATTGTTTTGAGTTTTGCAAATAAACTAGGAGTAGAGAATATTTACATGAAAAGTGATGAGAAAATAAAAACTAGTAATCTCATTTATATATATATTTATATATATACATATATATATATATATATATATATATAAAAATCTCAGTTTTTTTCAAAAGGCATAAGGTTATCACAAAAGAGTCACCTCTCCCCATGTACACATTCTATTTAATTTTCATATATTATTCAAAGACAGAAGGAAGGGGGTATCAATCTCACTTTTATTGATTGTGCCTCCTTCTAATCAGGTTCCCTGCCTCTTTTCACACATGAATATACAATGATGTCTGGGTAAAAAAACAATGCAGAGCAACCCTGCTTCTTTAAAATTAAGATTTCTCTAGACTTCTTTTAATGTCATGGATGCTTTTCTATTGCTGCCAGGCTTTATATATCATTGATTTAAAAAACCTCTGGTTTGATATTAGATTGACTTAACAGKGTCTCACATAATGAGTAAACTATAAAAAGCAGCAATAGATTACACTCTTGGCATGCAGACCCAGGCTTGACTGGATGTTGGAAAGAGAGAGGTGCTTCCCTTCCACATAACCATGGCCTCTTGGGGTGTTTCACACATGGTTCTGCTCAGAAAAGCCAGTAAGTGCACACTACTCACTGCACGTAGCGGCTGTCATTTCTGCCTCACACAGGAAAAATCCAGGGTTTTCTGCATTCATTTCTTGGTGGCAGAGCATTTGCACAGAGGTAACTAAAGCCTGCAAACTTTTACACATGACAAGGACCAGAAAATAATTCAGCTTGGGTCTCAGATGCAGTGGGACAGGTCTCCAGTGCTTTAGGCCCTGGATAAGTCATTTAAGAAATGTGCCAATWTGATAAAAGGTTTTGAGACACAACAGAAAGCAAAAATCCAAGAATATATTTACAAGGTGTTTAATCAGACTTTTTTTTTTATGTTAAGACTTTTGGGGCTCAGTCCACAGCCTTTCTCTGATACAACTCTCTCATGTCCTAGAAAATTGCTTCCCATTTTACAGATGCTCAATTGCTCCTCAGTTTATTTATTAATACTTCCAAATCCCAAATTATAAACCATAAATTATGCTAATATTTTCTCAAATATATATCTGATTTAATACTATGAAATTTGAATAATAGGTATGTTATGTAAACCCAGACAAAGAGCATTCTATGAATGATAGCATCAAACAGATTCAGTGTGAAAAGAATAAAGGAAGGAAAAAGGAACAATTAGGAGGTGGATAGACTTACAACAGCTTTCCCAAAGTTATTCACAGACAATAGGAAGTAACATATGTGTAGTTCAACTCAGCAAGAAATTGCCTACTCCACTGCATAAAATACAGCTGCCCTAGGAATGCAGCCCAAACCTGTTCTGCCTGCATGAAAAGGACAACGTCCCCAAGGTCCTGCTGCTTCTGTGCACAACCAAAACAACCTCAAAAACACAAGTGGAGAAGCCACACACTTCATACCTGCCTGTGGATAAGAATACCAGAATTTCTGACTGCAACTCATGCTTTCTGATATTGCCCACATGTGTTCTGCAATCTTTCAATACCCAAAACGTTCTTTGAAAGTTATTATGTTTGGGTGTTTTTTTTTTTCCCAAATGGGTAGATATTTTCCTATTGTAGAAATAGAAAAGTAAGATTTAACTCCTTACCTTGATTATATTTTTTCTGGGCTGCTTTGCCTTCAAGCCTTTGTAGTCAATCTATGCACCCATTCTGATTTAGGCAAGAAGCTGAAAGAGGGTTAGAATCACTTTTTCATCCTTCCACAAAATCCCTACAGCAAGTATGCACAGCCCCAAGCAATTGCATTACAGAAAATGAAACTCAGCTGTGAACCCAATATATGGAGCTGACTGAGCCCTCACATATCCAAATTGGAATTCTAGTAAGATTCTCAGCAGATGCAGTTTAATGATGAAATAATTGAAAATATAAAAATCAAACATTTTACCTGTTCCAAAGACAATGTTTCTGAAAGTTTTACTTCCCCAATGCTTTCAGGTTTTGCTATTCTTATGCTGATATACCTTTTGTGAGAACAAAACCAAATTTTTGATCAGTTTTGATTTCTAGATACCTTCCTATGCTGAATGGCGTTCAAAAAAATTAAGTTTACATACAGAACAGTTTTCGTGAAATTGTCTTTCTTCCATCAGCTGCATCAGAATGTTTGTGCTAGCTTTTACTTTGAGTTCTATTACTTCTTTCTGGATAATTCTCAAGCTTCCTTTTCTCCAAAGATTAATACATCTCTTGCGAAATTATAGTATCCCAAAGCAGATAATTTAATTACCTGAAATTCTGCCTTTTCTCTCTTTTTTTTTTTTTTTTTTTTTTTTTTTTTTGTTTTGAGAGAGTTCATTAACACGCTTCTCTTTTTCACTCAGAGCTCTCCAAGCTAAAATAGAAGTGGTTAAGTAGGTAGTTTCAGTCACGATGTTTTGATTCCAGAACTGATTTTTTTGGAGGGTGTAGTGGTTCTGTTCAGTTGCCTTTCTTTTACTATTAATTCTAAATAATCTACTGTGAAAAACTCTCACAATTTATCACAGTTTCTGCCTGTGGCATTTCCCTTTAGCCGAAGGATAAATCTTTCTAACTCTGGCAAATGTCAGGAATGCTCCTATGATACAGGTGATCCTGCAATAATAAAAATCAACAGCTAAAAGCAGACTTTATTGTATTCATTATGATACTTACAGCCTGTTATAAATTTTCATCTCATTCTTATTTAACAAAGGCTATATATTACCATCYGTATCACTGTGACCAAAACCAGAAGACCATCTTGAGTTATGATATGCTATATACATAATCATTTTTACAGTAAAACTAAATGAGGAAGTTATCATATTGAAATCATACCTAAAACACTGAAATCAGTCTTAATTTTTTATATCATTTCAAAGATTTGCACCACAACAAAGACAAAAGAAAGTTCAAGTTTTTAATCATACTTAGATAATGAAATATCAGAATACAAGAGACAATTAAATATTTGTAAAAATACCTCAGCAATCTGCAAGCCACCTCACCTTTGCCAGAATCAGAGCCATCACAATCCTGACAGCCACCAGCAKCACTGTCTTTTCAGTTTCCCAGGTTACTGGTAATGATTTTGGTGAAGTCAGTCACGGGCAGTTTGCCGACATGTAAAATTTGTCTCTTGCCTGTAAMGTGCTCAACACTTCAGCACACATGGACATGGAGAGGTCACAGAGCACACACAGTGCCAGGCTAAGGAGCACAGGAAATGAACACTTCTCACCTTCCCAGTGTCTTAATGTATCTATCTTTGATTTCTGGTACTCTTTTTGCTGGGCAGAAATAACACTAYCTTAGTTTCATGAAAATTACATTAAAATAGCTGGATTATCATGTTTCTATGAGCTTCTTACCCCCCACAAATAAAAAAGAGACAAAGTTTTCTCTTGAAAAAAGAAAGCTGTTCTCAAGCATGTTTCTCAGGACAATCACCAATCATGTCAAGCATTGTCCAGAATGCCAGGAGGGAATTACTTGTTGTTTTGTTTCTTATTCCTTAGAAAGCATTGCCTTTTTCTTTGCATCAAGGAAGTTCTTATTTACAATTGCAGCTCTGTTGATTTCTCTCATTACAAGGTTTATATATGAGAGGAGTTGCTTAGCCCATTACTTCTGTCACTGACACACTTTTCCAAGAACACAGACTATGGAAACAAAGCTTTGCACAGAAAAACTTGCTTTGATTTTTGTCATCTTTGAGCCAGTGCTTAACCATCATCACATTTTTAGATCTGTCACTGGATACTTCTGAAGTACAGAAATAACTGCATTTTCTGAGCTGTTGYGTGTGCAATGTGTTGACTCCAGTCTGGAAAACCACCCTGCCAGAACAACTCCAAAGGGAGTATGCAAATCCTTTTTAGTAACCCTGTTCACCATAAAACATCAAAACTCTATCAGAATACATCTGGGAGATGAACAATAATTTTGTTCTGGTCAGGTTAATCTCTAGTCTTTAGTATAAAATCACAGCTACATAAGTGAGATATTGAGTATGCAACAGCAAGAAGTACTTCARTGAGAACTTTCAAAGGTGTCTATATTTTGCCATTAAAATTATTAAAATCACCATTAACAGACACACAGTTTACAGGGAAATTTTTAATTTTTCCCATAACATCTTTTATTAGAAGGCCACATTTATATCAAAGCTACTTTTAGAAGCATAAGTTTTACACTTATTTCACAGAAAAAAATGGCATGAGGACACAGACTTCAGAAATCTTCCCAGTTCTGGAGTTCAACCAAAAATTAGAGAAATTGCTAATTGCTTAAAGTAGCCATTTCTTTTTTTAATGGTGGTCAAATATTTCAGGGTGAGTTTCTTTGGGATCCAAATATAATTAAAATTGCAAATCTATTTAAGAACATAAATAACTCAACTTGCCAATTAAGACAAATGGATATTGCACATAGCACACTTAATCTTATAAGAATTCAGCCACAAGGTTTACTTCATAGCACATAGCATTCTTCCAGGTTTTATTTCCTTCCTAAGGCTGATGTTTGACTTGGACATCACCACACCAGAATGCTCTGAGTTAAAGCAATTAGAAGATCATTTGTCTATCCTGAGCTTTTATCAAAAAGCCCCTCCTGTTGATTCTCTCAATAGTCCAAGAACAGATTCCCTCTCTTACCAAAAGTCTTAGGAAGCAGCATCCTGTGATAGGAAAGACCAGGTTCAGTTCCCAGGACAGCCACCTGCACTCTGCATGACCTCAAGGAAGTCGCTTCTCCTAAAAACTGGCCAATGACTCGAGAATGTGAAATCTGGCATTTTTTTTTAGTATTGGAAACCATTTCTTTAATTCAGCAATACAGGTAAGGTGTCTACCATCTGAGCAGGAAAACAGAGAAGCTCCTATAGAAGAGGAAAGGTAGAAAGTCCTGGGTGATTCAAGCCAGGCCCTCCAAAAACAGGTTTGGGGCCCTGAATCTCTTTGTCATTCTTTCTCCTAAATCTATGAAATGGAGAAAAGAACGTTTTCCTCCTGCCCAGGGATTGTGAGAATAAATACATTCCTGTTTGTGAGGCACTTAGATAAGATAGCTAAGGGAGCTATGTAAGCTGATAGATTCCTTGATCTTAAGGAACTGTACTCTTGAAAGAAGCAGCTTGACTGACTTATAAATGTCCATATTATTTACAATATGAAACTGCCAAAAGATAAAAAACATTCTAATGATATTTGAGAGCAGGAACTCCCCTTCGCCCCCTCATACTTYGAGGACTCTGTCCCTTTAGAAATGGTATGCTTTTCAGTGAGGAGGATTCCCTATTGTTTTCTTCCCTATTCTTTATAATGTAAATGCAACCACATTTATTTATTTATTTTGTCTCCCAGGCCTCTTTTCATCTGGCAAGATGGTGGGGGAGGGGGGTGGAGGGAAGAGGAGCTGAAGGAGGGGTGCTATTTAATAATGTCCTATTAATCGCAGTGCACTATCAGCAGGCTTTAACCCTGTTCCAATTCTTTGATTGCTTTTTAGGGATTAGAGCAAACTTCATTGTCATCCATTGCATTGCAAATAGGTAAATTTGAGTGATATGTACACAAAATGTAGATAGGTGGATAGTGCATCAATATATGTGCAGAGTATATACATGCATTTATATAGCTTGTACACACACACACACACATATAAAAATAAGCTACATCTCCCTGTATGCCTAAGAGAAAAATCAAATCAAGGCACGGAGAAACTGAAAAAAAACCCCTACATGTATCATTCACCTGATTTCAATTGTGACTCCCTTTGAACCTCGGCCAAATCATTTTGTACATTAAAAATTGGTCAGGGATGATAAGATTCCATTTTCATGGTTGGTAATGCAGAACCGGTGAAAGAATACAATTACAGACCCCTGAGTAAACTCTGCGAATGTCAACTTGATGTAAATGATCAAGTGTCGACAAAGGGCTGGTGGGAGGGGGGGGCAGGCAGGAATGGAGGGGAAAGAGAAGCAGAGGGAGAGACAGAAAAAGAGGCTTCAACTTCTTCAGCAGTCTCCCCCAGTGACGTGCCARCATCTTCTCTGTCCCAGCCTTTTGGGACCCGACCTTTCTGAGCCAACACGGGGCCCCCCAGTCTCCCACAGCTGCCACTGCCACTGCTCACCTCCATGCTGTGTTGGGGTTGTGACACAAGTGACCTGGCCCTGCCTCCAGCAGCCCAACAAAAGCAGGCAGCCAGCACAAAGAATTCCTGCAAAATAATAGCATGCCTCCACATAAATCCTGCAAGAGCCCAGCATTCAGGGTTTGCATTGAAGGACAGTTAGACCCCGACCCCTGCATAGCGACTGCAGGTGCGAGTCCCCAGTGTCACCCCTGAGCCCTCTTGGCTGACTTTCCACCCTGGCCTCATAATTTCCAGGGCCCCAGGCAGCCCTTCTTGCTGCTGTCTGCCTTCTCTGTGAGCACTAAGGTGATGCCATAGCAACTTCTTCCCTTTTTATTTTGAACTGACAGAGGAATCTGAGGGTGAATGTTGTGGCCAAGAGGATGTGCAGAGCTCAAGGAGAGAAAAGAAAGAAGAGGTGCTCATCACTCAGCAGGGAGAGCAATGGTTTAAAACTTGCCAGAGCATGATCCCTGTATTCCTTACACTTTGTGATTCCCCAAGGGAGCAGATTAATCTATTCTCTTGCAGGCAGGTAAACTGAGGCACAGGAAAAGTAAGGCACTGTTTTAACCGTGTTCCCAAAATGAGCCTTGAGCTGGAGGCTGACTGCCAGAAGGCTGTTTCCTCCAGCTTCAGTCTGACCACCAGCCCATGCTGCCCCTTGGTGATAAGGAGAGAGTTCATATCTAGGTCATGGCCACACATCATCTGGTCCCACTTTGCAGTGAGAACAGCTAGACTGCAGTGAATTTCAGGGAGAGGGATACATAACCAAAAGTCTTTTGCCATTTGTGAGCTGAAAACAGGAGAGATATTTCAATTTATTTWAGAATTATCACCTGAGCTGATTAAAGCAGTTATCAACTTCAGTTGTTCTTTACATGTTGTTTTTGTTTCACATTTCCAAAGTTTTCCTGGTGCRTGCTGCATAAATTATTGAAACATTATTTTATTTATCCATCCCCTTGTGACAGAAATAGGTTCTCTGAAAGCAAATCTTGTCCTAATCAGTTTTGTTTTTCTTGGTTTCTCTCCTCAATATCACCATAGCTTTTGGGTTAGTGAATACTAGTTTTCTTTTGTGGAGAACAAAAAGCACTGTGGGCTGATAAAGACAGGCTGCTAAATTAAAGGTTATTCCAAAGTACATCATTGGCTAGGAAACAATAGGCTTGTAAAACTTTCAGCAAGCTGGGTGGGAAAAGAAGATAATAGGCTGAAGATAGACAGGATGGGGATTGTCTAGACCCCATCAGTCCTGCCTCCCATTGAGACCTAACCTCAGCACAAAACTTTCTTGGTTCACAACTACCTCCAGAATTGGCCATCAAGAATATGAGACAGTGAAATAAGCAAACCCCAGGGTGCTGAAATATGGGTTTAGGTTTATATCTTATATAAAAACAGCAGACTASTGCTGTCCCTTCCTACCCGGTACTCAATTCTTTTTATACACTAATACATCAATACAAAGCACTATTATAGAACCACACATTTAAAATTCTGCACTTTTCCCTCTTTTTGAGTGCTGTGTGTGCCCCTAATTGTAAGCTAAATAAAATTAAGCAAGGATATGCACACGATTTCCTACTAAAAAGAAATATCATGATCAAGTTTGATCATGATAAACGTGACACAAGTTGCTTAGCTGATAAGGGGTCTAAACTCTAGCTAACTACCTGTACTTYAAAATTAGCTCTGCTCAAAATATCTCAAGCAATACTATTAAAGAGTCAAGTGATGTTTAGAATGTTAGCAGGACTGTTCTGGTTTTGAAGCACAGTTTCAAATAAAATGAATTTTAAACAGTTCAAAACGTTGCAATTTCTCACCTGCACATATGGCTTATGACAAATTTGAATACTGAGTGTTATCTGAATCTTAAACTCTGAACCAGTATACACAAATACAGTTGGGGGGGGTTGGGCACTGCAGTCAAATCTATTTGCTTCTCAGGCTAAAATTATTTGAACAGTTATTATTTTTTTCCTTTCCTCCCCTTGATTCTACATTCATGGTTCCCCTAAATGACACAGAATTATATATTGAATTTTTCCTCCCCTGTTGCAAAAAACAGTCTGGACTGAACCCATTAACTGGGAGATTTAAGTCAATGTTCATCATCCTTTTTGAGAAAGTTTACTGCGTGTTGCCAGTCTTTGCAGATAATTACAGAAACTTAAACATAGTTTGTCTTTAATGAATGTAAGGAAATGAAAACATTTTTCTGTGTCCTACTCATATAATGAGAAAGATCGAAGTTAACACGGATTAAACCTACATGGCATTCTTATAATATACAGCACAATCTATTTCAGCAAATGCAGAAATGACCATTCTATTCTAACATTGCTGAAGTATTCCAGATTTGACTTWAAAAAGTCACATCTCTAATATTAGATTTAAATAGTGCAAATTACAGCACATGTTAAATAACTATTCCCTTGTGTATTTATAACTTTAGGTTCTGAACTTGCTGTCTTGCATATTTTTCAGACAGGCATTTTAAAAAAGTTTTCAGTCCTTTATTTAATTATTATTATTAACTATWTGTTAATTACTATTGATAATAATGAACATATTGCCACACTGAAGAGGATTTACAAATATTGTTTTGCTAATGTGGTGGAAGGGTTTACTCTTTCAAGACACTTGTATGGCAAATATTTTTTCAACTATATGGTTTCTTTTGGCAATTCAAATCAATTTTTTTTTCATTTTCAGGGTTTTTGGGTTTTTTTTATACACATGCTTAATTTAGAATGCAAAAAGCTAAATTAAAACTATCTGCACAAACATGAGGAAAGATATTACTCCAGTCTGTCAATTACATTTTACCACTACTTTTTACGTAGTTGCTATCCATATTATTTTAACAACTCTGAGGGAAATTTTTTTGGGAACACAAATATTTCATGCAGATGAGTGGTACACCTAGCAACAGAAACAGGCAGCAGAAAAACTTAGTAGTCAGAACGAGTCCAGAGGAGGGCCACCAAGTTGATTAGGGGAAAGGAGCACATCTCCTGTGAGGAAAGGCTGAGACAATTGGGACTGTCCTCTGGAAAGGAAAAGGATTCAGGGTGACCTAATCCCAGCCTTGCAGTACCTAAAGGGAGCCTACAGGAACRACAGAGACTATTCAGAGCAGAATCTAAATGCAGGACAAGAGGGAATGGCTTCAAACTGAAAGAAGGCAGGTTTGAATCAGATGTTAGGAAGAAATTCTTTACTCTGAGGGTGGTGAGGCACTGAAATAGGTTTTCTAGAGAAGTTGCAATTAACCCATCCCTGGAAGTGTCCAAGGCCAGGATGGATGGGGCTTTGAGCAGCCCAGTCTGGTGGAATAAAGTGGGGTTGGAACTTTACCCTGGCAATATCCAGGGAATAAGGTGCAAAGGTTTGCTACTTTGGGCAAAGAATGTCTGAAATGTGACTGACTTTTGGGTATTTTGATTTTTGGAAGGATTTAATAAGTTTGAGACTTTCTACAGCAACAAAAAAATCTCGGTTTTTCCCCTAATCCACATTTCTRTTTGAGACAGAGCTTGTAGAATATGGATTGGAATAATTAATCAGTAACTATAAAAAAGTCTAAAAATTATCTTAAAGAAGTAGTATTGTTTTAGAAGTACATTYAGGCATCAAGTTTTCAGTGATCTATATCTGTCTAAATACATTATCTTCTACTTTCCATAATGGAGGGACAAGTTTCTCTAGCTGGTTTTAGTGGGGAAGCAATTTTTATATGTACACATCTGCAACATGACAAAGACAAGTGGATGGGTAACACATCCTGCTGATCTTTTCTRTTATTATTAACAATTCAGGAGCCAGAGTCAGTTTTCAGTGGCAAACAATCCAAATCTTTTTTACATGAATGGTGTATTTGGCACCAAAATGAGATGTATTTTTTTTTTCCAGGCCAAACATTCCTCACTACTGAGAAAACCTAGCAGATGAATAACAGATGAGTTCCATGAAAGGATACATGAGAGGCCCTAACTCACTGCCTGGTGCTCTGTTGTTTGTCTTCAGCCCCTCAAAAGTAGAGCACTTCTGAAGTGCAACACAGAACCTTGAAGGAAGAAACAGTAACTGAACAATCTCTGTCACTTCTCAAGTAATGGGAATACATAAAGGGAATATAATGCATTTGACTTCCTACAAAAAGGCTGGCTTATTTGGATCACCTACAGTGAGCCACACAGTGAGGCATTTGTAATAGTCAAACACACGGGCTTAAGGTATACGGAAAGGAAATGGTCCATGAAAGACTGGTCTACAGAGTTAAATCCCTAAACTAGGCTCACCTCGCAGCCAATTTTGAAAACAGATTTCAGGTCAGGAAATGGTAGGGAATGAGTTTAAGTGAATGTCAAACCCACTAACCCGTCTCCACAAGAGAAGGAAAAGTAATTCTGAAATCTGCAAAGGAATAAGACAATTCAGGTACCTCTACAGTGCTAAAGAAAAGCTCAGAAAAGTTCAGAATATGCACTTGGGCATTGGAACCCAGATAGTCCACACTCATTGATAATTATCTCACCTTTGGATTTTGTTTTAGACCCTCAGCTCTCTATTCTGGAAGCAACCATTGCCTGGGTCTCAGGATAATCCCCACATGGACCAATCCTAAAGAGCAGTATGTCCATGACTATCCCAACTTCAGCATTTCCTATACTRCAAAGTCCACCAGAACCACTGTGGGAAGGTTCATGCCTCAAAAGTCTCTTTACATAGTTTAGCTGTACCATTTCTCCTCCTCCAGAAGCACATACAGATCACTCCTTGCTGCTCCACCAGTCTCTTCTGCAGATATTCAATAGAAAATAAATATAACCTCTGTCACAAAGGCTTAGAGGTCAGTCTGTGTGTGCTAGTGCCCCTCTTCAGAACAGRATGTCCTTGAACTTTCCATGTCTCCCTCCCAGAAAGCCCTGCGTTACTGTAGCTGTTGAAACAACCAAGCGCTGAAACAGAGCAGACACTGAGTCTCCAACAGAAAGTTTCTACTCTCCAACTGAAGGTGTATRAGGCTGGCTTTGAATGGCTCTCTTACCTGAAATCACCATTGCTTCTAAGGCTATGTCTTCACTCAAGAATTAAAACTTTTTAAATTTTATTTATTCTTCTTGAATTACCCATGCTCACACAGTAGAACTGCCACATTACACCCAAACTGATACATGAACTAGTTCAATACATCTGTATTCTCACTGCTGTCTCCCAAAGAAATCAGTACAGGAACCAAAAGGAAAGAGCATTTCCCAGATAGGATCTACCACTTTAAATACTTTTGATTTTTGATTCAGAACAACCTTCAGGTGTCAGTGCAAAACCGCTCTTTTCTGTATAGCTCATTGGCAAAAGATGAGCAAAGAAATGGTTGGAAGGAACTCTGGTGGTGATTTGTTAATAATTTTGATTAAATTTAGTGTAGTCACATGGCTGCTGTTGCATTTTTATCCATGGATAATTATGGAGTCTGCTCATTTTATGAGATGTATTTTTAAGAGTTTATCAGTGGCTTGGGATGAGTGCTCTTTTGTTTAGTGATGTATAAATTTGAATAATAATAAATAACAAAGTGAAAGAGAATGAGGGAAGGGAGGAGACTGAAGTCTGGGAAGATGCCTCGCTATGCATGTCTGCTGCATTTGATCACAGCATAGATGATACAGCAGTGGGCATTATAGAAAGCCCCAGTATAAATCAGATTAGATAAATATTAATTGCCATGTACTAACTGTGCACTTTACTGGAGTATATTGATGTTTTCAGTCAAAGACTCAAGTTATTAGCATACATTTAATGATCAATCACTTGCCTTCACGCAGTTCTAGTGTTTTGTCGAGCAGACACCAGAGAACAGRGCTGTGTTGGGGCACTGTGACTCACGGGTTCACACTGGCTCTCCTCACCTTCACCCTGTCAGCCTCAAACTGTGGGGCACCACTGTGCCTCCCCATGGGGCAGCCCGAGCTACAGACACCCTCCAGAYTGACGCTTGGGGGCCCCTTGTTATTGAGGATGAACCATATAATTTCAGTGCTATCACAGCGCTCAATAGTCGTCATTTTGCCCTTGCTGTGCTAATTGTGGTRTTGAGGAACTTTATGACTTATTTGCCTGCTATTATCTTCACCTAAGCATTTGCAAGGGTTTGTACTCACTTTCATAAAAAGGCAGAGACAGGACTTCCTCTCTCACATATTAAAAAAGAGTTTTAACAAAAAAGTTGTTCTTATTCAAGATCAAACAGCTGCATTCACCACAAAGTTAAATTTGGGGGGAAATTTGAGGTTAACCATCAATGTTAAAATAATACTGATTTGGACAATTTTGATGTGTCAAAAAACCTTCATAATCATGCAAAAATTCAATGAAAATAAAGCATGCAACAACTAAAAAAGCCTAATTGATTGGTTAACATTGAAAAACCACAACTACACACCCTTCTGTCAAAATGTCATTAAATCAAGACATTACTATGGAAAAGCCTGATTTTGACAATACTGCACTTTGCACTAGCAAAAGATTATGCAAGGAATTTTTCTCATGATTAACACAAATAAGCAACAAGGTGTTCTCTTTCAAGTTACTTTGATACATTTGAGGAAAGCCGTATTACTTTTCGGAMTGTATGAGTTAGTGGCCATGCTGTACAACCACTCACCACAATTAAATCATGCAGTGATGAGTGCTCGTGTCAGGCATTTATGTGGGGTTTGTTATGAACTTTGTGCTGTGGGTCCACGTTTTGCACCAGAGGAGTGAAAGCTGTGCTTCRGTGCTGCTCCCCAGGTTTCACTGTGTTGTTTGGCCGTAGGTGCTCACGCCTGCTGTGGGGTGGGCACACAGCTGTGCTGAGAGCGCTGCACCGTCTGTGTGCAGAGTACAGCCCGCTCTGCTTTTATGTACAAACACAGAACATGCCACCACACTTTGTGGCTGCACTGAACAGCTTTGATGTATGTTTGATGCATTGTGCCCAGCATTATTGCCTCTCGCTCTGTACCGTAGGCGTGGATTTCGCTGTGTGATTGTTATAATATCGCAGGGCTCCTCGCTGCCCAGTTGTGCCAGGCTCACGGTGTGTGCCGTGCGTTMTAATAACGTTGACGGGGCTGAATGGCAGCGCCTGGCTCTCTGCAGCTCTGCTGCGCTCCTGCGAGGCGGTGCYGGGGCTTTGTGCGCTGCCAGGCTGGGCGAGGGCAGCGTGGAGGGCTCCTTGCTCGCCTCGTGGGGATGTGCAGAATTAATGTTATGTAATCTGCACTTTGTGGGTTTTTCGCATTAATGCCGTGCGCTCTCTGCTGCTTGATTGTGGGGTATTAATGTCAAAATATCCCATGATCTACTGCCGTGGGGCTGTGGTGGAGCCTCTGATAAAATCATGGCTTTTCTTAATAATGCAGAATTTTAAGAGGCGACAAAATGTATAGGAATTGTTTTATATTAAAAATGCAGCTTTATTGTATAATTGCAATATTTGCATCATGCTAAACAGATTGGCTGGGTTATTTCAGATTCTTTAAAGTCGGGATGGCATCAGGCCTACAGTATTTCTAAACTGTTTTGCCCGTCTGCAGTTGTATAATGAAACACCACAAATTTTACCCAGCAATACTTGTGCTTTCTAAGTGCTGCATTATGAGCATAAAATTACCAAATGTACTGAACACACTTACCAACGCTGAACTAAAATCCCTTATCTCACACCCACAAATTAAGTCTCCACAGATCCTTTTTTACAAAGCTGAAGTAATAAATACATATATATTTATTTCTACAACCATTTTAAGAAATTAGAAGGAAACCCACACAGTAGTTTAGCAGTTAATTTACAACAGTACAGCCTCTCGAGTAAGTATGTAAAACAAACACACATCATTTATTTCCCTCATTTGAAATCCCTGCTCCCTGACAAACAGACAGACAGACTCATACACACAGATCACTACAGCCCAAATTGGACATCAGAGAAGAAACTAGGACTTCTTTGCTATCATCCGTGATTGCCCTGAGGGTTGAGGAGTGGCCAATTTACAGCATGAATATAGTCTGGGGATACATGAATCATGAATCATGTTTGATGTATGGAAAGGCACAGTCACTCTGAAAGGCTGCAAATGCAGTCATCTGCTTTTTAAGTGAAAAAAAAAAAAAAAARAAAAAAGCTTGCAAAACAACAACAAAACCAGAGAGATGAAATACCTGGGAAATATTATTTTAAAGACACCATCTTTGCTTTTTTTCTTCTTTTTAATTGGGTTGGAAGGGGTTACTTCATTATGCAGCAAATTAGAAAATTCATAATTTATCATTGCACCCAGTCGAAATGCCACCCAACTGAGTCGCACCCCTGTGAAAACCATCACATAGTAACAAACTGTCAAAGCCTGCTGCAGCCGACGGGCAAAATTAATATGCAAATGTATGCAAGAAATTAAAAAGCAGAATTACCCAGGCAAATGAGGTAGCTATACTTGAATTGTTAGAATTATGAATAATTACTGCGAATTTTCTGCTCCTAATATAACTTGTTTTTTGATAAACAAAGACTTAATTATCGAGATGCGCTGGAGAATTTCCGTGGCGCTCATTAATCTTGCAAAAAAAACAAGTCCCTGGTGCCCAAACCGTAATGAAGAGCGCGTGCCCTGAATCTTCAGAAAGATCAGAGGCACCAGGGTGCCAGGGCTAGAGAAAAAAAATGACAGTGCCAATGTCCCCTCCTGTACCCTGGAGTGTCATAACGTCTTCCACTAACTATCAAAGGGACTTATTTATGCCAGCAGCTGAGCTATAAGTCCAATTTACGATGCCTTAAGCAGTGGTGAAATGATCTGTTGATGTGCTATGGAAATGCCATCTTGCAGTAGCTCGATTTGGTCCCAGTGATACCAACACGATGAGGACCCTCCGCTCCTCTGTTAATGGATGCAGCATGACAGACCATAATACACAAGAGGGACAATCTTTTAGGACCAGTCTCAATGGTCCTCCATTAATCTTGGTTCTGCAGTGCTGTGGTGTCCATGGGAACAAGGGCATTATCATAAGCACTGGTTTTAAATGTTCCCATTAGGGACTGCAATACAGAGGAGAGATGCATGAGGTGAGAGGGCTAGGGGAGACAGTCCACTGTTAGTTTACACTATTTGTTATGGCCTGGATTTGAACCATAATGGGTGGCTCRGAGAATTTTCTCTTCCCAAATAACATAAAGAAAACACAAAGGAGGAAACAGCTAAGTGTACAGCRCAGTGCAGTGCTGTATGTTCGTCTTCTCTGTTTTTACAGCAAGAAAATCAGCTTGGCCCTGGTGGGCTGAGATAATTTACCATGAGAAAGCAAAGGGAAAATAACCCCAGGTACTCCCAGCACAGACCAAATCGAACCCGCTGTGAGCTYATTATTACTTAAAAACTGGCATCTAAGTGGAAATGACTGACTCTCTGTCATTATCCCTATTACCACCATGATAAACCCAAGCAGATGATAAGGCAAAATTACAAAACATCAGTTCTGGAGCTCGGAGGCTACTTCAGAAGCTCAAGGCAGACTGCATTTTCAAATGCTTCCTTCTCTACACTCAAGCCCCCAAATTTCCTGATGCCTTGACAGAACCATTTCACTGCATAGGCAAATTGTCACCTTTTAAACCAGGGCATCTGTCATTTTTATACAAGGGTCTTCCACTCAGTCATTCTCACGCTTAATCCCTCAATTTCTCTACACATACAGAGTGGCTACAGCACCGTAACATTTGAAAATTCACTCTCACAGCTGGCATTACACTCAAAAAGGGGAAGGATGGGGTGACAACTGCCTCACAACTGACAGAAAGGACACCCTTCCTGACCACTGGGCTGTATTTTTTTTAATCAGCTGGAAAAGAAGCTTGTCTGGGGAGGAATGGAACTTCCAAGTGAGAAGATGGCAGTGAGCAGAGAGTACAAAAAGATGCTTCCAATATCTTTCACCATCCTCTCACCTTTCACATTACCAAGAGAAGTGAATTTTTCCCACATATTCCTTCTGTCTCCTTCCTCAGCCTCTCTGTACAGAGGGGTGACCAGCACACGAGCAGAGTGCTGACTTCTCCAGCAGCTTCTGCCTGGTGTAACAGAGCTGGAGGGGACCCAGAAAGCAAAGTGTTGCCTAGGTCTGAGCATGTTACATCTGGCTTAGTAGGCTGATAATTCACGCCACTGGCTGTCTGTAAAAAGGGGTTATTAGAAAAGGAGCAGTAATTGTAATTGTGTCTGACATGGTTGCCTACCGCCGTGCTGCTCAGCAAGCAGGACAGCTGCTGAAGTTCTTACCAACAAAAACTTTCCTTTTCCTCCTAGGGACAGGGGAGTTTAATGTTCTAGTCCTCCTAGTGCCCAGGCAAGGTTCCTACAAAGCATTCCTCAATTACAAGTAGTGGTGTCACTGCCCTTACCCACATCCTGGGCTGAGTCGTGCCCACTGGGGCAGTGCCTCAGATCCCACCATCTGATCACCTGGGACTCTGAAGGCAGCTGTCATCTCCCTCTATTTCAGATCATAGGATAAGCAGGATCATGCACTTGTTGACACAAAAACCTGCTTCTCAGCCAATGGCCCAGTGTAAATCTTAGCATTTCATGGTGATGAAACCTCAGGAGTGATAATCCCATATGGCATCAGCTTTTGAAGAAACCTCCAAGAAATAAAATTTCCTTCAAGACTGGTTTCTTGTTTTACGGGAACACTTCATTACAAATCACTGAGTCTTTCTTCCACCTCCTTCATGCACATGCATGGGGAAGGGATCCAAGCATGCACGATAGATATTATTACTATTATTATTATCACGATAGATATTATCAYGATAGATATTATTACTATTATTATTATCAGTGGCCAAAGACTGAAAAGTTTAGATTCTTTACAACCAGTCTTCGCTCTTAGTGTGCTGGAGAGGGATGTAAAATATCCTCTGCAGAGGCCGGGGCAGCAGTTACAAAGAGAACTCCTGTCCTCTTTCCYAGAATTACCACATCAAGGCAGCAAATCAGAAAAATATCTACACGCATATTTATGTGTGTGTGCTTTTATTTATGTAAATATATATGAATGTATGTATGCTCCTGACAGATATGGGTGCATAAGGAAGGGTGGGGATGCAAGAGAGAAGAGGGTTTCTCAAAATGCCTTTTGTAAGCTATTGTAACAGGACCTGGCTAAAAAATCAGAGAAATTACTTTCCAGTAGAAGAGACTGAGGTTGTGAAAAGGCAAGCAAAGATTCCAGGTCCATATGAACATGTTATCTCTCAGGTTTACACAAGTCCAAGCCTCTCAAAGAAATGTAAATATTTTCAATCCAGGTCAGTGTGCTACCGTGGCAGAGCTGCACACACACCACATGCACCTTTCTGACACGACAGTTGTTCAGCTTGCTACACAAATCCCAAAGGAGACTAACAATCTACTGTATTTAAATAACAAATATTTTAGGGTAGAAGAGCTGTGCTTCTAGTTGTCAGCTTGAGGGTCTTTCCAGTGAGATGAAAAGGGGGAAAATATACTTAGACTATTTCTAGTGACCCACATACCGCAAAACATCTGCTGAAAACACGGTTGGCATCCTGCCCAAGTTCAACTATGAGCTGTCTCCAGCTGATCGTCTTTGCCCTCACCATAATCCATAGAGTCCACAAGAAGCAAAGGAGATAGTCAGGGATGTAAAAAGCATTTTGACCAATTGAATGAGCACAAACCTGCACCAACATGAACACACATACCTCTAACATAAACCTGGTCTTAAAAAAAGGTGCTGCCATCAAATAGAAAATTCAGATTATGATTCTTTAGGTTAGAAGTAAGAACTCACTCGTGTTTAGCATGGATCTTCATGCTTGCAAAAGGTATGCTGTTAAAAATTTTAGGTCATAGAGAAATGCATGCACAATATGATTAGACAAAGCACTGGAAACAAGTAGAAAGCCCAAGAAACACCTTTGGYACTGTCGAGTTCCACCATTATATTTAATACAGAATAATCCTGTTTGTAGAGACAGAAACAATATTTCTAGAAGCATTTGTGTTCCATCTTTTTTTTTACATCTGAAATGGTGTTAGCCTGTCATGCAAGCACATTGATGTAACCTGTCAACCTCAMCTTTCACTGTTTGTAGTTATTTCTTTTTTTGCTTTTATTTTTATTCAAATCATTAATTACTCCCAAATTCCAAGTTTCTTGTGCTTTCTTTGCCAGCTAGGGAGGGCTCCTGGCTGGACCTGTTGATTGTGAACAAAGAAGGGCTGGTGGATGATATGATGGTTGAAGACCATTTTGCGCACAACGATTGCAAAATTAAAAGAGTTTTTGATTCTTGGAAAAGCAAGGAAGAGGGTCAGCAGAACTGCTGCCTTGGACTTCCAGAGGGAAGACTTTGATCTGTTTAGGAGGCTAGTTSAGTGATTCCCTTGGAACTCAGTCCTGAAGGGTGAAGAATACAGGCAGGCTGTACATTCTTCAGGAAGGAAATGCTAAAGGCACAGGATCAAGCTGTCCCCATGTGCACAAAGACCAGCTGGCAGGGAAGAAAAACAGCCTGAATGAACAGAGAAATATGGCTGGAGCTCAGGAAAACAGGAGAATTACCCTTTACAAGGGGCAGGCCGTTCAGGAGGGCTGATATCCCATACAGGGATATCATGAGGTTATGCAGAGCAAAAATTAGAACAACTAAAGCACAACTTGAATTTAGTCCGGCTACTGCCATAAAAGACAATTTAAAATGTTTCTATAAATACCTCAGCAACAAAAGGAGGGGTAAGAAGAATCACCATCCATTATTGGATGTAAAGGGAAATGTGAAGATGAGGAAAAGGCTCAGGTGCTTAATGATTTTTTTGCCTCAGTCTAGTAGTAAGACAAGTAATGAGGATACCACGCTCGTTGAGCTGGAAGACAGGGATGGGGAGGAGAACAAAGCACCTAAATTCAAGGAAAGATGGTCAGTGACTTGCTACACCATTCAGACACACACAGGTCCATAGGGCCAGATGGGATTCATCCAAGATTCCTGAGGGAGCTGGTGGAAGTGCTTGCTGAGCCACTTTCCATCATTTACCAGCAGTCCTGGTCAGCTGGGGAGGTCCAAGGTGACTGGAAATAGGCAAATGTGACACCCAYCTACAAAAAGGCCCAGAAGGAGGATCCAGGAAACTAGAGGCCTCTCAACCTGACCTTGGTGTGAAGAGCAGATCATCTTTGGTGCCATCACACAGCACAGACAGGACAACMAGAGGATCAGCCTGAGTCAGTATGGATTTAGCAAAGACAGGTCCTGCTTTGACCAGTCTGATGTCCTTCTGATGGCCTGCTTAGTGGGTGAGTGAATACCTGACAATGTTTTCTACTTGGAGTTTAGTAAAGCTTTTGCCACCCTTTCCCACATCACTCGCCTGGAGAATCTGGCTGCAAGTGGATTGGATGGCACACCCTTTGCTAGGTACAAATCTGACTGATCACCAGGCCCAGAGAGGGGTGGTGACTAGGGCTACATCCAGCTGTTGCCTGGTCACCAGTGGTGTTCCCAAGGGCTCAGTTCTGCTTAATATSTTTAGTAATGATCTGGACAAGGAAATTGAGGGCACCCTCAGTCAGTTTGCAGATGACACCAAGTTAAGCAGGAGTGTTGTTTTGCTGGAGGGTAGCAGGGCTCTGATGGGGGTCTGGACAGGCTGAATCCATGGGTAAAGACCAAGGCCAACTGCTGGGTCCTGCACTTGGGTCACCATAACTCCCTGTGGMAMTACAGGCTGKGGRCAGAGTGGCTGGAAAGTGGCCCAGTGGAAAAGGGCCTGGGGGTGCTGGTGACAGCAGCTGAACGGGAGCCAGAGTGTGCCAAGGTGACCAAAATGGCCAATGGCATCCTGGCCTGGATCAGCAATAGTGTGGCCAGCAGGACCAGGGCAGGGATTGTCCCCTGTACTGGGCACTGGTGAGGCCACACCTCAAATCCTGTGTTCAGTTCTGGGCCCCTCAGGACAAAAAAGACATTGAGGAACTGGAACACATCCAGAGAAGGACAATGAAGCTGGTGAAGGGTACAACCTAAACTCATTCTATTCTATTCTATTCTATTCTATTCTATTCTATTCTATTCTATTCTATTCTATTCTATTCTATTCTATTCTATTCTATTCTATTCTATTCTATTCTATTCTATTCTATTCTATTCTATTCTATTCTATTCTATTCTATTCTATTCTATTCTATTCTATTCTTCCTACATTCAGGAACATTCCCCTGTTTAAATGCATCTGACTGCTTAGAGCACAGACATAATCACACCTGATATCATTCAAATTAATAATCACTAATTTGTGACCGTAAAGGGATTTTTTGCMGTTTGTATTAAAAGATGTAAGAAACCTTGCCACAAAATTCAGGAAGCCATAGAGCAATCTCTTATTTCAGTGTTACCAACAGAGAATAGTGGTTATTTTGTTGTACTTTTTAAGACTTAAGACTATTGTTTCCAAGCTTAAGACTATTGTTTCTTCTCAGTACAGGCCAAAGGATACTGTAATTTAACAGGAGGAGAGAGGGCTCAGCCACCTCTCATTAGTCTTTTCTGGCCCAGCAGAAAGCCTTGAACTGCCCCCTAAAATTCCTAAACAGACAGCGCCTGTACTTGGGCGAGTTCTTGTAATACACAAACTGTTTGGACAATTTAAACCACAAGTACATAGAAATGTAACAGAAAAATGTAACAGCAAGCGACAGAAAACATGATCCCTTAGGTGCCGTAGCTGGAGGCTTAGTGGCAGATGATGCGGCAAAATGGCTTCAAGATGGGATATTTACAAAATTGCTTTATGAGAATTTTACACGGCTAATCACAAGGCTCTAATAATGAGTCTTCCCTTACTAACAGAAATCGAAGCACTAGCTTGCATCTTCAGATATTGCCTTTGCTAAAGTGTGTTAGAAACTTGTAATATTCCTTTTTCATTTCCAAACATGACTTCATATCTGACAGTTTCAGAATTGTCTTTGTCTTTCTGAATATACTAGAAACTGAACTCCTCATTTGATTAATTTGAATAATTTTTAGTCATTATTAATTTTTAACATATATTGGTATAGCAGATTAAATATTATTTATAGTTTTAATTTGTGTCCTGTTTGGATTGCACAATCACAGGACTAACTGGCTATCACTATTATCATATTGTTTTATACTGCTCCTAAAATTAAAATCCATTCTTGTCTTTAAGTGTTTTATTCTACTTGTCTTTCTTGCTTTGCATTGCATAGTTCATGATTAATTCTGTTAGCCAAGTGCATATGGCCTGCTTGGCTATCATCCATTATCTTCATCATTGTTGCCTCAAAATGAGCACTTTATTATTACTTTTTTCATCTTTCCAATTACCAGATGTGCTTTTGCATTCCCTCACTTTTCCTACTAGACTGAGATCTACATTTAGAGTAAAAGTCCCAGCTCATTAGTCATTGAAGATTAAGTGATTTTTCCCTGGCTAGATACAGAAAATTTGAGGGTCAGTTCCAGTATTATAGAAATAAGTAACTTCTGAAAAACAGAATCAAGACTGTCTGGTTGCTCCTCTAGAAAGAAAGCTTCATTCATTGTCAAAAAAATTGGTAGTTTGGTAGACAATCAGATTTAGATAAAAGGAAAATTCCCTCTGGAAATCCTGTAACTACATTTGATTCTAGTATCTCTCTGAAATCTCACAAGTCTTGTCTGAGTTTTGCCCATACCTGCCTGTCCTATAACTGATTTCCTGGAATGCATTCCCTCACCGCCCTCAATTAAATAAAAAATAATAAAAAAAAAAAACAAAAAAAACCAAAAAAACAAAACAAAACAAAACAAAACAAACAAAAAAAAAACCCACAAAAAAAAATAAAACCCCACAACCTGAAATGGTTGTAAATAAAGTCGTTAAGCAGCATCTCTCAAAGGGAAAAGCTTCTTGCAAGGTTTCCATCCCAGTTTTTCAGGTTCAGACAACAAAATCTGGTTCAGTGTGCCAGCACCTGAACACTTCTCTGACTGCATTCAAACTCCTGACCCTGCAATGTTCATTTAGCCACAAGGTTAGCTAAATGTGCCACATTTAGTAAAAAACCTTGACAAAGGATAGGGGTTTTTTTGTGATTTTTTTTTTGGTTTGTTGGTTGGTTTTTGTTCATTTCATTTATATAATTTAAAGAAAAATACCTATTTATCCACATAACACCTCAGTCCACTCCARTATTATTTCTCTAAGTGTCTTAAATACAGCTAGGGTATTCATTTTTTTTTTTGTTTGATATTTTATAGTCCCATTATTGAACATCTTAAAAAATCATGAAAGAAACATTTCATATAATGCCATAAACTCTTCTTATGACACAGATATTTCTAAATGCCCATGATTTTTTTTCTATATAAGGTCTTTTGATTAAAAAAAAAATTAAATAAGGCAATATCTCCCTCTCAAACCTTTGTACTGTAAATCTGTTTCTAGGCAAGAACCTACTCATTGCCTCACAAAGCAATGTTGGAACCAGACCTGTGCATGACCCGGGGATACATAAGGGAAATGTTATAAGATAAGTAAGGGAGGAAGCTGGCAGACAAAAACACGCTAGCTTCTGTTTTCTGACCTAAGTATGCTGYTCTGGGCATTTTAGAAAAATCTGTTAATAATCACTTTGAAGGAGGAAGAAAACATTACAACATGATAAAATCCCATAAAGGGGCGGGAGAATGCAGGCTGAAATGTTCAGAAGTGATTAGGGGGACAGGTTTCAAACCTCCCCCAATATTCTGGTTTTCAAGAGATAGACATGTAGCTCCCAAAGCTCGGATGGCTGAATAAAGCAAACAGTACCAAGCTGTACAGTCCAGGGCAGGTCAGAGGAACTGTTGAAGTGCTGCCCCTTACAAGAAAACTTGCAAGATACTTTAGTGCTCTGGCACTTAGCCCAAGCTTTTAAAATTATTGTTGGAAATTTAATTGTTCAGGTGGTACTGTATAATTAGYTCATCTTATGCTGACCACAGCCTCTGAAAATCAGATTTGTTAAACTGCCYCTTTTTGAGTATGTCAGAATTGAGGCTACCTTCTTCCCCTAAAGAAAAATCTTTGCTCCTCAGGCAAATTCTTCCCCTTGATCTCTCTAGATCTGATGTTAATACCTTCATGCCTCTCTATAGCCTCTTACTCCAGGCATAGTGACATTTACTTCAACAGAGCTCTGCCCAAGTGTTGTGCCGTAGTGACATATCCAGACTTGGTTCTTCTGTGCCTGCAGAAGTAAAAGGTGTCCCACATGTATTAAGATGACAGGGCAATGTGTTGAAAACTTCTAAATATGAAGAATCTTAAGATACCAGATCAAAAGAKATTGCAAAAATGATAAATGTCATTTATACACTGGCAGGTTAATATTGTGGCAATGTCTGAATTTTCATCTAAGCATCACCGGGAAAAGTTTGACAAGTCTGGGATGGTATGGCATGGCTATTTCTCTCATTTGGGCTGATATTTGCTTGATCTGCTTTTACCCTCATAAGTTTGCTCTGAGCAGAAGAGCAACTCTGCATCTTCCCTCCTGGCAAAAGATACACAAAATACCTTTTAATCTCAATGAACACTTTGCATTCTTCCACAGGAATTCAGAATCTTGCTAAAATATCCTCTCTATCTTTCAGTGCTGTGATTGTATTAGCAATGGCAGGCTGCCTTTGGTAACCCTTTGTTCTGAAGTTTTAGTCACAAAGTGCCTGGATACAAAACTTCCTCATATTATGTTTTGAAGATTTTGCAGCAGCAGAAAGTGGAATGTGTCTGTGAGCATTTATAATGGAGAAAAGCTAAGTGATAAAGTGCACCTTTAACATAATGACAGTAATTCAGTCTCAGACAGTGAATGCTATTATACCCTCTTTTAAAGACTAAAATCAGTCAATTGAAATGACAATTATGATAATCCTCATGTAATGAAGATTATTTTGAAACAAAAATCTTTTTTGTTGTGTGTGCCTGTGAGTGTGTGTGCATTTACTGGACCCAAGTACAATCTCAAAATTTTCCTTGGCTGGAAATCTTATATAAATATAACAGTATTTTCTAACAATTCTGCTGGTTTCAATTGATATTTAGTGCAAATTGATTTCTTAAAAAAAAAAAAAATCATGGAATCATTAAAGTTGGAAAATATCTCCATCTATACAGATACTTTGATGAAATAGTCTGAGCATACAGCTTGGAGAAATCGGCAGCCTCAGYAGAAGTGGTTAGCTTGATCAGTCTTATTCTAAGACATGATACTGCCTTCCCAAAGCACCCCAGGTATTTACCCTGAGCTTTTTCTTAACTTTCTAAAGGAAGCTGCTGTGAGCTTCCAACAAACCACATGGGTAGTGAATAGTGAGCAATAGTTTCAGCAAATGTTATTSCAGCTTGGAGTCCGTCTGTGATAGGTGGCCTGTCACAGTTGTCTGAGTTGAGGGAGAACATACTGAGCATCTGAATTTAGTGGGCTAAAATTTATGTGGGCTAAATTTTCAAAGAAGTCTAAGGGAAGTCTGATCCTACAAAACTACAACTAAAATTGTGATTTTTCTCATGTTGTTTACAGTCGTTCTGTTTTAACAAATCAAGGCACTCAGAAACACTGAAGAGCAGAAGTAAAATGATACAAAAGCCACAACAAAGACATGCACATACAGGGAGCTCAAATGAAAAATAAGATAAAGAAAATATTTGCTGGGGCAAAAGGGGTGATAAAGAAGGGARTAAGGATGAGATGACCATAGGCCTCCACGGTCCGATGTGAATGCTGCATAGAGCTCCTGCCCTATGGAACAGCTCTGACCCAAATACTGCAAATATTAGTATCAAGATTTCAAAAAGCATTGGAGAGATACAGGTATACTTTAGTCAAACAAGGAAGATGTTTGTTAGCAAATGTAGCTACATATTTTGTATATTACTGGCTGCCTCAGTTGTTCTGAATCTCATAATTATACTGCTCAGTCTACAAAATACATTTTTAGAAAACTTGATAAATACTGGTGAGTGTTCTTTTGTTCAAGATTTTCTACTTTCCATTGCTCAGCTGATTTAAAAGTAGAGAACTAATGATGAACYTCATAGAGAATCCCCAAGAGATTCCCTCAAGCCAGGTGACAGTTTACCTGTAGTGTTTAGCAATGATATAGGATGCATCTCTTCTTTGTTGTGAGATGGTAATTAGGGTCAGGTGAATTTGTATTTTATTAGCAGAGCTTTATTCATGTGAACTACCCTAAAAGTGAAGTTCATATTAATAAAGCTGGTTATTTCTGGTTAATAAAGATGGTTATTTCTTCTTAGACCTGACCTAGTTCTAATAATTTGCCATTCAAAAGATGCAGAACTTAGATCTTTGCAGGAAGTTGTTACAATTCACTGTGAACAGTGGCCTAAAAGGGTTGCCGTATGCAGTCAAATACATTGGCACAGTAGGGAAATGTGATCTTTTCTAAGGCTATTATTCTAATCATTTCATCTAGTCCCTTGTCCAAATATAATATGCACTGGCACAAAGTTAATTTAATTTTTTTTAATCCCTGGAACAGTATAAAAACCATGACAAAGCAGGGTGTCAAACATGTGCTTTTAGGAAGTCCTTCATTGCCTGTTAATTGTGGATTGCAATTGTGTCAAAGTGATCCAGATGACATTGCTCTGCTGACTATTTTGTGGTGATGTTTAATAGCTGGAAGGCCAAATGCAGTCCCTGGTATTCACTTTAAATATGCCTTAGTACTGAGCACAGCTTCACATTGGGAAACACATTTCAGTCATGAACAGCTGATTGTACCCTTACACACACTCTTCTTTCCTGTTTCTTTTTTTTTTTTTTTTTTTTTTTTTTTTTTTTTTTTTTTTTTTTTTTTTTTTTTTTTTTTTTTTTTTTTTTTATTGTCTTGGCCCTGATCTGACAGCAAACTTCACCGTGGCTCTGCGTGAGTCGCTAATGTAGTGAAGTTTTCAACTGCAAATCTTTGCCAGGGCACCTTCTCAGGCTTGAATCCTCTGCAGCACAATGGCCCCAGAACTAGCTAATGAAATTGCTGGGCAGCTTTTAAAAGTAGTGTCTAAGTCCCCCAGGCCAAACTCTGCCCTGGGCTCACATCAGCAACCACAGAAAACACAACTGGCTGCTCTCTCCTTCTCCTCCCTCCGCTGTTCATGAGGAAAAGGAACGAAGCATTAGTGTTTCAGCCCCTCCAGAAAGCTGCATCGTACCTGAAGGTGTACGATGTACACCTTCATATAAGAGACCCATGGGAGCAGGCTGAATTAATCCTCCTTTTCTCCATCCTTAGCTGGTGACTAATAMAAATGCAGAGAGCCCCAGACAGTGCATGTGCTCAGCAGTGCTTTCAGTGGGAGTCAGGCACTCAAAGGCACCAGCAGCCCAGGCCCATGAACTCACCCAGCATTTTGCCTTCAAGGCTCCTTGCAAACTCCTCACAACATTCCTGAGAGGTATCCCTACCTGTACTGTCCTGAAGACAGAACTGAGGCAGATAATTAGAGACTTGTAATGAAGTAACATCTGACGACCTGCAGCCCAGTCTGCTATCTGGGTCAATAGACAGATTATGTCCTTGGACTGACTAATTGTAGGCACCTAATTGTATTAACACAAAAGCAGCGATTCACGCAGTGGCAAAGAAGTATTCACCCAGCGGTCCTTCCCTCTTGGAAAATTTCGTCACCCCAGGGCTCTGATTCATGATCCCTGTCAAATTGAACTGTGCCAGCTAAAGAAACTGCTGCAGCTGCTCCTGTCACAGCTAAGTCTGAACACCCCTACTAAGGAATGAGACAGCAAATATTSTCCCTTATTAAGGATTAAAATATAGCATTGCACATTATCTTGGAAAAATCCTGTACACCCAAGACCGAAAAAGGGTAATATGTTACTTTTGTTATGCGCAATCACTGTGCATTTCTGCCTCAGTTTCTCTCTTTATTGAAGAATTTRTTAAAACAGGACTTAAATGAGCAGCTAAATGTTCAAACTCATCCTGAGTTGGTGGCTTGAACATTGGCTGGTCACACAGAGCAGCTTGGAAATTCTAGTCKTAAAGTCAATAAATGTGTGAGGGTAGAAAGGAAAGTCCACTATCAAGCTTAAGACTTACTACTGTGAAAACTGTCTAAATAATTTCAGCTCAGWTAAGCAGATTTTAATTTAGGGATTGTGTCAGAATTCATTTCTTTGCTGATATTTTTGTTAAAGGTATCTAGTTTACCAATAGAAAAATCTAGTATTTCCATAGCAAATGTCAACAAATTTAAATTTTGACCAAACGAGAAGGTTCTGAAATTGAATTCCACAGAAATGTGTGTTTTGATTTTTTTCAAATCATTGTGTTGTGTGGAGAAAGATTGCAATTGCCCGAAGGACTAAAATTAACCAAATAGTTCTTGACAATAACTAAATGCATTCTCCTAAAGGAAGATTGGTTCCATTACTATACACTTAATGCTGGAAAAAATCTTTCCAGCCTCAGGTGTTTTGGATTCACTTTTTTAATTATTTCCCCTTTCTCCTGCACATATTATTGCTCTCTCAGAAGTTCATGTGTATTTTACTGACTTTGAAACAATGTTTAGGGACACTAAGGAAGAAAAAAAGAAACATTCACCAAAACAAAACCAAAGCTCAGATATTACTTTCTGTCTCATATGCTGAAATGCAAAGCAATTGCATTTCATCAGAAATACATGCCTTCCCTCCTCAACTCCAGGCACTCCTCAGTATAAAAATTCTATTTGAAAATTTAGACAAGCATTACATTCTGTAGACCCGGGTTTTAACAGAGTAACACGATGAATTTCAGAAGCATCGGCATAAATATGAGTGCAGATTGCCTGGGTTTSTATGCAGCTACATCTATCCCTCGARCTTTTTTTTAACCTACCTTGTAGCTAATGACCTCAGGTGGGAATAAGAGAGTATTGCATTTAAAAACCAGGAAACTTACAGGCACAAGCAAAATGTAGGTTTTCTGCTGCTCTATATGCTCCGAAGAGACAGACCAAAATCAGAAACTTAATCAGARCACCTTCAATTTATTTTTGCTAGAYTTGGAGTCAGCAGAACAACAATTGCTTTTTGATTTTCCATCAGAGAAGTCTGACAAAAGAAAAACACAGTGTTGGACACTGACTTCTAAAACATTGTAGAGGCTGAGCATTCTGCAATGGATCTTTGCTCTTTAAGAGAGGGCTTAGAAACCACAGCCCTGGGAAAGATAACTGGAGAGGGATCCACACTCACTACTTTAGCAGTACCCAGAGCCTCTGAAGTTTCCAGCTCCCACCASGAAGTTCATGGCCAACAGCTGCTAATGGCCAGTGCATCTGCTTTTCTTCTGCTAAACTTTGCCAAGCCAGGAAATTTTTATTTTCAGGTTGCTCTTGAGACCAAATATCTTTTTAGGCATTGGGAAATAACCTCTGGTTGAGAGTTCACCATTAAAGATAGTAAATTGATATTATATTAAAAATAGTAATAAAAGCCACTTACATAATYTTGCATTTTTATACACTTAAAGAATGTCAACTTATTGAAAAAAAAAAATAACAGGCCACTTACATCCAGCAGGGTGAGCCAATAATAATGRTGTATTTTACAATGTATGAACTTTGCCATGTGCTGTAGAGGTATCAAAAAATCAATACAACTAAATTGACAAGTTTGTCAATGATTGAAATTAATTTCCTTTTTTGTGGTACTTTACTAAACTGAATTCCATAGTGTCATATTAATTAACATCCCACTCAGATGGTCTGTGTAGATGGAAAACAGCTAGGTTATCTTTGGGCACTTTCAGTGAAAGGTTTTTATTAYAAGCAGATTAAAACAGTGGAGGATATTCGATGGAGACACAAATTGTTTACTTACTAATTTAATTGCCAAAGCAATTGAAGTAATCAAGGTTAAAATTTCCAAGAGATGCCAGTCAGTCTCAGCTGGACTCTAAGGACCCAGTGTTTTCTGAAAATGTGTATTTATGACATTCTAGAAAATCCATGTCTATGTGATGCAGAATCATCTACAGTCTTTGACCAGAAGCAGGCCATAATACCCAGTAATTTATTTATAAAGTAACCAGCACAGTGGCTAAACTGGGTAGCTGTGTCTCATGGAAC
>NW_026623393.1:361945-473335 GCF_030028575.1 Malurus melanocephalus | reverse complement strand
GCCCTTTGCAGTTTCTGAATATAAACTTGTGGAGGTGCTCAATTTAATATTAAAAATGTGTAAGGAAGTTTAGAGGGCTGGACTGCAACTGTTATGAAATCCTGTGGAGATAAAAGGGATCAGAACCGTTAGCTGTGATATGCAGCTCTAGTTTTGTTTTAGGGAAGTTGGAGAATTTAATTTGAAAGACCTTTTGGTTTTGCTCTTTTTRTTTTTCTATTTACATTCCAGACAACAAGGAGTATGGGGATTTTTTTTTCAGGGTAAATATTTTGTTATTTGCAATTGTGTTTCTGCAGCTGAAATCAGGCAGCTGGATCAGAGATCCTCTGAGACGGATGCTAAGGACCRTGTTTTTCACCTTGGTCTTTTGGGCCATGCCCTTAATTGGAGCTTAGTGTCCCATTAATGATTATGCCTCCTGGGATTTTTATGACCATTTCAGAACTGCAGTTTCTGCCTAATGTAMTGCTGAACAACAAAGAGTCCTTGTAGTCACATCCCAAAGGCCCCCCTATTAAATATACAGCAGTTCTCAATTAACCTGACGTTTAAAAACCACAATAGCTCTAAAGGCTATCTGCTTTGCAAAGTCCCTGCTCTAAACTGATAGCATTTAATTTTCCCCTAATGCAATTCTGTCCATATGCAAAGACCAGCTTGCATGTGACACTAATAGTTGACTTTGTGCTCTGTTGTGACCAGGAGAACCGATTTCTGTATCCATGAGTATCAGTTTCAAGGCATTAGGATACTGAAATTACCCTTGATTGTATCTCAGAGTTCAAAGTAGCTGCAGGTTTAAAGGGTAACTGTGAGTTCCTATGAAGTTTAAGCCACTGCAGGAATTGTGTCACAGCTCTTTCTAAGAGATTGGGAGGGTGGATATGAAAAAGAATATGATAAATACACTAATTKCAGCAGCAGTGTGAAAAGACAAAGCTGAAATGTTTCCTTTCTCAGGAAAGCGAATTCTACTTTCTGAAACACCTGTGACAAGCCAAATCTTACAAAAGCCCAATTATTTAACCACAAAAATACACAAACATTACAAAGTCAGCTTCACAAGGTAAAAGTAGGTTCTAAGTAGGGAAATTTATGCAATCTATTATTATTTTTGCATGCTCAAAAAATACATTTTCTGAGCTTCCTAGTACACTTGCTCCAGCTTCAGTTTCAAAAAGATCTGATGACATAGCCMCAAAAATATATTTAGCTGCTGATCCTCTGAATTTACTCAAGCAAGTAGAGATGAAATACATAAGGTCTGCACAGGCTCAAAGTAAATGGCTCAGCATCAGAGATATATTTGCGCGTCTAGTAGAGGAAATTAAAAGCTTTCCCTCATTGCTTACCTGAATTTCTGAGATTTAGGCTCCTAGCATGCTCCTAGAATGGTCCTAGGATGCCTTCCTTGCTGACTGAATCTCTATTTCAATTGGAAAATTGTATCAATGGGAAGAAAAATCTGGTTCCTTGCAAAAAAAGGCAGAACAGACCAATGTTTGCAAAGTTATGGGAGAGAGGAAAAAAAAAAAAGGAAAAAAACAAAGACATGAAAGCAAACAGTGTGTCTACATTTCACCTACAACCCCATCATTCACCAGGACCTGAGATTTCTTTCCACCCACTGCTGAAACACTTCTTCTGAGCTTTCAAAAATCAAAGAAAATAATTAAAAACTGAAAGCTTTAATAAAAAACAAACTTAAAAAAAAATGAAACCCTGTGAAAATTACTCTGTGAGAATGCAATTTGTTTCCAGAGAGAAAGCTTTTAGCAAGAGAAAAACAGCTACCAGCTACTTCGTCAATGGAGACACAGGCATAGTGGCCTAGGCACTGTATTAAGTCTCTGGAGATAGCAATTCAGAGCAACAGGTTTTTTGTGTAAGCCCAATGTCAAAAACACCAGCTGCTAGTAGAACATGAGGATTAGAAACTTTGATTTCCTTAAATATCTAAATTTAGTTCTTGTTACTAGAGTGTAAGTTAAAGAAGTACGCTAAGGGAAGCAAATATGGGAGAGGGTGAGAGCGAGCAGAAATGACATTAGTTCTGGGCTGTGATCTGGTACATTTCTATGAATAGATTAACTCTGAAATTCATTCTACTAAATAATTCCTTCCAGCCAATAGCTTTCAAGTTCTGATTCATCATCCCAAAGCTATAACAAATGATAAGGCTAATTTGAGATCCTTCTCTGTAAATAAGGTCCAGTTGAGCACAGAGAGATAGACTTTGTTGTAGAGAAGGAAAGACCTAAGCTGACCATACAGAATGGAAAGTTACCCATCACTGGTGGCTGGAAAGTGCCTCCAAATGAGAAGGGGAATCCAGGTAAAGGTTATCAATGGCTCCAGGACCCTAAGAACACTCTGACTTATAAACTGTTCTCCCCTCTAYTCCTCTTTTGAGATGCCTGCAGTACTGTGTCCATCCCTGGAGAAGAAGGATGTGAACCTGTTGGAGTGAATACACAGGAGGACCATGAAGATGCTCAGGGGGCTGAAGCACCTCTCCTATGAAAACAAGCTAAGGAAGTTGGGATTGTTCAGTTGGAAAYAGTGCAGAGAGCCACTGTAGCTGCCTCACAGTATTTAAAGGGGACCTACGAGAAAGCTGGAGAGGAACTTACTTTTTAAAAAGGCAGGTAGTGACAGGGCAAGGGGTAATGACCTCGAACTGAAAGAAGGCAGGTTTAGATTAGACATTAGGAAAAACTTCTTTACTGTGAGGGTGGTGAGGTACTGAAAGATGTTGACACAGAAATTGTGGATGTCCCATCCCTTGAAGTGTTAAAGGCCAAGTTGGTTGGGGCTTCAAACAACCTAATCTAGTTGGAAAATATCCTTGCCCATGGCAAGGGAGTGGGAACTAGGTGATCTTTAAGGACTTTTCCAACCCAAACCATTGTATGATTCCATAATCTCCCTCTTTCGGCTAAAGTTTTTATTTTTCTGATGTTTTCCTTATATTGGATCTTCTTCCCATATAATCAAATGAGGTGAACAGCAGAGGGGACCTCCAAGTATCAACCATGGTAAACTGTTAGTCTAGGCCATGATGGACACAAAACTGTGCATAACAGCTTGGTACTGTTGAAAGAAGGTGCACTTGCTCCCTCTCATGGGTCAGTGGCTCTGTCATCAGGATGAGTCAATTACAACTCAGCAGAGAAGTACCTACTTTTTATTGCTGTTGTTTTCATTTCTGGCCTAGTGTCTGTATTTGAGTAAGTTGAACACCCAACTCCTGAGCTAAACCCATCCCAGGGTAAGCAACATATGTGCAGTTCTGAGCTGGAGTAGGAGTCAGGGTACAGGAGAACTAAGCCCCATTCCTTGACCATCATGATCTAAACACATTGGCTTGGGACAACAGAAAGCTGAAATGACACCAAGGTAATTCCAGTGAAAACTCTGGTGAAGTTACAGCTCACCATTATCAAAAGAAGGTGGTCCCACTAAGYCAACTAAATTGATGAATCAACAGGGGGAAAATTGTAAGAGAAAAATTGGTTTTACCTAGCTCAAAGAGATAACTTTGCACAACAAAATATAGAATATATATAGATATATATATAGAGAGAGAGAATATAGAACAGCTAGTCCATGGGAGAGGACCTGCGTACACAGCTCAGCATGAAAAGAATAGGTGACAAAGAAGCAAAAGATGCTGSTCATGGTTTACAAATTCACCTGGTGCTTTCATGCTCACCCACCTCTTATCTGAATGCCTGCAGCCACTTCAGTGCATTTCCATTAACTTCTCTGTGAGGTAGCTAAGATTTCCCATGTCTTGCAAATGGTGAATTGAAACAGAGTACCCAGATAGAAAATACAGACCTTCCTGGAATGTAACCTAAAGGTCTACCATGTTCTCTGGTTTTAAAAAATAAGGTTCTGGTTCTGAAGACCCCAGTGAAGACAATAAATGAAGGAGACAAATGATAGAACTTACATCAAAATACACACTCCTCACAGGAGCCTTGATTATTCAATGCATACTGTGTTCCTTCACAATGTTTGTATTATTAAACAAAATTTATAATGATAAAGATTTTAAAGAAAAACTTCAGTAAGTGCATTAGAAGGCAGTAAATGCACTTCAAACAGAAAGCTGCCTTTATCATTATAATAATAGTATGGAAGAGCTTTATGAAAAAAAAAACAAAAAATCRAGTGTACAAATTATCCGACATTCATTCCATGACATCCTGACAGCTATGTTAGTCCTGATAAAAATATTCAGGAGGACGGCACATTGCAGATGGCACTTCAGAATGCGTTCTCTTAAAAGCAGTCATTCCCCACCTCAGAGAGAGCGCAGCTTGATGGAGGCCATAGGACACTTGGTTCAGCCAGTAAAAGCTGCTTGATGAGGGCATCTTTATTTAGTTAGTTAGTAACTTATTCATTCATTCATCTTATGCAGAAAAAATTGATGAAACTTGAAGGAAAAATCATAGCCTTGCACCTTCTTTGTGAAATTCAGAATCAGGAACAGTTCAAATAACGTCTGCTTCTCTGAGAATTGCAAGTGTGAAAAATGGGTTAAATTGCCCTAGACTTTCACCTCTGGAAACATGAGCTCAAACCTTACTTCCTATAGGCTACCATTGGAATGACTGACTATTTGTCAGTGCCACAAAGCCAATAAATWACTAGGCAACCTGATAGGATTGATTGTCAAAAGACACCCAGGAATGGAATACCCTGTCCGGGATGAGGTGCCTAAGCAAAACCCTGTAAGTGACCTTCAGGAAAGTCCATCTCACAGCCCACCCCGCTCTCACCTCCATTCTGCTTTTCAAAAGAAATACAGTTTGCCTACAATATCATACAGAAGAAGATGTTAATAAATATCCAGTACAGAATATAATTTTCTTAGCAAACAAGATGTCAACTCAACAGCACAAATGTCATATTTACATTCATCTTATTAAGATTTATACCATTTAATATTGGGCTTTAAGAATTACACTATAAATGGAATATAATTTTCATATAAAAGGGACTGCATATTTTTAAATCAAGCCTGTAGAAACTCACTCATCAGTGGTTTATGAAACTTGAGTACACTGATGCTTCAGTACTCAATTAATGTCAGGCAATATGGATTTCAATCTGGCTTGAAATATATTTAAACAAATGAAGTAGATACAAATGTTGGCTCTTTGGCCAGCCAGAGCTAAAAATCCATTTTCTACCCCATTTATAATAAGAAGTAATCTGAATGTAATTCATCTAAAGCCCGATATGTTTCCCTAATTTTTACATGTAACCATTACTTATAGTTTAAGTAATAGTTATATCCACAGATCTTAGTGCACTTAATTGAAAATGCATGGTATTAAAACATAAGGCTCCATCCTTCAAAAATAAAAGCATTATCCTAAGGAATAATTGAAGTGGGGGAGCAGGGGCTGAGAAAAGGGAAAGGAAGGGAACCTTAACAAAAATCCTTAAATGCAAACATTTCTTCCCATTTATGTTATATTAGGATTGTTTTTGAATAAAATTAGTCTCTCTCAGCCCCATATTTCAGTTTAGATTACAAAATTCTCTCATCTGATTGTCACATTTTACACTGAAGTCAAATCCTTCTGCAGCAGAGTGACATGTCAAGGGTGACAATGACAAATTGTCACTAAGTAAGGAATAACACATGACAGGGCGTTCGGCCATAATGAGATATATGCATGCCTCGAGAGCGTTTGCAGGCATGAGGCTGAAGGGCGATTGCTCCCAGCACTCATAATGTTGCTAGGTCTCATTAAGACTTTACATGCACTGGAATAGATTTCAAGTGATTAAAACAGAAAAAAAAAAATTAGATTTATGAATGAGCAAATCATGGCAACAAGTTTTATTTTTATTCATACTTCCCTAGAAGCATATATGCTTTAAAAGGCCAGATTGAAAAAGGAGAAAGGGTCTTTTACTCCTCTTTTAAATTTTTTATGTTACTGTCCCTCACWGCAACATACAAGTTCCATCCCCTCTAAATGAATAGCAACAATGAAATTTTTGGCCTAATGGACTTGATGGCGCTCCCTGACACGAATTCATTTGTAGCCATAAACTTTACATGGGCAAGGTGTTATTCCTCAAATATATAATGATTTTATTAATGACTCTTTTTGTTGGTGTGGGTTTAGATGTAATACAGGGGCATGTCAAAGTTCACAGAAAGGTTTTTATCAGCCTTTGTGATTTTATTTCTAATGACTTTTTAAACTTAGTACCTCTTAATTAATAATAAGCACAAAAGGTAAATCCTGACAAGACTATCATAACATAGAAACTTTTATGAAGAAGGTCAAGCCTGTGGTTAAAAGGACATGGGAAGTCATATATTCAGCTCGGTCAGTGTCTCTCACCACCAGAGAAGGAAGATGAGAAGATGTTGTTACGGGGTTTATTGCAGTCCTGACACTATAGATCTGTTTGACCCAGGATTGTGGGCAAGATATAGGACAGTTGTTCGTGCAGAAAAAACATTTAAGTCAGGTAACGAGAAGTGTGTAGAACTTATGGTCCCCCCACTGGCAAGAGCAGGTTGACTGACCTTTCCATGCTCCATTTTCCTTGATTAGAAAAGGCTGCCATGAAATTTAATTTCTCCACCATCTGTAGAGCACATTGAGCTTTTCGGACTAAGAATAGCCCCAATTCAGAGTGCAAAACCTCCTGGTATTAATTTCAGTGTACGAGAAGTTTGTCACCATAAGCAATAGCACTCAGTGATTTTCTCCCATTCAAGAGGAAAGCAAATTCTAATTTTTCTCTAAATGTGAAAGCCAAAGTCTCATCCCATTCTTCCCTAAAAAAACCTATGTTGTTACACATCAGATGTCTCTATATTGAGAAAACTAAAGTGTTACTCTCAGAAGATTTTACCATTAGAATAAGCAAGTTGGTTACAGTATGTTGTTCCTTTTGCCCAATCTATGGAACATTAGGAGCCTCTTCTTCCAAAAAGAACTCCTTCATCTCTCTGAAAGAAGGAAAAAACTATCATGGCAGACAGTAAAATGGAAGAAAGGGTGACTGCTTTGGAAGAGAGAAAACAAAGTCAGCCCCAAAGTCCAGGAGCTGAGACTGCGTCCCTGCTTGAATGCCTGAGACAGGTACACAGGTTTGTTAAAACAAACCTCTGTGTCAAATCACTTAATTATTCACAGTAATACTTAGTATTTCTATAACATTAGCCACTTAAGAGCTTCACAGACAAGAAAAGAAACCTTTCACAGAAAGAAACCTTTCACAGAAAAGAAACCTTTCCATGCATTTTCAGAAGTTCTAGGGCAGTTATAAACTCATCTCAACCCATGACAGAGCAGTAAGAGGTAAAACATCTCCCAGATGTATGGAATTTTTCCAGCATGGTATTCTTCTTGGATATCCCAAATCCATTTCCCAAATYGTAGTCACAACAATCCATAAAACCACAGCAGACCTTGAAAGCCTTTAAGTTTAGATTTGAAATAGAAAAGAATCTATGAGTGCTACCACATTGCTAGGAATGAGGCAAATCAGAGACTTTCCATTCTAGATAACAGAGCCTATCACATTGGCCTGAGGCCTCTGAGSCAAACCCCTACCCACTTAAATCACTCCTGCTGAGGTATTTTTCTTCCTGCCAAGGAGAGCAGTTTGTGCCCTTACCTCTCATYCAGCCTGTCCCCAGCCATACATCGCAGCCTCTAAACAGCGGTGCCAGTCGCCAGCCTCTCGTCTCCCATTCCAACAATAAAGGTCTCTTGGATCAGGGAACAGCCCCTACGGCTGGAGCTGACAACCTTGGATTCGTTGCTCTCACGGCAATAAATGAGTTATGCAAGTACATAAATTTCAATTACTCACCGCTTTGGAAAGGGATTTCTGGATTGTGTTATCTGTGGTTATATCCTTGGCAGTGGGGCCACCCAGGCATTTTTCAAACAAGAGCGACACCTGGGTTGTGGCATTCACTGGAACTGGTTTATGCCTGCAACCCTTAACTGTCCCGCAGAAATATGTTTCACAGATGGGATGGTCATTGAAACAAACTGGGAAGTGAACATGATGATGGCAGTTTTATGCATTGGCAACTTGTCTGTTTTAATTTTAGACTTTCTTGATGGCTGTGTTGGCCCTTGACAGCCATGGCCCCTGGATATTGCAGAACAGATTTTTTTTATTTTTTAGCGTGTACCATTTATACTTATTATATCCCAGCCTTTTATAAAACAATGCAATTGCTGCCACTATTTATGGAGAAAAATTGTAACAACAAGCTTAATTTTCAATTTGCACACATGAACTCTAATCTGCTTTAGTATATGGTCATTGTTGTTTGCATGAGGCCTGTCCCAGAGTATGGGGACATGCCCCAAAGACACTCACAAATGTTAGGGTGTTACACCTTTCTGACATTAATTGGTCTTTGCCTACAGGGACAACATCTTCCCCTGCATCACAGGAAGCACATCAGGCTCTAGGAATTGTCCAGGTCTGTTGAGAAGACACATTAATGTTGAAAGAAATGTTGTAGGCAGAAATGGATATAGGAAACATGCCCAAATAGGTYTATATGAAGATCTGGGGGTAGGACAGCTTGGGTTCAACAGTGAAGAGAAGGCAAGTTCAGGATCTCCCAAGAACTTTTCCACTTCAGAAGCGTAGGACCTGGTAGATCCTCAAAGAGAAACATTAACATTATATGTGGGAGGCCAAATGCTTCTGGACATCTAATCTGCTCATTATTTACCTCAAAAAAACTCAAGAATACTAACCAAAGCCTCAGGGAGCTAGTTGGACTCAAATAAATGAAACTGCAGTAACCAGAGAATTTTGAAACCAAGGAGGCTGAAGATCCCTTCTCAAACGAATGAGCAGAGAGGAAAACAAGAAGAAAAAATGAAAATAAAATTACAGCAAGAACGTGCAAGGAGAACCTCAAATTGTATATAAAGTAGCCTATTTTGAACACATTTGGATACCAAAAYATACTGAGCAAATGCAGTTTGGTTTTGATTATTTAACATTCCTTTATGTTGCCAAGTATAATGGAAGCTTTTTCCTGTTCAAGTAGGGAGTACAGACATGGATCTTAGTTAAGGTAAGCACTATAAATGCTAATCAAGAAGAATGTGGAAAAGACCAACATTCTGGAACGAAAATGTTTTTCTTCTCCTRAGTGACTTTAAAACATGTCTGGAAAGTAGATCCTAGACTCTTTCCACCTGATATTATACTTTTCCATTTTTGTAGTATATGGTAGTYGTGTAAAGCTTACACCGAGGTGAGAAAAGGCTCACAGAAATGCTCAACATGYTTCTGAGGGCTATTTTCTGCACTCACTCCAACCCAAATCCCTGACACGGATACTGATGCCTGGGAGATGTGGGTAAGGAAAAGTCCAGTCTCCATAGATGATTTTTCCAGGAGATTTACCAGTCTTATAGCTGAAACTACAGCCAAAAATRTTGTTGTACTATTACAGTGCAGTACATTATTTATCTCTAAAGGAGAAGGATCCTGTAGGGTTGTGCTGTGCCATGTCCATCCCCTGTGCTGTACCCCTGCCACCAGAACTTGCCCATCACTCTGTGCTTTTCTGGCTCAGCACAGAAAAGCAGGCAGCAAGGGGAGAAAGGAGCACAGCAAAGGACTCTGCAGACCAGACAGTGCCACATGTGAGCTCTGAAGTGCAGCAGTGCTCAGGCAGCTCCCACATTCCTTGTGACAGACAGGAGGAAACCCACAGCCGTATTACAACAGTAGCCTCAGCCAGACCAAGTCCAGGGAACAGGAAAAATGGTATGAAGTGATTTTCCCACCACCTCCAGCCAAGCTTAAAATTCTGTTTAAATGGGAATTGAGTCCTGAGCCTTTAGACAGAAACCTCTTTGAGCTGAGAGTGAACCAGAAACAGTTCTAGGGTTGTCTCTTTTTTTAGTTTGGATGTGTTACTAACACAGTATAACGCTACAGTCAGCTACACATCATCCCAACTGTAAAAATTAAGAAGAGCTGTTGAATGTCAAGTGATGAAGCACAAAGTGTCACAACTTCAAAAGTCCTGTTTTTCTGGCAATATTTACTTATTCACATGACACATTAACATATGTAATAAGTACATAAAAGAACAAATGTCATATGGAGAAGTCAATGTGTACCCATAATATACTGAACAGTAATAGGAAAATCTTAGATTGTTTTAATTCCACAATTTATATACCTGAAAAATAATTCCTATGCTACAACAGCAGCTTTTCTTCCTGTGACTGTAGACAACTTTGCCCTATCACAGTTTATAACTACAGCACCTCTTTTCTGCCTCCACACACCTTATAGAGAAGAGTTTCCTTTTTACTGAATTTCTAAAGGAGTTACGGGGAAGGAAAAAGAATAGAGTGATCAAGAAGAGCTGCTCTTTAGGAAATTATCTTAAGCATTTTTAGCTCTAGCTTTGCTAGCAAAGGCGCATTCCATCCATCCTTAAATTATATAAACTGTGCACATTATTAAACCATGAGGGTGACAAAGAATTATTGTGTAAGATTATGACCAGATCTTGAAAGTTCATTTTGTCTCAGCTAGTTCACTGGCATACACTTAACTGTTTTGCTTGCTTCCAAATTATGTCTAATGTCCGTTGCATGTGTCATATGGCAAACATCAGCCAGTTCTGTGAAAGCTGTTTCTAAACATGTTTGGCTAGATTGTTTTTAAGGCAAATTCATTTTCTCTGCCAAATTTGAAGAATAGACAGCCTGACATGTATGCAGCATTTCAGCTTCACGGTCAGTAGTCTTCATTCATTATTTGGGTGTGAAAATAAAGTGTAAGAAATGAAATGTTGCTACAGCCTCCTCTGCATCTGATACTAGCAATCAGTTTCTCCAATGAGAATATTTTGGATTTGGTGCATATGCAAAGAAAATAGAAACACAAAGGCAAATGGTGGAAATATATGATCCATYCAGGTAAAAATCAAACAAAAAAAAWTTAAAATAATTGCAGTATATTTTAGGCTGGTACATCTTAGAGCTAACTCTTTTCTCCTCCAAAAGAATGAAGATTTTATTGCTATTCAGCTACTAAATTACAACAGATATATTTGTCATATTAGACTTCTAAAGAGTGTGGAGACCCTTGGGTAAATAAATCTCCCAGTTTTTAAACTAGCAGAACAGTAGCAAAGAYGCTGACTATGTGGTATTCGCTAAATAAACTAATACATTTGACAAGTGAACTGAGACTCTCACTGTTACCTTCAAACTTGAACTTCGACTYGCCCTAATCCTGTATCAACTGATAACAGTTTACCATCTGTCCTTGGTCAGCCCAGTGGAAGACTTCAAAGGATAGATTTAATAGCATATAGTTTGGCCTTGACATGCAGACTGTATCTGTTCTTACTTAAAGAACAATAAAACTTTGTATTTTATTTCTTTTTTTTTYYTTYYTTTTTTTTTTAACAGATGGAGGGCTGGTGTCTTATTCCATTCTGTCACCCCATCTGGACGCCTTAAATGTGATACTAAGGGAAGCATGGGGTGAGCCCACCAAAAGCTCAATTCAAGTTGAGACACAGTGAGAGAGGCAAGAAAATAGACTGATACCAATCTCGCATCATGGCAAAATCGAGGCATTTAAGGCTGCCATAGGGGAATGTGGGGAAGAAATCTGCACTGACTCCTGAACACAACAACRCAGGACTGGAGTTCACTGTCAGTTCTCAAAGAAGTACAAATGCTTCATCAGCAACTCCATATAGAAAATAAACGTTTTTGTCCAGCAATTTGTGTGCCACATTGCAAAGCAGCAAACCACAAGCCTAAACATCACAGGAGTCATTTTCTGCTCACTATTCCTCCTGAGGCCTCACCACAGGAAAACCTGCTTTGGGGAGTTCAAAGAATGTGTTTTACTCTCACTGCAAAATTAACAGCTTTTCTCTTTTCTGGATGATCTCTTCATTATTATCAAGAGTGCAAAAGGGTTGTTTGGTTTTGTTTTTTTATGTGAAACCAATAATGTGAGTCCAATGTTTAAGTACAACAATGGCAATTTTTTTAATTCAAAGTAGTAGTTTTAGCTAATATTCTCTAAGGGTAAAGAAGAACCACTAAAATCTGAGCCACTATCTGTTTAACGTAGGGCAAAGGACTCAACACAGTAATTTCTAAAGCAGAATGTATTTTGCTTACTATGAAAATGCAGCAGAGTACTGCATGATTATAAATACCCTACCAGTGTCTGCTGAATCCTTAGCCTGCAAATGCTCTGCAGAGACAACTAAGGATGATGTCTTCTCTTTTCACAACTCTGAAGTAGCTACCATATTCAGCTATAAAATAATAAATAGAAAATGGGTTTAATTTTAGTGGTCATTCAGAGTTTACATTGGTCATTTACACTGGTGAACCCCAAAGTTCCCTTGAAGTGCAGAAYAGTGAATAAAAACCTTATCAGTGGTGCGACACTTTCATGTTAAAGTGATGTCCCTGATCCTAGAAACAGGAGCTTCAGTCCCCAGTTACCTCTAGACTAATACTTTCATTCTAGCGTGTCCTGACATTAGGAAATTTGGTGGAACAAATTAAGCATGGCAGGATACTACAAAGGCAATTTATTAACAAGTATAAGAATTTAACTCTATCCCTTCCTGGTGTCTGTATCCATCTGTAGATACGAAGAAACAAYATAATTCCCTTCCATACTAGCAAAGGATATTGGGTTCACCATAGAAAAAAAATACATCATAATTTCGTCATGTTAACCAAAAGTTTTGACAGACAATGCCAAGTCCAGTGATCAAACATTGTAAAAGTATGAACAGGTTTCTGCTCAGTGACTCTCTTCATAGACCCCTATAAGAATATTTAAGAATATTTAACCAAAATAAAAGAAGAAAATAAAATTGATCCAGCCCAAATATGTTTTTGTGTTTTCTATGACAAAGATAAACCCATTGTATTTTGTTTGGATTGAAAAGAATTATTTGTGCAACTTCCTTTTTTTTTTTTTTTTTTTTTTTTTTTTAAGAGAAAATGCAAGTCTAAGTCATGGCAAAGCTGCGAATGCCAACCTTCCCTGTTTTTACCTCTGACTTTTATTCACAAATTGCAATGTTTGGGTAGATCACTTGGAACAGAACAGCCCTATTTTCAGTCTCCCAGGACAGCACCCCAGCCCGGAAGCAACAAAACATTTGAGGTACAAATATTTCCTATTGATGCTCTTCCACTTTGGCAAATAAGCATTTCTTAGATCAAAGACAGAAACTTGAGTGCATATCTTAAACACAAGACTCTGCAGTTACTTTATATAAAATATATCTAGCCTGAAAGCTCCAATGTAATCTCAGCTTCAAAATGCACTCTGGCTGGGGAGTTATGCACTGTTTTGACATACAGGAAGCGCTTGATTTAAATCCYTGTCATCAGTTCCTCTGTGAGAGACTACAGGAAAGGGCTTCCATGGAGAGCAGCTCCAAGGAGACAATTTTTCAGGAAATAATAAATGAACATGCATCTGTGTATGTGCTGCAACTTCTGTGAAGTCAAGAACTGGGAAAGGAGGATTTGGATGTGAAAATATCTGTTCTCTGCCAGCACCTTGGGCACTCAGATGACACAGACCAGCCAGCACCTAAACACCCAAATCTCCAATCCCCAACTGAACCATGTGGGAAGAGCACCTGCCAGCACTACTAAAAAAAAAATGAAATCTTTGGAAATGATTTTGTTCATTGGTGCAGGGTGTTTCTCCTTCATTTCCTCTAATGGCCACTTCTCCTGTTCACTAGCAAGCCTGTCTGCTTTGMGATAAAACCTGCAATGATGCTGGGAGCAGCACCACCCCGGGGGCATAGGAAGCATTTGAAAGCCCCTTACCAAAGCCTCAGTAGGTCTCACAGACTTAGTCTGCGTCTCTTCCAAAGGAGTCAGGCCGGGGGATCTGTTCAAAGGCTCCAAAATGGTAGCAGTCCTGTTTTCTTAATGATCTGTCCTTTCTCAGCTGCAGAGGAAAAGCAAGTCAAGTGTGTCCTTATACACTACTTTAGTAAAATGGATGTGCACTACACACTTCATTACAACCACCATGGGAATTAAAAGTAACTTGAGCAAATGGCCCCAGCTCCATGTAATTATCTTTTGAAGACACTCGAAGACAAAGGGAAAAAACTCACCAAACTAGCTCAAGAGCAGAGTTTGCCGAGGAACAGGTGAGCAGCCGCGGCTGACCATGGGCTCAGCGGCTCCCCCATGAGCCCGGCGCTCCTGCAGTGTCCCGGGGCAGCAGGTCCCATGAGACGGCTCCGAGGAGGAGCCATCGCACGGATGTGTGCAGGACAGGGCTGAAAGGCTCCCTTTCACAGGGCTGTGTGTGTGAGCAATGCTGCCCTCCCATGGCACTCGCTCACCGCTGAGCCCGCACCCCTCGGATGCTCCAGCGGCCGAGCGGGCGAGAGGTGAAGAGCCAGCGGCTGCCCTTGGGSGTTCGGGGTTCCTGGCACTGTGATCCCGGCTGACTGATCCAGCTGGCAGTGCCCTACTCAGCCCAACCACCCAACATGGACCGCAGCCCTTCCYAGCCTTCAGGTGCCTTTTTCTCATCAGTCTCCTGCCTTTGTAGCTCTTTCCCTTGTTAACTCTTTCAGAGGTAACACAACGGAGAAGCAAAAAGCTGAGAAGTCTGGGAGCATAAATATTCTTTTAGAAACAGATCTGCAAATAATGACAAGTACGGGGCTGTGAGAGGCTCCTGGTGACATCCAGGGAGACTGCAGCCCAACCTTAGGCCTTGCGCAAACCCAGSACTGAGCCATCCTTCTTCTGACAGAACAGTGAAGCTTCCCTGCTGAAGGATGATTTTATTTTGAAAACAGTTTCTAGCTCTTTTTTTACCTACTTACATCTTTGTTACCACAGAGTGGCTGAAAACGGCTGTGGTTGTAAGTGGCTGTGAGTCCTGGCTRTAAAACCTGAATATGTGTGAAGATTTTTTAAATAAACACAACACTTCTCTGAAATGGGGCACAGAAGGCTCAAAGGCCAGCATGCAGTTCAATGACAACAGAGGCACACGCATCTAAAATGTCTCTATGTGGACAAAAGTCCACAGCTACATTTTTGTGAATGCCCTTTGTGAAGAAGGTGGCTTGAATTGGGTAGAACTTATAGGTTTACAAGTGGCTGCAGAACACAAAAGTATAAGGAAAAAGAAATTGTAAATCAAAGACGTTTAGCATGGCAAGAGAAAATGGCAATCCATTGACTGTGCTCAGATACAGCTATACCCTGTATAGATGAGAGCTGCATTATTTTGTGCACTTTGTGTAGTTGGCTCCATAAGGCAGTCAGAGGCTCAGAGACACTTCTAGCTAAAGGAGAATGCTACCTCTTCCTCAAATCCCTAGGAAATCACTTCTCCAACACAGAAATAGGTCTGCCTTAAGCCATGCCAGCTAGCYTTCCAAATCCACTGTGGTCAGAGCTCTGCAGTTCTGAGGCAAACCAGTAGCTTTCATGTTATATAAAAGTTACTGACTTTGTGTTTACCACGTGCCTTCTCAGATGCTTCTCAAATCTGGCTTGTTTCCAGTGTATATATATATATAGTTTATATATGTTTATAACTTTATAAAGTTTTAAAAGCTTTGGCAGTCTGTCAGCCAGAGCTRCGGTGTAGGTCTAGTGTGTGTTTATGGAGCCAGAGCTGAGAAGTTTTAAGTATCTTTATGGACTTGCAGGTGCAGGTAAATAGAAGCTGTATCCCACATGAAGAGGATTTCTTCTGTATATTAAAAACAAAATTTTCCTCCAAACACATGCCCTTTGCCTGACTTAACTCTGGCCTTGCRGTGCATGGATCATGGCAAACCCCACTGGGGAGTGGGAGAATGGAGTATCAGATACCTTTAGATGCAGAATTTGTCCTTAGTTTCAGTCTTTTGTCCTACATCCCGCCCCCAAACTTCCTTGGGCTTCTCCTCATGGGTCCTCCTGCTCCCACCTTTGCTCTGTCTTTGAGAAAAACCACAGGCACGGATACACCCCACTCTGTGAGTACCTGGCAATTGTATCTCAGAAGCCTATTTTGGAAAAAAAAAAAAAAAAACCCATCTTGCATGATTGCCCCTTTCAATGTGCTACCACACACAGCAATATGTGGCTCTACTGGTTTTACCACCCCACTATGACATGCTCTTGAAAMCTGATAAATAGCTTTTGATGGTAGGGCACAGCTGGATGCCTGCAGGYRGCCCAACAAGCAGTCGAGATTTTTAATAAAAAGCCATTAAAACACAAGGTAATGTGAAGTGTCAACTTTTTTCCGTGTTGCTGTAGCAGGCACTGAGAAGAGTAGGATAGAACACATTTCTGTAATGACCTGATTACACTTAATACAAAAAAGCATAGAATGTCTACCTGGAGAGGCTGTGTTCAGCAATGATGGATCAAGTAATACTGGACACTGTAGTGTGCACTCTTTGCAATACCTGAGCATCTGCTTCAAACCATTTCCCRACAAACCAATTTTCCTCTCAAAATTTCAGAAGATGGAGGCACCACTTTTGTCTCCCCTCATTACCCTCAGAAAGTGAAGCACAGCTATTTTTACTAGCATTACAAAACACCTTAAATTTAACCCAAACTTGTAAAAACAATGGAATACTTTTACTGCTCTAATACACTAGGTTGTGCATTATTATTTATCTTTCTGAGAAAACACCCTCTATGAATATATATTTAGAACTCTTCCTACAAACTGATGACCTGACTGCAATCATGGAATTACTAGAAAAATGAGAAATGGTAAATAATTATTTCAAAAGGTAAATATACCTGTTCTTTAACTAATTATGTTCTTTTACTACTAGAAGTCTCCCATAAAAGTAGTATCTACCATTCTGAAAAGACCAGCTCCTCAAAATGCTGAGAAAATGTATGCCTGTTCAGTGTTCCCTCTTGTGCGAAGTGGAGGGTTTCAGGAATGCAGTGGGAGAGTTCGGACAAGATGTTGCAAATAATTAAGCAATCTTTGTTAATAAAATGCAAAGAACTTCTCAAATGCAGGCTATGAATCTCACCATTTCTTGAAGAGAGGTGAGAAAGGCTCGAAAACTAATCCAGCCTCAGTAACAGAGACCGGCACTGAACCCAGCAGCATGTTGACTTCTCTGCTGGAAGCATTAGGAARTTCCCCTCAGATAAAAAGGCAGAAATGTGCTGACTTCTGCCCTCCGTAACACCTGCAGGGTACTAGCATTATAATTATGTTGATGATATAACCTATTCAGKCAACCATCTCATGTCCACACAGGTAATTATATTTTAACTGCAAAAGGGCTTTGGGAAATTGGCAGCCAGGCAAATGCTTTGTTGGTGTGGCACACACATTTGCCATCTTAAGGTGATTAATGTAATAATTCCCAGCCCAGGACTGGCCAGATGATTAGTTCAGCAATACCCTTCATATTTAAAAGCAAATGGACATGAGAAATAATCCAGAACACACATTACTCTTCATTTGTGGATTATGAAGGAGTTTGAAGAAGAACCTGTATAGTTTCCAGTACAGATAGACAGCTCCTTGAATTTGACTGAATAGACTGAGGCTGTTTTACTTCACAAGGCCTCCACAGGACATTAACATTGTAGCTAAATAATTTAGCTTGACAATTAATCAAGAACAAACTCTTTTCAGGACTTGTATGAAGGACCAGGAGATGAAGTGACATGTGCTGTCTGGGAATTTTATATGCAATTCAGTACCTGACTTAACGTATGATGCTGAGCAAGCTGAACTGTGTTTCTGGTCCCCTGTTTCCCTTTAGAGGGAGGAGGGTACCTCATTCCTAGATATGAGCTTCTCCTATCGATGCTTAGTGCTTGTAGAATAGCTTGGGATCTTTGGAAGAAAGATGTACAAAAACATTATTGATCCCAAATGTTTTGTATACTCTGTTGCTGCACTCAACAAAACAATCAAATATAGAACATGTTTCTGCAAAGCCAGCATGTAGAAAATTCTCTATTGTCTCTTTCTACTTTATCAAGCAGCCCACAGAATTCTTTAGAGGCCCTAGTCAATACTATTTAAAACATCRAGACTCATTTTACACTCCACATTCTTTGTAATTTCTCTTTCTCTCAAACAGGTAATATACTACTGGGAAGAATGCCTTCCTTTCATCATTACAACACACAAAGCCTCAGACATGCACATTTCAGGTGAGTGCCTAAAATTTGGAAGGCTCTCATTATCCTTCTAACACAAAGAGACTTTCTGGGGACCACTGCTTTGGYGAGGAAGGATGTGTGTTGTGTTTCCATTCCATGTTACCACGAAATATCATGTCATGACCACCTCATAGACCTACTGGTAATCCATTCCATGAAATATCAAATTACCTATTGTATATGCATGGCTTTATCATAATGCCACGACCCACACAGGATAGACAAGCAGTAACTGGTTCCAGCTTGTCCCTGTCAATCAGTCAGCTTCCACTGCATGTCTCTTGCAGTCACAGAGCTGGCATGTGCATCTTGACAGCCCTGGAAATCACCCTAAATCACTTAATCACATTCCAGACCAACACTTCTTTTGATTACAAAGCTAATGACTTGAAATGGACATTCTAGAATTAACCCTGTGACCTGCTAAATTGGTGACAATTTAGGAGACAGTAAAATGTGATGCAAGCACCAGGCTGAGGGACCATTCCTGGTGATGCCTGAGGCCCCACTACTAGAAGCAATGTTGGAAAATGGAGGTAATTGCAAGTTTTTCAKTTCTTCTTTTGGCCTGCAGAAGTTTGGTTTTTATAATTGACTTTCATATGCAACTTAATATGTGCATTTCTCAATAAGAAAGTATCAGTGATGAGGCACAATGATGCAGCTTGACTGGATACTTGGCTAATTCTCCACTGTTCAAAGGTAGAAGGGAATTTCTCAGAAAGGCATGTGGAACTCTTGGGAGAGGATAGGTATTTAGAGATGCCCAACAACTACTTTTGGCCAGTACCTGAATGATTTACATGCAGCTCAGTAACAGAGGATATTAAAGTCTTATGGGCCCAGGGAAATAGAAATATTTCTTAGTTWAAAAGGGTCTTTAAATTTTAGTTCAGAAAACAAACCAAAACAGGCCCTGTTTTAACAAAGGCTTGTACACCCAGCAGGTTTAAGCAATTCACCACAATGAGCAACAATACTGGCACTGCAAAGGGGGCAGGAACGCGTAACCAGGGAGCAGCAAAAGAAATTTGGACTGTGCTACTGACCCCAAGTGCCCACTGAATTGGCTTAGCTGCACTGTGAATCTATTCTCTGACTGATATCAAGCCTKTCTATAGAACCATGTGAGACAGAAATGAACCAAATGAGTCTCATTCTCTGAGCATAAGACTTGACAGGTCTGAATGTGGATTCTAAATGCCTGAACAAGGAAGGAAAGAGATGCTGGTGATGGAAACTTCGCAGAACAAAAATATTCCAACCTAAATCCACACAGTTTRAAACAATAAGGGCATCTTTTTATCTCTGGAAATTATTTTACAGTTAACTGACTAACAACTCTGAAAACAAAGCCTCTTTTAATTCTCTCTCCTTGGATTTGCAATGGGAAGGATTTAGAGAACTATATTTGATCCATTAGGTTGAAGTACTCACAGTACTGTACATTGTTTTAGTGTACTAAATTTAGTTGACTTCTGTCTCTTTCAATTACCCTTCTAAAAAGGATAAGTGAAAAATAATGTCTCTCCTTATATAATTTGGTATGCTGTTGATTAATTTTCTTCTTTTAGTGCTTGCTTATGTTATGCAGGGTAGGAAGGACAAAACAGCTTAAGGGGGGAGACCGCTTTTTTTCTGAGTTTGAGTTTTTAGATTCTTCCCTTTCATATTTTTATCTTATCAATATAATGTCAGGATTGTTGATAAGGACAAAAAAGTCAAACAGAATGAATGGACTGGATCTTAACYTTGGTAAAATAGGCCAACTGTAAGTAATCTGAAAAGTAAAAACAAATTTCTACATGTTATCCTTATCATTAATATGAAGCAAAACTAAATACAAGTTTTAYATAATTAATCCACTGTCTAGTCCTCTTTTGGCATAGCAAAGAACAGTAGAGGAATAGCATGCCCTAGTTCTTAAAAGAACTCTCTGCATCAGAGGTACTCCTCAGCATTTCAGAACTAGTCCAATTCCATTTGGTATCACTCGTGTATGCTCTCTGTAAGCTATGTACAACTCTTAACACCACTCAGCCTTTCAAAAGGGGGTAGAAACCAGGCATGAATCCTTGGGCAGGTCTTGAACTCAGTTGCTGCTTTGCAAAGGATGCAGCAGTGAGAGCCAAAGGGTTCCTGACTGTGATGTCCTCTAACCGTCAAAGAGTAATCAAATACTTTGATGTGGAGGAAGAAAGGAAAGATTAATGTATTTTAGTGATCTGTTTAAATTTCAAAAATAGTAATTGCTGAACTTGACTGCTCTCAAAACCCTTGTTCTGAAAACAGAACTAAGCAGTAATGACTTGCCCTGAATTTCTGCAGAGTCGGAATGATCAAAGATCTGTTGACGTTTTATTCACCTACCTTGTTTCAATGTTTAGACTGGGCTGATACTCCACAAAGACAAAAGAAACTTCCAGGCTTTCAAAAATGAAGTGTTGCATTCAGAGAGACATTAATTCTTCTTTTCTAATATTTCCAGACTTCTTGTTGGACTTTTAAAAGTCTCCCTAACTACATTTGATAGTGCTTCATTAATTATCAGGATTAATCTACCACTAAAATATAATGCAGAAAATCAGCAGTCATCATTTATGTTGGGTTGATTCCTTCAGAGAAACACAAAGCAAAAAATCCAGACCCTGTGATGAGACCTGGAAGAACACATGGCAGGATGGAAGAATTTTCTAGAGCATCCTAAGACAATAATGACAGTAAATTAGGTAATACAATATAGTATCAAAGGCAGAGGTGATGATTAGCAAGCATGCATGGAACTGGGACTTACGACTTCCTGGAGACAAGTGTCTCTGGTGCAGATGTCCTAAAATTTCTCTTTCCCACCACCCACCTGATGTTCCTTACCCTTACTCTTGATGAATGTCTCCTTCAGACATTGGGATGTCACCAGGAAGAGGAGAAGAACAGACCACACCTGCACCATAGCTCATACAAACAGTTAACTGGCAAATGCTCACGGATTCTGTTATAAGATGTGTAGTTATGCGAGTCTGACAGTCTTTTGTGGGCTTCAATAACTTGCCAGCAGATCATGCRCTAGAAATGTGTCACTGCTTGTGATACAGGGGCAGGTGTGTTCTTGCCCAGTACTGGAATGCACCTACTGGGGCAGGGGTTGAAATTTACCCATTCAGACAAAGATATCATCTTCAGGTTGCAACAAAGGAAACAAAAGAATGGAAATCTCCTAGTAGACATTAATTTTTTATTAATTATGAACAATCTAGTTAATGAATACAGTTTCTGTTAAAGCTCCACTTTTTGAACAGGCAGCCATTCCTAAAACAGAAAATTATGCCATGCCCTTTGCCACCAGAGGTCTGGATCCCTGTTTGACTGGTGTTCTACTAGAATGATCAGCTGTTGGGCACATAGTATCCCCTGGCACTTCTCTGAAAAAATCTTGTGGTTAGAAATAAAACTTGCAATTTTAAGTTGGACGCTCCACTGCTTGCTGCTGCCCTATATGGGCTATCCATGCACTCAGTCAGGTTTCCTCAGGAAAAAAAGGAAAGCTCCCAGTGGCATGTGATGTGATTTACAAAACTCCTTGTCCATCTTTCAATCTAGACACTTGAGACTTCAAGAGGTAAGTAGGGGATCTCCCTTGGGGACCATTAATATAGTGAGAAACACAAGCATTCCTGAGAAGCTGTACCTAGATGATACATATACACAGAAAACTATCAGGCCTGTGAAATAAAGGAATACTCTGGTGGCTGAACATCAGAATTGGATAAGAAGAAATAAGAAGAAATTTCTAGAAGAAATCACTTTGGTACATTGGTACATTTTGTTCCTTATGCATGAAAAAACTCCATGTGATGCTACAGCCCCTGCCAAGCTGAGAAACCCAGGTGAGCCACAGTGATCTAGTGGATCCCCTGGTACCTCTGCAGGACTCAGACTTCTGGTCCCAGGGCTCTGAACATTGCAAGAGTGATTGATTAGAGCAGTGCAGCAAATAGCATTGTCAGTGCTGAAATGGGGAAGAAATCCACTGCACAGGATTGAAGGAGACAGAAGAAGGAAAGACCCAAGGCAAATAGCTCTGTCTTGCTTTTGCTAGGCAGATGTGATGAAGGGGAAGCAGCAAGGCTTCTAGGAAAGGTCCACACCTTGAATCATCAACCTGGGGCAAGAGACCCGTCCAGAGCAGCCATCCCATTTCCTCAGTTATGAGCAGTGTTGTGCCCTGGCCTGCTCCAATGCCTGCCAGTGCCCCACGTCCCCCATGGCTTCCCTCATTTTCTGGGCTCTTCAGGACAACATGAATTTCAATAAGACTAATAATTAGTCTAATGAGGCTAAATAATTAGTCTCATAAAGCTAAAATACTTGTTGAATAATCAAAATATTCCCTTGAAAGGCAGAAGGAAGAAGCATATTGCCATAAAATAAGCAAAATAACTAATACAAGGAAATTCTTTTTATCACAGGCRCTCTTCTCACATTCAGTACAGCAGGTATTAATGCAGAGGGATAGGAAGACACCACRTCTTGAAATACCTTATAACAAAGAAAATATGAAACAAAACTGTGAAGGATGCAGCAAAAATACAYACACATTTCAGTACCTTTTTTCTCACTCCTCCAGTCTCTCATTACCCTTGGACACAGTACCCTTAGTTAATCAGAGAATGTCAAGTTCAAGCACAAGTTCTGTGGTTCAGCTCAAGTTGCTGTGCTGCAACGTGCAATTTCACTTACGAATTACTCATTTGTTATTAGGGTCTCTTGCAATTTTGCTCCTACCCTTAATCTTTAAATATAATTCAGCAGCTTAACAGCCAAAAATATCATTATCTTCCTAGCAGGCAAAGGAAGGAAGGAATCCTACCTCTGATTTTCAGAGATAGTGGTTACCTGCCCTTATGGACTTAAAATAATATTTTGGGCACTACTACCTCTGAAAGGTCAGGCTTTCAATATAAACAACTGGAATTCACCCCCAAAACAGAATAGTTTCCATGCACTGAAAAGAAAGTATTCTGGTCAGATTTAGAGAAAAACTTGGGCTGTGCTTTCACTGGAAATGGATGACAAATTTAAAAATTGTTTTTAGGAGAGCTTTGACATGAGGAAGGGAAACGTGCAATCAGTGAAACAACTCACTGCCACCCATGAACCAGCTCACGTATGAAAATAATAAAGGCAAAAAGTGTTGTCAGTCTCCAAAGAGATTTATCAGGAGATACCTGGTCTGCATAAGAGATGAATTTCAAATTCTGCCTCCTTCCACATTTGACCACACTGATTAAAAAAGCCCAGAGCCTATAAATAACTGATGATCAGCTCTGTCAGTGACAGAAGGAACCAGTTGTTAGATCACACCCAGGTATTTTCAGCATTACATTGTCTTCTGAATGCGGTGCTCTTTGATGCATATTTTTTTGCTGTGGCTATCGCCAAGTATTATTAGAAGTGAGTCAGGGATTGCACATTTGCTATGGCAAATCCATTCCAAAGGAAAGAGCTCCACAATGACAGATTAGTGAGAATGTAAGAATAAAAGCATTATTATTTTTTATAGATATATCTCTTTTCGGAAAGGAATTCAATTTATTACTTACACTATTTTTGTTAGGTTGAGCAGCAGATAGAAAAAATTAGCTGGAGGGTTACTTACTTTTAAGTAGATCCAGTGTTCCACTCCTCTCCTGGCAGAAAGAGAAAGGGAAGTACCTTCAGGTTTTCAAGGCACAGATCATGTATTTCTTGTGGTATGAAGTAATTTCTTTCAACATTAAGCTCTGCAATTCACCAATTCCCAGAACTGCATGTTAGAGTTYGCATTCTGAACAAAGCTAAGTACCTTCTCTTCCAGGTCTCTTTTGTCTTTTAAATGCATCTTCCTTGGTTGTATTTCATGTTATTGTGTTCTCACTGCTTCTGTATAAATGAACATATTAATCCTTAATTTTCTCAGTTTCTAACTCCATTTGCCAAGGAAGAAYTTTTCTTCTCTCAGAAGCTGCAGATGCAGATTTCCACTATGCCAGYTTCTTCCTGTCTGAAGTGGTCTGGCAAAAGGAATTAGTTCAGGAAAGTTCATAAAAATGTATATTTTCTTTTCACTTCTACTGTACTTCACAGCTGTCTCAGTGTGTTCTCATCATTTTTCTTTTGAGTATACTTATGAAAGCCCATCACAGCAGCTAAGGTCTGCAGGGTTGGAAAGCTGACCTTCCAAGAGAAGAGGTAGAAATATGGGAGCCAATCTTTCTCCTATCAAATGACAGTTCCTCCACAACTCTTTCATTCTTTGGGGTACCCTCGAGAAAATGCAAAACCTCAATTTTGATTTGTTGCAGCATTCACAATAGGGAAGAAAAAGCTTGACAGCAGCTTAGGCAGCTGTGAAACTTGAAGTCCATTTGACAAATACATTCTGTATTTGTATGCAGAAYTAAATGTAAGGGCATTAAAATCTGGCATGGAAGACTACGAGGGCAAGATATGCTCAAGTCTGAGAGAAGACAAGTTTTGGTTGGGATAAGATTAAACACACACAGCTAGAAAGTACAAGTGCAATACTGTTTGTGATTTCATATTTAAAAACATGGCACATCCATGTAGAGAAAAGTAATCCAATTGTAACAACCACTTAGAGCTGTTGCATTTTTCTAAACCCCAAAGGGGTGCTATAGAGGTACCATTCACAGAGATAAAGGACTTAAATGAAGCATCAAATTCATGGAATCAACTTTCTAAGTCTTCGGCTGCTGACTCTTGAAAATAYCAGTGAAGAAAACTGAAATGCCTATGAGTTAGCATGCAGTTGCATAAAGGTATCTGACATCACAACTACGATTCTTGCATTTTTCAAAAAAATAGTTGATCCCACCTTATCTCCTTTCTCTGTCTTTGAGAAAGGACATAATGAAAATAACTTCTCAGAACAGATTTCTTCTCCCTTTGAGTACCACATCACTGTAAAGAGCCCAGCACCCCCAAAACAGAATGGAAGGTGAAGGAATCGACATTTACTGCCACAGAGCTTYCCCTATCAGTTTGATGCTGCAGTTTAGCTATAAGCAACGGGAATCTGACTCTTGCTCAAAGAGCACCAGCTCTCTGTTCTGTTTTACAATGGATCTGTTACACCGTGGAAACTCTAATTTTGATGTCCCACTATATATGCTGGTAAAAGCACATCTATACTGGTTATTCAGACACTATCTGGAGTCTGCCTCACACCTCCTACAATGAAGCGACTGATTTTCAYCTATCATCACCTATACAGGGCACTGCAAACCATCCTTGAAACAGCTCATCAGCAACTGGTAGACTCTCTGTTAAAGCCGTAGCAGCATTAATAGCTGATGTCTTCACAAAAGTAAAGATTTTTTTTTTTAAAGCAGAAAAGTCTGAGAAAGACATTATTAGTCACAGGATGAACCAAAGGCTGTTAATCTCCTGTCTACACCTCAAGAAAGAAAAGAGGAGAAAAAGCTAATTTTAAAAAAGCTACTAGGGATAAAAAATTCAGACTGATGCTACATTAAATTAGGAGACTGAGATATCCAGCAATGGTCTTCAGTAAAAAAGAAAATTATAGGGTCTATCAATTAGAGAAGTGGTGCTCTGAGCCTATGTGCTGGCATGCTTACAGTTTTTTTAATGTCTGGCAGGATGTTTTACAAACTAAACTCAGCAAGATGACAATTCCACCAGAAGGTGCTTCAGATGGTTTTGCTAATAATTTTGATCAGCTGAAATGGAGAAAAACATCATTTCATTTATTTGGCTTTTCCAGAACCTGTCAAATCTGAGCAGAACCATTAATTGCCCCCTTCTACATGTCCCCCCACCATCTCTCCTACCTTCTTCCACACAGGACACACTTAATTTTATTTTTTTTCTATGAGTATTCTGCATAATTAGCCTTTGTTCCCCAAACAAACTTTGGTCATTCTTTGTGCACTTCCTTTCTAGATGGAAGTGCCATTTCTTGAGAATATTCATTGGAGGCTGGTACTGCTACTGCTGCAAAGATGTAAGTGCTAACCACCATATATTGGCTTTTGTTTTAATAGCCTTTTAACCAACTTTGTTAATGGACTGAATGCAATTTAGATATGGAACTTGGCTAAAATGTAGCTTCAATTGGCTATTAAAATTTAAGAGCCAACTAAGATAGCTAATTACAAAAAAGCTCTAGTGATAATGCTAAGCAGAATTAGTAATAGCAAATGACAGTCTGTCTAGTCTTATTCCCAAAGGGAAAGAAACTCTTAACTGAGAAGTCAACCAGACAACGTGCGGGAAACCTAATTGCATTACTGGTATTATGGCATCCCAAATCTGGCAGCTCACTGGGACAAAACAGTGAGAAAAGTCTGTCAAACTACTCAGAAAAGCAACTGACCYCCTCTTAATGCTAGCTGTAGCAAATATTGGGAATTATTATTTTATATTAAAGTATTGGAAATTATTCTTGTAAAAATTATCAAACCAGCACCATCTAAAAAAATATCTTACAGCCATCCTGAGTTTGACTGTCTCTCCAGATATATAAGGGGGAAATATAAACAATCTGTCTGCAAAATGCTCAAGCACTAAAAGAAGCATTCAGTGCTTCATTATCAATATCCTCATTACACCATCAGCTGAAGTGCCGACTAGTTCTCCTGTGAAGATTTATCATGTATGGTGGCCACTTTGAAACATAGGTAGCGGAGTCTTTAACATTCCCTACTCAAGTGTCTCCCTGCTGTGCCTGTAAATGTCAGTCCAGTTTTTTCACGGCTGCGCGCACAGATTAGAAACAGCAGGAGAGCTCGGGAGTATGACTACAATACTAGTAAGGACACTTGTCTTCATGGCACTGCTCAAGTGATTCTTGGAATGCAGGACCCTGCTGTTTTCTAATATTTACACACAACTGGAGTCATCAAGAGCAGTAAATGCAGTCTAAAGGCAGTTTGCTTCTTTTGTGTTAGGGGCTTTACTTTCAAACAGGGATGTCAACAAAATCCTGCTGCACCCTCCGCCTCTCTTAAAGTGCTGTATTTCCCCATCAGTGCCTCGCAAAGCAGCAAAAACACGTGTGTGCGAGCACGCACTGTATGCGATCCATACGGTAGCGCTGCGGGTACGGTCACAGCCTTCCCAACCGCTCCTCCTGGCYGTCCCACGCTTTAAACACCACTGCGGTTACAGCGAGCTGGAGCCTGGGGGTTTTGCAGTGCCTTGTGAGGAGAGACAAGCCCTGAAACAACATTCACCTTAAATGAAAACACCCTTTTCCTTCACAGAACACTTGCCGGGACATATTTTTCCAGGACATTTTTGGGGAGGGAGGAGTGGCTTATGAAATTTGCACCTCAAAACATTCTTTTCAAATATATGGAAATAACTGTGTTTATTGCATTTGGCTTTGGTGGTGTCAAAAGAAAACACACTTCTTGAAAACTTGGAAAGTAATGAAAGGAAGTTTACTGATAAATAAGTTACTAAAAAATAAAATGTCTAACAACCAAAGTACAAAAGAATGACATTAACTTTGAGTATGTGACAAGGAACAGAATACAGTATGCCTTCCTGACAATAGCTATTCAGAACAGTGTAACATACTTTCTGAATAAAATGATTAAACAAAGTCATTAAAATGATAGCTTGATTTGAGTTTTAAACATGAGAGAGGCTTTAGCAGTCCTATTTTTACATCTGAAATGAAGAGAATGCTGTGCTAAAGTTGTCAGCCTCTTTGCTAATACCCATGAAAATGAGCCCAACAGTCAACAGAAATGAGAAAGCACCTTTAAATATGCTATTCCAGTTTTATTTCAAAACAACAGATTCCATTGTTACAAAACATCATTCATTCATTCATTCATTCAACATTTCATGCTACAACATATTTATTTGTGTGAGTAGCTACTCAGTTATTTTACAATCAAGAAAGCTGGACACTCCACCTCTCACTGGCTCATAAGGATTCCTTTTGGTTTGCCAAACTTTCAGTTACCCTGATAAGAATGATGTTCCTGCCTTATTATGTTTATGTTGCAGTAAACATATAAAAGGTAGAAGTGTTTCACACTGAAATTCTCTCTATTACTTGACGTAGAACTCTGAAGAGAGGACTCAAAGCTAAGCAGGAAAGTGCTTTTACAAAAGGATTTGGAAGATTAACTTTTTTAATACTTGAGGAGCATGTAAACCATTGTTGCTATGAGAAGCAGATGTGAGACAATATTTCACTGGAACTAGATACTGTACAAAGTTACTCACAAGTATAACTTTTCTAGTCTTTTTGCTAATATAAAAAGAAAACCTGAGAGGGTGGTTGAGAATAAGCATTGGTTTTTGGTTGGTTCTTTCCTTTGCCCTGGGCCCTTTATTTGAAATTCTGGTCTCCTTCTTTCCAGAGAAACTGTGAATAATTGGAAAGTGTAATAAACACAAATACTATGCAAAAAAAGGCTAAAATTCAGTACCTGTCTTCCAAAGAATTCTTTAAATGCATTTTATACAAACTAGAATGGAAGGATATGATTTTTGCCTTAAGTTCTGATTTTAATTCAAAACTTGAAAAATATTTAAAAGCTATTTCTGCTTTTTCAGACTTCATCTCAATGTTTATCTAAGGGATCACCAATATGACTTTACTCAAAACTGGAAGAAGTCAGATGCAACACGGTTGTTTCTTCTACAGTATCCATCATGAAACTATTAAATAATGCTTTATCTCTACATTATAAAGCAGAAAAAGCACTCTCTTTTAGTTTGCCTTTAAGGCATGAATTTGTGTATATAAGAATAAAAACGCATCCCCACTTCAAAAGTTGGCAAAATTTTGCATTAGTATTTAAGTACACATAAATTATGCAAATATTTTAATAAAACATTTATTCTTCAAAAACAGGTACAAACAGCAGTCCRTGTTTTTACAGGATTTGTCATTTAAAAGGAAAGAAAAAATTCCAGTGCTACAAAAAAAACCTCCCAGAAATGAGCCAAAGAGCAACTTAATTTGCGCTCCATATATTATTTACTTCTGGACTCTCTTTCTGGCTGCTGTGCTTTTCTTGGGTTTTGGTGAGGTCTGCTGGGTTCTGGTAGCAACTGCATCTGTAATTTATACAAAACAAAAAGACTTTTTGTTAAATAAAATAACAAAAACAGATCACAAGTGAATACTTTTAGTCTTTAAAAGGATACATCAACCTAAATCATTAATTGAGCATTGAGTGGGGATGGGGAACATGACATGGACAGAGGGAGAATCTACAGCTATTTCTGGGCACTGACCTTCTACTAAAAAACATGTTGTACAGTTCAACTTCTCCAAGAGTAGCATCACATGGAGTTGAGTCATTTTTTTTTTTCACTCATCTTCACCATCCTCTACAAAACTTACGCCCCTCCTTCCTCCCCATGTGCCAACTTTCAGTTTTATAATGCCTTCCAGTATTAAGCCATTTTTTGGACCTTGTGCTAAGATGATCCAGCTCCATAACCCGGGATTACGATTTAACCCCAGACAGCAACTACCTACAACGCAGTTTCATTCACTCACTACCGCTCCTCTCTCCCTCCCACTGGGAAGTGGATGAGAACTGAAGGAAAAGACAGTATCAYGGGCGGAAAGAAGAACAGTTTAATAACTACAATGAAGTAAAATAGAATAATAATATAAGTAAAAAGAAATTATCACACACAAAAAAAAATCTCAGCCCACAAGTGATGCACAACACAATTGCTCACCACTCACTGACTGCTGCCCAGATTACCCCCCAGCAGCAACTGACCCCTCCCAGCCAACTCTCCCATTTTATATACTGGGTATTAGATGCCATGGTATGAAATGTCCCTTTGGCCAGTTTGGATCAGCTGTCCTGGCTATGCTCCCTCCTGGCTTCTTGTGCAGCTCCTCATTGGCAGAGCAGGGAAACTGGAAAGTCCTTGACTAAGGTAACAACAGGCAAAACATCTGTGTTATCCACATTATTCTCGTACTGAAAACAAAACRCAGCTCTGCACCAGCTACCAGGAAGAAAATAAYCTCTATCCCAGCTGAAACCAGGACATTTAGCAAAGAAGTATTTTTTGATCTGGTATTCTCACAGWTTAGTTAGTTGTAGTACCTTAGAACATTCTGAATGGAGCTTATACAGGGGAGGTGGAAAGTACACAGGTGAAAAAAACTGATTTTTTTTTTTTTCTTGGCAATGTCAAGCTGTTAAATCAGCTCAGTTATCAGTGTAGCATTACCTACAGAGCTATCACATGACAATATTTTATTAACAAAAGTAACAAATAATCCTGTCTAAATAAGATTGCTACAACCTGGYGGGCAGGTTGTTCAAAGCGATCATACCTAAAGGCAATAATAAAAACCTCTCTGCATTTTGATTCTTTCCTGCCTGCTACCAGGGAAAAGGAAGAAAACAAAATACCACAGCTAATTTCTGTGAATCTTATTTAACTGTCATCACTTGGACAAAAAATACAACATATAATAAAAATTTTTACCTTTTTGCAAATACATGAATATGATTTCATCTCCTAGTCATGTATTTTTAGTTTTTTTTTTCTTAATCCTAAATTCCTCCTTGAAGACAGCATGCCTAACTAGTTCAGTTCTTGCTTTTAAAACTATATATAATTCCACAGTCCATGTAAAGTTTACAGGTAAAGTAAAATTGAATTTCATGGTAATCATTAAGAAAGAAGCTGCATGCTTAAGACAACWTCTTTTGAGCAGTAGGAGTCACAGATCGTTCAAGCTCAATGAGTAAACCCAGGGAAATCAGGGAGGCAGAGAACAACGCAAAACAAAACAACTTTACAAAAGAAACCCAGCAGTACTGTGTAAAGTTCTGGGCTCTATTCTACAAGAGAGGTCTGAGAAAAATGGAGGGRAAAATGGTTTCTTTCTCTCTAAAACAAGAAAACATTGAATTTAACTGCTTTATCTGAAGAAAGTAAAAAGAAAATTGGAAGACATATGGCATGCAAAAGGCTGCTGCGTAAAATGAGAGTGATTTTCATGTCCACAGCAGCCAGGACAACTAAATTCATATTAGATAATAAAAATATTAAAAGAAAACACTCCCCCTTATCAAATCCTTTGTAACAGTAAGGGTAGTTAAGCAAGTGGTATTGACCAGAGAAGTTTTAGAATTATCATACAGATTTTAAGATAAAATATTAGCATGTATCAAGATTAACACCAACATAAATTGATTAGATTGGTGGATAAGGTATATCTCTTCTTGATATCCTTTCTCATCTCATCTTCCAATTCTGCATATACCATTTTAGAAATACATATAACTCTTATGACTAAGAGAAACAAAACTGTGCTCAAGTCAAAACATTAAAGTTTCAATACAATGGCATAAGTTCCTTGGTAAAGCCAGAGTCACAACTTTCCCATTTAAATTGCCCTCTTGGATGAAAAGGAGAACAGTGAGAGAATCAGAAACATGAAAACACAGCTACCAAGCAGATAAAATCAGGTATGATTCAGGTGATTTCTAAATTATATCATAGGTTAGAATACCTGAAAACGGAACAATGGAGATTTTAGATTCTCAGCAAACATCAGATAAGCAAAATATATTTATTTGCAGACATACTGAAGGTTAGCAACTGCATCACTTGCATATGCTGAATCAACATCTGACAAAAGACAAAAAGTGCCACTCTGGCTAACGGGCCAAAGAATACCAGCAATTGTAGCTCTTAAACCAAATTTGTAATCATCATCATTAAATAAAACAACTAAAATCAAAAAGAAGCACATGTGGTGGAGCAGACTGATCAGGTGCAACAAGGTTTCCTTTCTCAAAAAATGCACATGTGTGCATAATCTTACACACACATTTTGCTCTATGTTTACCTCTTTAAGAAACAAAGGTCACTAAACCTGGAATGGTGGATGATGTGGAGGAGAGTTCTTTGAAAGAGATGTTCTCAGACTGGTATCCACACAGATGAAGTTTAATCACCATTTCTGTGTGGAGACTGTGTGCCACAGCAGGACAGTCTTAGGACTGACTTCAATACTGGCAACTAAATGCCAAACACGCTGAGTTGCCACAGTTAACCTGAGAAGTGATGAGGTACGAATGAGACTGCTCCTATCACTGATCTTACATATGCCACCACATCAGATCTCAGTGCAATATATTAATCCCATGAATAATTTTGTTACTAATTTAAGTAATAAATACTGACTTGTGATTTCCAAAACAGATAAACTTAGAACTGCCAGTTCTTCAAAATTCTACCACTGATCACAGCATCCCTTTTCTCCTGCAAAATATGCTTCAGTTATATTTCAGCTGTCTTTGCTGGTATCAAATAACCAAGTAATTTTGCTAGATGGCTCTCTAGAAGACCTTCTTCCTTCAACTGCCCAGTAAAAGTGCTCTACAATCATCAAACTAAAAAGGAAATAAGGGAACCCATACATTTGCTATTTAGATATGGAAGGAATAAGAAAACAGTAGTGGAAGCTGAAGACTATGTTCAGCAACCAGCTGCAAACATCAAATGGGAACTTAGACTAGGCATTTAATGAGTTAAACACCACCACTCTCAAATCAGTTTGGGCAGTTTGAATATTGCACCAGTAAAGAGATACTTTTCTTTTAAGAAGCTTTTGTTTAAGAAGATGAAGTCTTTGAAGAAGACTTTCTTCTTTCACGGAAGAGTTCTCTGACAAGCTTTTTTCTGACTGAATAACTGAAAAAACCTGGTAGTGTAACACTTCTCAAACAAGCATTGTTCAGTACTCTGAAGCTGCAGAAGGAATTGCAATGGTGACAAATAGTAGTTTTGGTTAGTTGGCTTTTTCTGTTTTCACAGCAGCTCTTTTTCTACAAGAATTCAGAAATATGACTCAGAAAAAAAAAGAATGGAGAGACCAGAAGAATGCAAATATGGACTTGAATTCCAGTAAATATATGAATGTGGGGTAGGGATGAGAGAGAAAAAAGTSCGTAAAGTTACGGGGTGGGGCTTAGTACTTGGATCTGTAAAGTACTCTTTCCTGCAACAAATAAAGCAAATACTTTTCATATTCTCATAAGGAAAAACATCAGAACACAAGAATGTATTATTTATTACTTTATGCCTGTGTATTTCTTACAGATAACATCAAATATATGAGCATTCTTTTAAAAATTTTAATATAAAATTGTTCCAGATGAAACTGAAACTGGTTTACTTCTATTTGTAAAAATTGCTTCACTGAAGATATTCCAAAACCCAATTGTATATACACMTAAATCAGTAGTCTTATGCAGCATGTGTCTAAAATTAACCCTCCTCTTCACCAAACAAAAATCTGCAGGAGGAAGGAAGTTTAATTCAAATATATTACTTGCAATCTTGAAAAAGGTCAGTTCCCTGGAAAAATCACTGAGTTTCTTTCCTGTAGAAAAATATCACTTGCAAATTTTATAYCTGAGTTTGAATTGCAATACTTGCTCAATGTACTGCAATTCATCTTCAGGTCACAGAAAAACAATCAAAAAAGCAAACACCAMCTTTTTTTCTTAAATTACTTATTTCTACATGTAAAGTCACTACACAAAATCTTACACATGGAAAATTTTTGTTACAAGATGTTTTGTTTTAATGTAATACTTTCTATTAGCAGCAAACACAAGAAAGTCCCATGAAATGTAGCAAGGAAGTCAAATTATTTACATTTTAAAYGTGCTTCAGTGCTAGAAATGGTCTGAATATATTGTACAGCATAAGCTTAAAATATAAAGGTAGACTGAGTACTGTGTTCCAAGCAGACACACAGAGGTACACAGTGACACTACCATACTTTACATCTTGGACATTAATTTTTTCTCTTTATTATGATTAGTGGCACATGTTCAAAGAAATTCTCACTGAATTTGTCACTCGCAAATTGTCAAAAAAAAAACCCACTAGTATTTGTGAAGGTCCAYGAAGATAAATGTAAGCCAAATCTATTTTAACCTTCCTATCCATAATAAAATTTTTGAACTTCAAAGCACCTCCTACCACACCTTTTCTAATTTAAATAGCTTTTAAAGATACTCAAACAATTTTGGGGCAGGCCATAAAAATACAGATCATTTCATGCTGTGTTTGAATATACTTAATGCAAAATATAGGCTTGAGATTTTCAGTATTTCAGGAAACTGAAAACAACATTTCTCTGCTTTAAAACCTAGATCCTCCTGTTAATTTCTGGATACAGCATTTCAGCAAATGCTTTTGRCTTCTAAAATCAGACCACATAACTCTTGTATTAGAACTTTTAACTTGAAACATTCCCGACACAGGTACAGGAAGGCTAAGAAGGGCACAAAAAGATCTTTCAGTCACTAAACAGAGATGGATATAATTTTAAAACTTGTATCTACTTCCTCCTGGAGTCTGAAACAGATAGTAGTCAATACCAAATCCTCCACACGAAGGGAGAAATGAAYTACACAATTAGAACTATTGTGCAGTACAAGTTTTGCAAAAAAATATTTTTTAGGGTACAAGGTTAGATTAAAAAAATCCACCTATAATGTGGGCATTGGTAAAGAGCAGAAAGACAAGTAACAAGTTGTACCATAAAGAAGCTCAAAAAATGGTATGATTTTCTTTCTCCTAAATCCTGGTGACAAGGTCAATAATTCTCTAAATGCAAAAATGTACCTAAGTAGACATTAAGTAATAAATCTTACATGAATGAAGAAAAAAATAATTAAGACAATAACCCAGGTACTGATTTATGCAAAGCCGTGCAAGGTAAATAAACATAAAGCTAAGTACCTATTAATTGAGAAATACTATTAAACCACCATTTCAGAATGTTCTTCTAACCAATCCATCAGTATGATCTTTTTCATATTGGAGCTGTTCACATAATTCTTTTTTTATACTGCAAGAGTAACCAAAGACCCCAGTTAAGACCTTGACATGGCAGATGCTATCCAGCAACACAGACATGCAGAATTACTATCCTTAGTAGTATTGACTATTTTAAAAGTACATTAAAAACCACAGTACTTTCATTGTCGCATCGACTTTGGTATTTCTCTTTATATGTCCTAATTAATAAATCCCAAAACTGTCTTAAAAAAAATCAAAAAATAGAAAAGGCTATTCTAAAAAAATTCTATATTGCTCTAATCCAATCTTCATCCAACGCAAGATTTAAAAATACCTGCTGGGGTAGTTGTTGTATTTCTACTGTAGCACTGAACCTAAGATTACTCACTAATTTTCACAAAACCCTTGTTTTTCCAGCATTTATGTGATTTTCATTGCCTATTCCACCAAACTGATCAAAAATAAGCATATTAATCCTATCATATTATGCACGACACYCCTGCATGAGCGTTGGTGGATATGTACAGTGCATTCCAAAATCTGGTATTCTGCTTTAACAATATCATCATTTAGAAGCCTGTATATTTTACTACAGTACACGAAGACAGCCAATACTGAAAAGGGAGCTGCAACAGAGTGGGGAAAAGCTTCTCATTTAAATAGAAATCAACTCTTTTGACAGCATTTTTCCTAGTGGAGATACATTGGCCAATATAATAATTCACATTATCCATATTACTTTACAAAGGATACCTTGCAAAATACAACCTCTTTCAGCATGGCCTATGGGTTTGTTATGACAAGGAAAAAAAAAAAAAAAAAAAAAAGAAAATGCTGGTAGCATTTTACATAAGTAAAAAACAATTCTAGAATTTCACCAAATTTCATGCAACTTATTTTAGAAGTACAACACAGCTTGGCTCTCAAGCGCTTTCTGAAATTCTGTTTTCAAACAGTTGCTTGACAGCTCTAGAAAMACTGATGGCTTACAGGAGAAGGCCTTTAACAACCTCATCTGATGTGGCCAGTCTTACACTGAAAACAACCAGGTGCAGCTGAGAGCAGAAGCAAGAATTTCCAGATATCTGTCCTTTCTGTGCCATTCTTTCTTCCTCCTCCTACAAGCCCAAGGGCTCCCCAGCCCCAGCAGTAGCAGATTTCATTACTGGCAGAGTCYCTGTAGCCACTGAACCCCTAAGTGTACTCAAAGTGCTGCACAGCTGATCAGGATCTTTTGGGGACAACTAACCTTTTGGACTGGTTAAGACAAGCTTCATAGTGAGATGTGGTTAATGSTGATGAGCTGAACCACAAGAGGCTGCACAGCTCTTCCTGCCATTGCTTTATGTTCATATACTTATGAAATGTTGTTTCAGTACCTAAAGAGCTACCATCATTGCACAATATTTATGCCCCTTAGAAACCAATAAAATGTAATTTCAACAACTTCTAAAGCATTCCTTAATGACTAAACTTCAAACTGTACAACTAAGAGGTATCAAGAAAATATCCTTTTACTGAACTTCAGGATTTTTTTTAGTCACAGGAAAAATCATTTAATGGAGAAACAAATTCATGGTAACACAAAACTAGTCAGACTTGGAAACACAGTTTCAAGTATTTTTAATAATAATCAGCCCCTTTCAAATTATAAAAGCGTCAGAGTGACAAAAGATTATTAAACAGTTGCCCTTTCCTTTAACACAGGTTTATGAATCATGTAATAGTTGGTAAAGTTTTTTATTCCAAATTCGGAGAGAACCAAATGAGTAAGTACATGTATCACATTTCACCTGAAATCCTTTGATATACTCCCTCTACTTGGTATTCATTGAATTGAGTAGTGTAAAAAGGTGAAATTAGAGCCATTTCATCTGTAACTCTATTGAACTAGCAAGAGGAGGTTTTTCTAATTTAAGCTTATGTTGAAAATCTATACAGCCTCCCCAATACCTTTACTTAGACTGAAAAAACCTCATTGTTGACAAAAAGTTGATGTTACCCCCTGGATTGCAATTGTGCAAGTTCTTTTCCATCTCCTTCTATAAGAATTTCAATCCCAGGAAAAAGTAGCATAATATATTATAAAAAATGAAAGTATGTTCTGCACATGTGTATTAAATCACAACCAGAAAATAGTCAGCTGCATTAAGTATTTTGTTAAAAAGTCTTAAATTATATCTAAAATGCTAAAACCATTTGTCAGTATCATATAAAATAACTGTATTGCCTTGAAAGAAAGTATAATCCAATTAACACCTTTTCAGCCATTGACAGACTAGAGAATTTATAATAAATTGAAGTCAACAAGTCAAAAGACATTCAAAAAAGAAATAATCACTAGTCTTGATTAAAATTCTATAATATGAACAGCTRAAAATGAACAAAGCAGTGTCACCTCCTGGAATAACATTAGTTTCATTCCTTGTACATTGTACCATACAGTTAGAGTAAATATACCAGGGTAAATCCAGAACTCACCAATATTATTACTGTCTTTGAAAGGTTACACTTCCCCATCTTGCAATACTCTTTCATCAAACAGTTTTTAAAGRAGGAGATTTATTTTGGGGTAGACTTCAGTCCTACTGCTTTATTATTTTTAGACTATTTGACCACAGACAACATCTGGTATTTTACTTAAAATTATAAATCAAAAATTCTTTAGAAAAAATATCTTTGCTCGTACTTGAATTCAGTTCACATTTACATAAAAGCATTACAAAGTTAGATACACAAAGCAGTTTAAATGAACACTCACCATCAGCTTACCCTGATATACACATCTACTGAAGATTTCTCATTTTGAATTTCAGTAATCCTACTTTATCTGTCCATGACTTTTTCCAGACTGCACTGAAACTATGCCAAACTATGTTGAAATAATAGCTTCAGCATTTTCTATCCTTACTGCTAATCCTTTCCTTGACTTTAAACACACTTGCTTTTGGAAGCTGCTGCTGTTAGCCCTTGGCTTTAACACTCTGTGAAGAGGAATCCTGAGGAGTCAGCATGTTCTAACACTGAACTGGACAAGACAGGAGGACAAAAATGAGAATGAACAGAGAAGGAACAATGGCAAAAGAACAGGRTTCAGCCACCCATTTTTATCACCTAGCAATTCTACCAGCTTTAGGCAATACGTAATTGGAGCATAATCTTTTCTTACASAGAAAGTTGAAATATTTTAACTTTAATAAAATTAATCTAAAAAGAAATTGTGAAAGATCAAAAGAACTTGAAACTGCTAAAGGTAAAGGGCTCTATTGGGTATTTTATGGCCATGTGGCTGGGTTTTGGTAAGCTGAGGGGGCTTCAGGGCTAGCCTCTGTGGGGAGAGGCCAGCTGCTCTCCTGTGCCTGACACAGCCCTTTCCAGCTGGCTCCAACACAAACCCACTGTAGGCCAAAGCTTAAAAACAAACCTACTGAAGGTCAAAGCTGAGCCAAATTTGTTTGTGGGACCTCTGTGGAAACATTTAAGAAAAGGAAAAAAAAACACTGAACAGGCAGAAAGGGAGTAGCAGGGCAGGGAGAAGAGTGGAAAAAGTGGAAAAGCACACAGAATACCAAAGTCATAGGTGGAAGTGGTACTGCACTTCACCAGAGCACATATTCCCTGTAACTCAGAAAGGATCCAGAATGGAGGAGCAATCCCCTGCAACTTATGTGAGAGCCTAACCTGGAGAAAATGGGATAGTTCCTGAAAAAACTGGGCCACCTTTTTTTTTTTTTGGCTTCCCCTGAAAGACTGCAGCCCAAAAGAGGGAGCCCACACTGGGGCAGGGGCAAAATGTATGGATGAAGGAGCAGCAAGGGGAAAATTCAATGTACTTACCACAGCACACTGCCCCCCCCAGAACCCACTGCACTGAACAAGGAGAAAGAGGTAGAGGAGTTTAGGGTGTAGTAGCTAGGTTGAGCTTGGAGGAAGAAAAGGTGTTGTTTTGATGTTTGTCTTTGTCACTATCCAAATTTAGTTTAAATTTGCAATATATCAAATTTCTTTTCCCAGRTTGAGTCTGGTTTGCCCAAAACAGTAAATAGTAACAAATTTCCTCATCTTTGTTTTAATTCATGAGTTTCTCATCCTATTTTCTCCTTCTGTCCCACTGAGAATCAGAGCAAGTGGCTGTGTGGGGGTCTGGACTTCAGCCAAGGTATCCTGCCACACCAGTACAGGTGACTGTCAGAACAATCTTTTGACTTACTAGAAGGAGCAGCTTTCTTTTTTTTTTTTGGACTTCCTGAATCTTCCATTTCCGCCTCAGTGCTCTCACTGACYGCAGCTGCTGCCTTTCTTCTTCTCTAAAAAATAAAACAAAATAAAATTTAAAAAAAAATAGCAATTGAACTCAAAAGCAGGAAAGACCACACAAAGTAGAAAATATCTTACTCTCACAAGGTATTCCCTTGTTTTATATTATATATTAGAAAATGTCTCAAGTCACAGAGAAAATTTATTCCTATAGTAACACAATACTRGTACTAAGCAATAAGCAATTTAAAACAACAGTTCGCCTGTCTGCAGATGACTTTAGGAGCTGAAAGTTTAGTGGGTGAAGACATGAGGTTTTGTGATCATAACCTGGGTTTTTTTTAACTCACTTTGAATAACTGTTAAAAAAACTGTTAATCTGAAAATGTTAAAAAACAGATAAAAATATTTTACCCTAAGTTCTTATTAACTGGGTTTTTTTCTAAAGCAATTACACTACATTAAATTCAAGTTTATCTGGACCCTTGCTTCTTAAGGCTTTCTTTGCACAGGTTAAAAGTAGCTGAGGTCTACTGACAGTACTTTTTTTTTTCCTAATAGCAACTATGATTTCTGTTCCAAAGAGAGGTATYCGGGAAATCTGAACTCCATTCAAGATACATTATCCTAAAACCTCTAAATGGATAGAACTCTYATTACCTGTGTATTACAGTTAATCTTACTATTGCAAAGTATTCCTGAATTGRTTATGGAAAATTATTGTTTTAAAGCCTTGAGTTTTGCAAAGGACGAACTGACCTGCATCAGGCATACATGAAAAGCAATGAACACTGGAAGAGTTTTACCTCTCCTTTTTCTTCATTTATTTATTTTTTAATTGTGTGAGACCAGAGCTTTACTAATACAGCTTTAAAAGTGCCTAAACTTCACACAGCTCATGAGAGAAGGGGAGAGTGCATTACATCTTTCCTTTCCAAAGTGTTGCTTCATGATTACCATCTAAACCCTGCTGGGCTGAACAGATTGGTTCGATAATTACATACAATAACTGCAGTGGGCAGGTAACCCTCAGCTGGCACAGGGCAGCTCCCCTGTGAGAACTTCCATATGCAAACTGCACTGATGGAGTGCATTAGGTACATCTTTCCTGCCGGTGCACAGGCCTGATTACCGCCAGCCAAGACTCCAAGGTTAGCATGTCAGCAGATTTGTGATGCATTAGGCAGGAATAAACACAGACACTTTTGTTCATTCTGACCAAAATTAAGGAGGACTATTTCAGCACTGTACTGCTTTTATATGAGAGATAATGCATTCCTCTCAATTGTACTAGGAAACATTTTAAACGCTCATCAGAAAAACAGATATTCAATACACGTTACACAAAAGCAAAATACATTTATCTTGTTTCCAAGCTTATTTAATAAAATGTGGTTTCTTAATCTTGATGCAGGTGAATTACATAGCAGTAGAAATCAGGCAGCATTCATCTGACAAAAGCAACACCTGCACGTCTGAACCTGAACATTACAAGGTTCAGATGTGAACCACAAATCACTAAGATCTGTATTTTTCYAGGCTACTTAACTCCCAGTATTTCCCAGCAACTCTTCAGCACTGAAAAACAGTAAGATGTGGTCCTTGCTCTAAATAATTTAGTCTAGAGTTTGAAATACTTCCTTCAACATGTGGTATTGCTAGCTTCTTGTTTGGCTAGAACTACTATAGAATATCACACTCACAAACCAACATGTGTTTATTACACGAAAAAAAAAACCTTGAGCACCACTGTAGACTGTGTTTAATTTACTTATACATCTGGGGAAACTTGAGTCATGATATAGAAAATAAAATGCTAACTTTTAATATAGCAGACATCTGTAACTTTTACCCAGATACCAATACTGGAGAACGAYTGAGATTCAAGAACGATGCTTAAATGCAACATATAATGCCTAATATGGCTCAATTAGCTGATAGCACAGGAGAGTCCWAAATTCTAAGAAGGCATTTACACAGAAGCTATGAAACAGCATAGCTTCAGAATATCAAATAACACTGTTTTAAGAAAATATTATGGTAGATTTATTATGGTAAATGAAGAATAGGTGTGCTGKGACTAAAAGATCAGTTGAGCCAAAATGTCATAGATATTATGTATTAGAGGTCACAATCTGCCAGACAACATTTTTCGTTTTCAAATTAGGCATTAAGCAYGCCAAGCAAAATTCAGCACATGACAGAAGACTCTGGCTTTCAGCGGTAAGATGATTCTGATGAATGGCAAATTATTTTATGGCCAGTAGCTTGGAATTCAGAGCTTATCTTTAAAACACTAAGTCATCTTCCACCCTAGCCTATAGTGCAGCTGCTACRTCTACAAAATCCAACACAGAAGGAAGAGTCCTGGTGTTTGGTCAAAAGCAAGAAGATTATGTTAACCAGATGTCCATCAATGTTATTGAGCCTGGACACTCCAGCAGTAGCTGGCATGAAATGGCGTCAAGTCCAATGAAATGTGAAGCAGACAAAACACTTACTCAAGTGCACCAGCAGTACTTCCTGTTTTATCCAAGTGCTTGAACACATTTGTGACAACTGAGCAAGCTGACCATGCATACGGTTCTCAAAGTATATAAAAAAAAATTAAACCCAATGAAAAGGCTTACTTCTATTTGATGTCAGAAGGTAAGAACCTATGGAAAAGTATTATCCCATCCTTAGGGAATTGTCTTGACTCATACAGGCTAAAAAATAAGATTTTTAAAGTTTTTATTCCATTGAAAATGTGCACCAGACATCTCTGCTGGACAAGGACATTAAGGTCACAGATGCTGGCTCTACAGCAGGCCAATTTATTTAGCAAAGAAACCAGCCAACCATTAAAAACAGTTGGTTTTTTTTTACCAAAATACAGGTCTTAAGCCATACCAAACCACAGGGGAAGCAGAACTTACGCTATCAAACTCTCCATTTGGACAGACCCCTTTACACTCAGTTCAGCAGAAAATATTAGTATAGAGACCACAGCTGTATGATTTTAGCCAAAATAGTATTTACTGAGCAAAAAGATCTAAGAAAAGCTGGACATATATCTTCAAAAGCCTTTAGAACYCTACAGCTTTTTTTTCCCTGCCTTTTCCCCATCTTTAACACACTGCTGATCATGTCAGTAAGTAGGCAACATACTTGTACTATTATCCTGTATTATAATTCTTAGTTCCCTGGTTCATGCTAAAGGAACCAATAAACAGTCCACCTGCTATTAACAAATGTAAATATCGAAGTAATAAATGTAGTTTGAAGTAAAACATAAGAATTACTGTTCCATTATGTGACCACCTTTTTTATGGCTATAAGCCATTTTAACATACACTTTCCCTAAACCTTACAAAGTTCTTAATGCTGTATTCAAATGAGAATTCAAACACAGACTTCTTAAATACAATGAGTAAAATACCCCTAGCCTACCAAAAAAGTTAAGACTCAAAAATAACCTATTAGATCACAGTGAAATCAATATGTGAATTCCAGAATCAAATACTTGGCATAAAGATGCATGCTTTAAACTAAGCTTTGAAATAGTCATGGAAAGGAAACTAACATGAAACAAAAACTAGACTAATTTTACCTTACATATACTTTGATCCATCTGAAGTTTCACCAAWTTAAAGAAATAAGTAAATTAACCAAATGATCATCTGTTCAAATGTCATTTCATCTCGGTATACAAATTTTATTATCCAAGGTACTATCTATTATGAAAGTACCCCCATAAACATAATTTTGCATTGTTTTATTAACGATTCGTGAAGCTGAATTAGAGAAATAACATGTATAACTAAAACTTAAAACATTTCCCTATTTAATTATTTGCTAGTGGATGAAGTTATGACACCTACTTCCAACTCCACTAACTCTTACATAGCTCAACAAAATGCAATATAAGCTGATATGAATTTTTAGAGTAAAACCTTTCGTACAGGATTTCTTTGAAAGTCTCCATTCTCTGCCAAGCCAAAGTCAAGGACTCCATCATCCTTCTGTCCAATGGCCTTAAGACCTTGCAGAAGTATTTCTCGGAAATGCTGATAAACAGGTTTCTCTTCATAGCTCAGTAGCTTCACCTTTTCCATATATTTGGCTATTTCACCTAAAGAAATGGCACCTCCATATAATTTCTGTTTTGCAAACATTTAACTCACTTTTACTACAAAAGAGACAGAAATTATGCATGCCCTAATTATGCTATTTTTGAAATGGTTATTTATAAACTCATAATAATTATGTCTGTATTACAACACATTTTATAAAAAAATTACACTGAGGTTCATTACCCAGTGATGACAGCATCACTGTTTTTTACATGTTTATTGCAATGAAGAAAACAGTCAGTCATAAAAAAATGTAATAGGCCAATTTTCACCAGTGAATGCTTATTAACATGGTATTTCTTATGTCTGTATTTAAAAATGTGGAAAAGGAAATTCAATGTTATCTCAGAACTTCATCAATTCAAGACTGAAACATATACTAAATAATGCATGAAGCATTAGACCACTAAAAAAAGAGACAAGACACTTAACAGAGAAAACTCTGCTCTCAACCAGAAGCAATGCAGTGTCTATAGTGCATATAACTGCAGCCAAAAGGAAGAGTCCAAACTTCTCTTTAACAACAATCTAATTCAYGTCATTTTGTTGTTCATGATTGAAAGGAAGCATTAAAATAGGTACAAAGTTCAGTAAAAACGTATTTTAAATAAACCTCTTACCTGGTTTATTYTTTCCAGGAAAGCATTTGTCCATCAAAATGGAAATATTATCTCTACATCTGAAAAACAAAATGATTCAGAATTACTGTTTCTTTTGAATTTTCCACCTTGTCCTGTTCTGATAAACTTCTTAAGTAACCAGTTTAGGCCACTGTCAGAGGCAGGAAACACTACTATGTAAGCCTGTGGTGTGACTCATTACAGCCATTTGGAGGTGTACAGCACATTTGAGAACCCGAGGAATGGCAGATGGGCTACCTGAAACAGTTTTTCATTCTTATAAAAGCAAGTAGAAGACTGAAGGAAAAGAACTCATATACCATTGATAAAGAAGCCAAATACAAAATATTTGTTAAGGAGACAGAAACTGCTGTGCTGGGACAGCTCTCTTCATATTAAGTATCTGACAAGAGAAAGTTCATCTCAGCTGAGGGGAAAATGAAGGCATTGAGGCTGAGGGATAAAATGAAAAACAATTTTAAAATCCCATAACACTAGTGCTCTTGCTGGAATGATGCTCAAAGACACTTAAGATTCCCCTTTAGCCTTCATTTCTGCCATTGGCTTCAGAGGATGGTGTTAGAGATGCAGACTCCTCAATTCTCTTCCTGTAAAGCACGACTGATGGTTACCTGCATCCGGCTAAGAGTGATTTTGTCTTCAGCATGGCAATTCTAAAATGACAATACTGCAGTGGAAAAATAAACACCTCATAAACACAAAAGAAGACAGCAGAACAGTACAAGTGAAGTTTAATTACAAGTCAAGGATAAATGAGACACAAAAATTGGGGGTATACAAAACAATAGTTTACTCACCAAAAGGGAACACACTGAAAGTACAAAGCATTTCAACAGTAAGTTTTCCTTTTCAAAAGAAAGAAAACAAGTAGTTTCTCACCTAATTTTTGAGTCTCTGACAAAATTTGGATCTTTCAAGTTATCTTCCCACGGTAGATGACCACTAAGCCAATGAATCATACAGTAACCCAAAATCTCCAGATCACCACGTCTCGAAGGTGCTAAATACATACACACACATAAAAAAAACAACCGTAACATCAGCTACTAAAGCATACACAGTTAAACAACAGTAAAAATTTATAAATAAGTTAAGACAATCCTAACAATGTAACACTACTGTATCTATTACTTATGTCTTTATTTTAGCAGGAAAGCTAGGAAGGAAAAAATATTGTTCCTACATCTGGAAGGATCACTTCATTTTCAAGTCCTTTATTAATCTCTCCTATTCAAAGACATGACATGCTGCAGTTATCCCAATTTGGGAAGCTTTTYAAGTACTCAGGTTGTGGAAAAAATAGAACAAGTTAGTGAAGTGATTGACTTTCTCTTCAAAATAGTTTTTACTTCCCTTCTTCTATAAAAAGGTAAAAGTGCTGAACCCCCACCTCCTGAAAAAAATACTCCACAATGCTGAACTATTTTATGTGGCCTGAAAACTGAACAGAGGACTGTATGAGATCATCTTCCTAAGCCTTCACAAAAAAACCCCACACATTAATAAGCAACCACAAATAAAACCCCGAACCAAGCAACCCACACATACATTGACCACAAACTGCACTAGAAGTATAAATAGGAAGATCAAGTCACYTTTGGTTATGTTCAGCTTTAAGTATATGCAAGTGAATAATCATTTTCAGTAACTGTTATTTTTGCAGAACACCCTTTTAAGCTAATAAAACAAAATTTAAAAATTAAGGAAATGAAATTGGTATTCACTATAAATCATCAATGATTAATCAGACATAGACCTTTCTTTTGCATATTCAACCTTTTCTCACTTCTTGCTTTTTGATGTTCAGCRACCAAAGGCATAATTAATTAATTAATTAAACTAAGTTTTTTGTGCTAAAAGAAAGAATATTTTCACATTGATAACAGCAACTACTTTTCTCCTAAAAACAGGACCTTTTTTCCTATCAAGATCTCACAAGCACTATTCGATTTCTACTTGGTCAATAAAAAGCAATATGTTGAACCTCACAAATTAAGGAGCTCTAGTTAAGAAAGTTACACTAAAAATAYAATTAGTAAAAGTTAGTAACTGGAAAAAAAGAAAAATGACAGCATAGCACATAAAGAACAAAAACAAAAAAAGGAAAAACATTTTTTTTATCAAAAATCTGGTCTATTTGCTGCACTGAGTTTTGTTAAGTATTTTATTTTTTAAAAAAGATACACAAATGCCTGTTATTGAGTTTTACATCCTTACCCACACCCTTGTGTGCATCAATACTGGTATATTCAATTGTTCCATCATGGCACCTTTTGGGATCTTCTTTATATACTTTGTGAACTCCTTCAGGACAATATCGGTAAGCAAGTCCATAATCCACCAAGTAYACCTAGTAATTTCCACAAAGAATTCTAAGGTTAAAGAACCATAATTACAAAGGTTAAAGARCTATAATTACAAAAAATATGTAAACAATAAATGCAACTCCCAACTATTTTCATAACTTCTTTGAAAGTATTAAGAGTGGTGAGTTCAACTCTGAATGATTTTAAGTACTTTATTAATTTTAAATATGATTTGGAAACAACATGTCACTTGGGTTTTACTGTTTTCCATAAAGCAGTCTGACCTGGAATTCATTTCTTGCTGATACAGAAAACTAGTACAATAGTCATCAAAAAAAAAAAAAGAAAAAAAAAAAAAAAAAAACAAAAACCAAACAAACAAAAAATAAACCCAAAAAACCTAAGAAGTAAAAAAAAGAAGTAATGTCCCTAGAATTATAAAGACACTCACTGTGCTACCCTCTTTAAAGTCAGTAGACCCATTTGAACAATACCATATACTACTACTACTCACTAACAAGATAGTTACTTTAAGAGAAATTATTTTACATCTTTCACGAGCTAAAACATTTGGGCAAGAATACATACATAATTCTGAAACTCTAATATGCATTGTTTGAATAGCAAAGAGAGTTAAAAATGCAGAAAAATGAAAGACTTCTGTAAATCAAGTGGAACAATCAACACTTTAAAGACCAATTTTTCCAAGTAACAGAACACTTATCTGATGGATTTCTTGAACAAAGGAATGAGGTAACAATGCAGACAGGCAAACATAATTTACCAGTGTGATATATAATTTTAGGCTTCCACCTGCAAATACCTATTTGTGAGTCAATTTTTTTTTTAATCTCAAGAATTTCTCTAGAATGCTATTTAGGCCAAATAGTCAATTGATAACTGTCCAGCAAAATGCACTAAAAAAYTGTAGAATATTAACCAGATATAAATGTCAAGCAGAAATAATGTTACCATATACATTCTTAAAAATGAGCTTCTGCTAGATTTCACCGGTTCAAAGCATTTTCATTGTTGCCAAATAGAAGGGTTAAAACATGAGGAGTAAAATGCATTATAAATACCTGATTAGGGTTCTTGTAACTCAGAAGGAGATTAGCGGCCTTGATGTCTCCATGCACGTATTCATGCTCATGGACGTATTCCAGAATCTCAAGCTAACAAAACASAAGTCATGTAAATGCAGTACCGAGGTCCGCCCAGCAGAGGACCTGGACTCGGCACAAAAGTGGGACTGAACTGAGAGACTCACACAGGGAAGACAGACTGTGAAAATAAAATGTATTTTTTAAACTTACTATTCTCAGGCCTAATTGTAGTACAGTTTTACGGGAAAATTGCTTTGCATTCTCTTCATACATCTTCTGAAGATCTCTGCCAAATCGGTCCATTATCATAAATCGATAGCTAAATTCAAGGACCAAAAGAAAATAACAAAACCAAAAAAAACCAGCAGTTACTGACTTGTACTTAGCAAAGTATTTTATCTGTGTTAAATGTACTAACTAATGATTGAACACATCTCTCAAACTGTGGGAAATACTTGACTTTTTTTAATGCTGTACATCAATTCTTACCTTTTCTACATCAGCTACTCAGAAGTTCATCCATCAAAAAGCTGTTCTTTATTCTAGTTATGCAGCAAAATAACAAGCACTCACAGAGGAAAACATCCCTAATGTAACTCACTATAAGCAAAACCAAGAATCATCTACTCACAGAAATATATTTCTTAGTTTATAAACGACTAAGTGGTTTAACGTGGTTACTTACAATGTTCTTTTACTGAAATCTATTGCAATGTTCTTTTACTGAAATCTATTGCAAACTTTTTTGACCACATATAAACGTCAAGCTTTTTTGACCAGATATAAATGTCAATGTTAACAACAAAAGCATTTCACTTGCCAAACGTGTTCTGATATTCATTGCTATAGCCAAACTCGTTATAGAACTAAAAGAGTTCATAGTGGCTATATTAAAAAAATTCATGCACTAAACACTGAATGCAAAACCACTTTTGTGGGATAGAAAAAAATGCTATATTTACTTTTGCCTCTCAAAATGAATGTTATTTTTACAATAGGTTCGTTTTACAGCTGAGGACCTACTGAAACACTGATATTTCTGACATACTAATGCACACACACCAACTGCCCTAGGCAGTGATCCACAGAGAGAAGCCTGACCTACTGTAAGCTGCCAAAGAACTATTAAAACTCCTTTGCAGCACAGCTGTTTAGAAAACCACCACTAGGAAACAAGGGCTATTACATAAACAGGCATTAACATTAAAGACCAAGTAACAAAACCCTTTCCTGGCATGGAACAAYACTAAAAACTACCCCTTGACTTAAATTTAACATGAGACTAGAAATTATTATAGCTCACAGGTTAAGCAAAAAAGAAAAACAGGGAAACAGAACAGATTTGAGACAACACTAAGTCCTCAATATTAGTGAGTGAAAATACGCTTTAGCCAACAYGACAAGAAAAACTTAAAAGGTAGTCATATTAGTCCTGACTTGTTCATTAGAAATTGACGTTGTTTTAATTAAAATATAAAAGCTTCTAAAGCACATATACATAAATAGCATCTTTGTATTACAGCAATGTTCACAACAAGCGAAATAAAGACTGTAACAAAYACAAATAGGAGTACCCAAACATTACAGATAAAATGTATCTATGTATAGTCCCTAAACACACCCTGCCAGGAACATGAAAATTTGTAGCCAAAGTGAACAATGCGAAAAAAAGTGGAAAATACACCTTATAAAGTAGAGCTTAGGCTAAAGGAGATAATGGTTGTAGACGAATTCCAGTATATRTCAACGAAAGATATATTCACCTGTTTCCATTCCTTTCATGCAAGCCAGAACCCCAATATCTTGGTACACCTAAATATTTCAGTTTATGGGACTTAGTCCACTTCTGAACTGAAAATACAAATAAAATTAGGATCATGAATTGGCATGAGTAGAGACTTACAAAAAAAGGAGTAGTCACATGGCTTACAGTGTCTGCATACCTGTGAGCTTCTTATTTCACAGAAATGTGTATGCAAAGTATACAGGAAAGTTAAACACATATCCAACAACTCAAGTTTAAATTTAGACAGTAATACCAACAGAACTACAAAGAACTTTTTACCAAAATCCTCTAATTTACTACATATCTGAATTAGATTTCAATAATTTAAAAATATTTCTGAAAATTACCTAAAGATATTCTCAAAGTTCAACCTTCTACAGGCTCTATTTTCCTAAATGCTTGTAGTTCATTAAAAACATTTTAATAGACTGCTTACTTTCATCTGGCTTAGCAGCTCTCATGTAGAACTTTAACTCAGTAAAAAGAGGTCCATTCTGGCTGGGTTCCTTTAAGACAATTTAAAATTCATTAAAAACTGCTGTGTTAATGCTTAATAATTACTAAAAGCTCACAAAATGTAACATTCACCCTATAAAAATATATTCTCYCTCAAAAGCTCTACCTGATGCTGACAAATATAACAGAATATCTCCTTTTTATAAAAGAAATTTAGTTCTAAAAGCTATTTTTATTATAAATTGCTTTACATTAAGGGTATCAAAGAATAATGCCCCATACAAAAGACTAAATAAAATTGAAATGTATAGAAATAGTAACAATTATTGGCAGAAGTTTAGTAGAGAACATTAAACAATGTTATGTCAGATTTTCCAGATTACAGCGGGATTGCATCAGTTGCAGTAGCCTTTAGCGATCTTAAAATAACACCTGAAATGATTTAATGACAAAATTTAATAAAAGTTAAATTCTAGCTGAACATAAGGCATTTTGTTCCTTTCATACATTAGTCAACCAAGATAAAAAAACCAGAGAATTTCAAAATTTCTCTAAATTATAAGAACTAYACCTATTTCGATTTCAGACTCTATCCTGTATTTAATCTATCTCAGTTCCATTTTCAAGGGACAAATCTATGGGAGCCATGTAAAGTATAAGTCCAAGAGAGAAATTCCTCTGAAAACATCAAAGCTTTGACATACTGCAAAAAAAAGCAATGCGCAAGTATCTTTACTACATTTCCAGAATTTGGTAGAGAAAAATGAAAAAAAAAGTGATCTCAATTCCTATAATTTTTGGTTGATCGATTTTGTGATGAGCTTAAGCAATATATTTTTGTCTAGTTACTCATATATATCCAAATTCACTTCAACTCAATGTGAAAATACATTTTGGAATATCCTACAATTAAAAAATWACTGGCAAAGAAACTCAAGAATAATAGAATTACATGACATTAGGAAAAGTTACAATATTAAATGGGTTMGTTTTAACTTTTAAATGAAGATATAGTGATCCAGAAAATTCCTAAAGGCCAGACTGTAGCTGAGAAGAGGCTCRCTGCTGTCCAAGCTCACCGGAACAACGCAGAGCACAAACGCGCCCCTGACCGCAGGCTTTGGTGCGCTCTGATGTACGGGCTTGGAGGCACAGCTGGAAYATGGGACACACTGAGAGCAGACACCACCAGCCTGGGCACCACTCCTAGGCCTGGACACTTGGTTATAAAGTCACTGCCTATCTCCAGCTCACTTTCTCCAGCAGCACTGCCCTGACAAACAATGGAGCCAAGACAGCTTTCTGGCCCTCTCGTGAGAAGGAACCAGGAAAAAAAAACCAAAACCTAAGACAGTCAGACCAACGAATCAACACACACAAACTTTGGTACCTGTACATCTACTTTCACAGTTAGTTTTATTTATCCACAGTGGACAACAATTTAGCAATACAGAGATTATATATGCAGAGAAGAAGGGTTAAATAGCTGAATTCTTTTATTGCAGTTACCTCAAACACACATTGCTTGACCTATTCACTTGATCCTGAGTAGCATAATCTATTAATATCCTAACTAATTAGAATACAAATTATCTTATATATCATTTTCATTCAATTTCCATAGGTTTGAAAAATGTTTTCTTACTAAAATGCAGTAAAGCAAGTGTTAAAAATTCTTACAATATTTAACTATAAACAAATTATCCCACAAAAATTTATGTCTCAGTGCTGCAAAAGAGATGTATCTTTCACTAGTCAGAAAGAAAAATCTGCTATCTTTTCATACTCAGAGAATGGATAAATGATCTAATCATAAACTAGATCTTTAATGTTGATTATGAAGGTGTTTTCCCACAATACCATTAATTCTACTTACAGATAAATAAATGCACATGTGATGCTAAAAAAGTTTACACAACATCCAATGTTCAGCATAATAGTCCAGAAGAAGTGCAAACACAGATTTTTATAGCTTTATGCCCAAGGTCATTCAAAATACACGACTTATAAAACTGAAATTAAAGTCTTATTCAAAAAGATAATGTAATGAAAGATTATATAGAGTATATGTCAAAACCCAACAAATTTCAAGCAGTGTTTTAAGAATTCTGATCTTTTCAGTCAGCAATGTAATGAAGTGTAATTAAACCCTGCATCTACATCCTGAACAATGACATCTGAAAGGTCCACATGTTAAAAAGCATTTCTTTTTTTAATAAAAACTGTGATTCATTTCATACTCCACAGACATCAATACTATGAGGATATGTCAAAGACTAAGCCAATTTCCATCCCACTTTAATAGCTTAATTTGAGGAACATTACTATAGAATCACATATTTTGTTAAACACTAATAGTTGTTCAAAGCTGTTAACCGCTTTGCTTCAGCTGATGGAAAAACTCACAACCACCCAGGCATCAGAAAATGAGCTCTTATCCATGGTTGTGTTATACCAGACTGTAGAGGCATAATATGTTATGGGTCATTTGTGAGGCTAGCACAAAGACTGGGGCTACTCTTTACTGCCATAAAGACAAAACTATGAAAGTCAAATTAAAAGTGAGTAGTCATTGGGGATCTTAGCAATGGAGGTATTTACAAAATGCTGCAACAAAGTGAATCTAGCATAGGAGCAACCCAAAAGTTGCAGCAACTCTTATATTTAGAGCCCAGAGTGGAGAGAARCAGATGGATAGGTTTCAAACTCAGGAATAGAGGGGGCAGCAATTACACACAATATAAAGTAATGCATATGTGATKATTTTCCCAGCAAGTCAAACCTGATTCTTCCATGAAAGTTATATGACTCTCTGCTTCTTGATTAGTCAAAACTCAGCAGGAGCCAGTAATTAGAAGCGTYTGCCTCTCACAGGCAAACCATTGCTGATGGTCTCAATGTCTGTTATCTGCCACTAAACCAGGCCACAGCTCCTGCATGATGGACACTCGCACCCTCCACAGTACAGACTGAACATACTAACGCAGGTTGCCACCATCCAATTGCAGCCTGGGGCTCCTGGTCAGTGYGGAATTCCTGCCCACTAATGCAGCAGCAGGCTGATGTTGAGAGTGTGACAATCTGGCATTTGCATGGCAAACACTGCTTTTTTCAGCAAGGGACAACCTTTCAGAGGGAGGGTCATCACAAACTGTATCTTGGGGTGCCTGAAAACTATTAAAACCAGTATTCTAAAATTTCCCTTTAGTCAGCAGATGTAAATATCAAGATTAAAGGCACATACTGACCAGACTGTATTGTACTGCAATTTAACCTAATCTTTTAGTTTTAGGAACAAATGTTAAAAGCACTAACACATTTACAAAGTGGCCAGCTACTGCAGCAAAGCATTCAGTATCATCATATAGTTTAATAAATAAAATGTTAAAACAGTGAAGTTTTTACACTGTGAAATTCTTGCACAGTTTTCTGATATTTGCTTTAATCGAAGGAACAGAAGTSCCACCAAGATAATGAATGGTATGGATATACTAAGGCTATTCCCATATTCTCTGTTTTTTTAATAATCCTTTGTAAGATCTTACCAGATCCATACAAAATACTCTGGCAACATTTAAGAAAAAAAACCTTTATACCTTGTGAAAAGAAATAGCCAAATCAAATTAAATAACCCTTTTTTTAGACTAAAACCATAAGAAAATTTCAAGTAATAAAAAGAACTTGCCAAATTGCTACAACAGGTTAAAAATGAGCTATCAACAATGCTTTTTCTTCTCTCTAATCATTAGGTTAAAATAATTGTGTCAATATTACTTGAATTCAATAGAAATTAGAACACATGTTCGGTTTATGAAAAAAACATTTAAAGGACTTTGTATCTATGGAGACCTCAGGAATCAAAGTTTTGCTGTTTCTAGTCAGGAGCCAACCGTCAGTTTTATAGCATCCATTGGTGAGCAACAGTTCACACAGACTCACTCTTGAATCACAGAAATCCTCCAAAAACTAGACAGATTTCATTCATTTGGTGATATCCTAAGTGCCGCTYATAGGAAGCAAGTGAAACAGAATCTGATCCATTTCATGGATCTTTTTCAACTTCACTAATGTTCCATTATGACATTTCTCATACACAGGAGTCCCAATTCTMAGCAGCATTCCTGTGTATCACCACACTTGTATTATAAACAGCATTTTGTAATTGCTTTATTTTCAGAAGACGTTTTAAATTACACATGCTACTCTAGAACAAATRTTTTCAAGTTGTGAAGTAAAGATTCAAATGCTCTCTTACCACTTTCGCAACATAAGGGGCATCACTGCCAACCGACTTTGAAGAATTAACATCAGCTGTTAAAAAGGAAGCTTTTATTAGCAGTAAGAAAGGAAACTGTCACAAAGCATACACTCACTATGCAGRATAACTATACAACATATAACAAAGTAACTAAGTACTGACAAGAACATAGATCAGTACCTTAGCTGTTGRTAAGAGAATCACTCTATATGGAAAGGCAACTGTATACCAATATTAAATTCTTGCCTTCTCCCTTCTGTTTGAGGAGTACAGGCAGTTTACTAAATTAAAGAGCTCTTTATTATCCAGTAACTTGTTCCTATTCAAAAGGAACAAAAATTCCTATTCTTTTGTTTTCTAGGACTGTTACAAACATACACATTTGTGGACATAAAGACAAATAAATACCATGTTGCCATGTCACATATCCAAAAGTGACTTTCTTCTGCTACTCAATTTTTGGTATTTGTGACAGAAGATAAAGGTATGAAGAACATCAAGCCAAGTACAAAGTACAGGGTTAGGGTCACAGCTTTGTGCAAATGATGGGTAAGCAGAGAGCAAGCTCTGGCTTGATCAAAGCAGGAATTCAAGTGAGTTGGAACTCCAGTAAATTTAGTAGCTCATTGAGCAAGGCTGAATAAGTAGTTGAAGGCTTCTTTGGCAAAAAGCCACCCACTGGTCCTGTTTTTCTCCTTAACCCACTTATGCTGCAGTCTGTTCATTTTAAAAGCAGGACAGATTTTTTTCCTGTTTTCCAACTCAGTATGAATCCAGTAAAACCTTTTCCTCAAGATGATGAAGATCATATTATAATGATCACATGAACTTTCATCCCTTCAAAATTGTTTGAAAAATGACTAGGGGCAATGAAGCAGAAACATCTCAAGACCTCTGTTATCTGTTCATCTGYCCAAGTAAAAGAGATACTAAGTATGGAACACTATTCACTTTAAGTTTTTCTTTTAACAGCATTGCAAAACAAGACCTGAACCGAAGCTTTAAACTGTAAAGTTCAACACTTCGATTTGTTTTTAGCATTGATTACATTAAAAGAAAGAATATGACAGTCAAAAGTTCACAAGGTAATGAAAAAATTAAAGCAATACCAAAGTCAAAACCAGCTCAAATACTGGCTSATCAGTAGCCTCCAGATAAAAAGCACAATTTCAGTTCTGAATTTGTCTTTATAAAGATACTCATGCAAAAATCCAGTCTTTCAGCCAGACCAAAAGTCAAATTTAAATAAATATTAAACTATCCTTTCCATGGCTAAAAAGTAATAAAGATTTTGATTTTTAAAAAGAATGAACTACCACTGGAAACTCATACTACTAGTTTTTATAATCACTATTTGTCTATGTCATTTTTTTTCCAACACTGAGACCCAAGCTAAAGTTCTAGTAAAAGAGATCACATGAAGACCCTTCATATTTCTAACTTAGGGTCAACTTTTCATTGTTTTGAATGAGGATCAACATCTCACTCTCCATTTCAAAGCATTATAAAAGATAACTACACTTACCAATGTATAGGCGTCCAAAGCCTCCCTGCCCTATAGGAGCACCTAATTTCCATTCTTTTCGTGATGTATCTGCTAGAACCTCCCCCAGAGCAAACACTTCAGCAAGTTTTCTCTTTGCAGGGGCTTTTTTCCCAGCCATTTTCTTAYTATTTGGCATTTTCCCTAGAGAAAGTAGAGGGAAGGAAAAAAAAAAAACTTAGGTTACATGTTGATCTCGCTTATTTCATACACACAGAAATCTGTTAGAAGCACAAAAGAGAATGGGTTGTTTAAGTTATAATTTGTTACCTCAAAGATACTTGAAAAGAAATGCAGSAAGCAGTTTCATTGGCATGAATTCTAAGTGAGAAACAACTAATTTTTTCAGGTATCACAAAAAAATTTGACAGCAAAAACCTTCACAAGAGAAACCTACTACGGGATCTTGCATAATACATGCTAAAAAAGTCTCAGAATCTACCACCTTCAATCAATCACAACCCATCAAAGGTCTAAACTTAGAAAAAAAGTAAACTAATGAAATAAAGCTCATCAATTTTCCTTAAAATTGCATATTAAAAAACTGCAAGTCTTCAGTAGTAATATAAGGAATTCCTCTTAGCTGTAAAAAAAAAAAAAAGTCATTAAAACAGTTAATCATTTTTTCTTCTATACAGCTGCAAGAAAAAAAAGAATGAAAGTCTGGTTATTGTTTACAGGGCAGYATTGAGTAGGCCATCACAAAAACTAGTACATAACCACCTATTTTTGAGATCCCAAGTGTGAAAGTATTACAGTTACCTTCACACAATCCCAGATATCTTATTAGCAATATTTCTAGAAATAACATAACAGCCCACTGAAATACGTCCTTCTCTGCAGAACAGAATCATAGAATCTTATAATAGTGTGAATTATTCACACTATTTCAATGTCATCTAGTCCTTCTGCAATGAGCAGGGGCACCTTCAGCCAGATCAAGTTGCTCAGAGGCCCGTCCAATCTGAACCTAAATGTTTCCAGATATGGGGCATCTACCACCTCTCTCAGCAACSTGTTATACTGTTTCACCAGCCKCACTGTAAAAATTTCTAACTTCTATCTATTTTAAACCTACCCTTTTTCAGCTGAGAACCATTACCCTTTGCCTCACTGTAAGTCTTACTAAAAAGTTTGTCTCCATCTTTCTTACAGGCCCCCTGCAAGTACTGAGAGGCTGCAAAAAGGTCTTCCAGAAGACTTTTCCAGCCTGAATATCTCAAACACTCTCAGCCTCTCCCAACAGAAGTGTTCACCCCTCTAACCATCTCTGTTACCTCTGGACTCACTYCCTCAASAGGTCCATGTCCTTCTKGCGCTGAGAACCCCAGAGCTAGATGCAGCCCTCCTGCTAGGGTCTCACCAGAGCAGAGCAGAGGGGCACAATCCCCTCTCTTGCTGGCTACACTGCTTTGGATGCAGCCCTGTATACAATTGGTTTTCTAGCTGCTTGACTGCTCATGAACAGCTTCTCATCCACCATTACCACCAAGTCCTTCTCAGAAGGCTTCATTTTGAGCAAATAAATGTTTTGAGGTTTTAATAGTCAGATTTTGCAGCACTAAGTTACTGAATATGCAGCTGTGGCACAGCAGAGTGCCTCTTTACATGAATGGCCTTTATAAATTGTTTTACAAAGAACTGATCTTTCCCTCTATCTTATGCAGATAAATGTCATACAAAGTCACATTTATTTTTTAAAAGATACCATTCTGACTRGTGGGATTTTATTATTTTCTTCAAAAAAGGAAGCAATATTAATACTCAATTAGTGTAGTTTCTGGATAGTAAAAGAACTTTTTCCTGTTAGTCTAGCTRCTCAATACAATAACCCTAAGCCAAACTCAGTTGTTTAACACCAGTTTTCCTCCTTCAGTTCTAATCTTTCTCTAGGGCTTCTTTTAATTTCCCAAATAGAAAACTGCATAACTGTGACAACTCCCCTCCTACAAAACGCTTTTCTGACTGGGTATCTTCTGCAAACTCTCTTCCTCAAATAATATCTGTTACCCAACTGGCATCWGAAGAGAGAAGCCCATAACCACTTCTCTATTTACTAAAGGAAAGAATAACTGTCAAGCTGCCTGAAAATGTTGTTCTATCYACTAATACTGAAGCCTGCAGCTCTGACTGACCAAACCCCTCGAGGTGAAATGTGACAGAAAAAAGCCCAACAGTGGATAAAACACTCTGTGGAGATGGAGAATGCTGATGTGCCCAAGAAGTTCTGGCARTAATGCAAAGGAACTCAAGGAGCTCACACAAAGGGGGCCAGTGGGTGGCCTTTGTTTTATGAAAACAGCTAAATGACAGTTGAGTGCAGCTCAGAATTGCTAAGTGGATCAAATGGAGGTGTAATGTCTCCCAAATTAGCCAGGCCAGCTTCGGGGCAGTGAATAGAGGGCTCATCCAACATAAGCATGCAAAAACTAAATAACTAGCAAAATAACTTCAAAGAGAACAATGAGCTTGAGCTGGTTGCAATCCAGATATTCCTTCCAGTGGCTGGGGACATCAGCATCATGACAGTGAACATATTACTGAGACCAGTAATGAGAATCACATCAGTACTGTGACTGGACTGTGCAATTGCTGTATTTTTCCAAGTATAACTTGCAATTTATTGTTCTCAGTCTATTTTATATCACTCTCCTAAATAAGAAACCTCACATAGTATCAACTATCTCCAAATAAGTATATTTGATATTAAATATTACATCCTTTATTTATGGAACATCTAAAAGAASCTAGTCAGAAACTAGCAGACTCACAGCAAGCAGTCTCCAGACACCACAGTCATTCAATACAGTAATGCAGAAAAGAAGGTGCATCATTCCAGGTCAAAGTTCGTCTTTTTCAGGGTCCTTGTTAATCTGAGAAGTATCTTTGTGTCATAGAACTGTGTCTGAATATTCACTGAATATCTTAYTTATAAGTAACTTCAACAAAACACTATTATGAAATATATCAGGAAGATACTGGTAATTATCAATACCTGCATTGCACAAGATTCCTCATTATCATAAAACAGGCTGTTTTAATTCTGCATTACTTTTCTATATTTACACTTCTATACAGTAACATTCTTGCCTACAATCAAGACACACATAAATTTTAAGACTAGGTTTACCTACATCATTATCCACACCATCCTCAGGAAACTCCTCTTTACATCCTTTTTTTTTTTTTTTTTTTTTAAAATCTTCAAGGTGATACATACTTTACTGTCTTAGAGAAAGATCCTTCCTCCAGATTTTCTACAGGAGAAAAATGAGACTTTCAAGCACCAAAGACAATTCCATCCAGCTCAGATAAGACCATACCAATGAGAAAGCAATGGTGTCAAAGTGTCAGAAGGAATAGAGTAGTAGAAACAGCTATGTGTTGGCATCACTTACAAGAGCAGGCCAAAAAGATCACTGCAGACCTTTAAGCAGCTTCACGGGACACTGAAATCAGGAAAGGGATTAAAACAAAGGGGAGACTGAAATTATTAGAAGTTGTGAAACCAGAAGTCTGGAGCCCAAAGGCTGACTCAGATAAGGTGAAAAAGGAAGCGCAAAAACCAGCAGTATTGCCCAATGACTTAGATTTGGGACAAGATCACACTCACTGGCATKTAAAGGATACTAAAATGTATCGAAATGAGCATACTGTCCTCAAGCTAAGAAACAACTTATTGTCAATATCAGAATCATGCAGAGGGCTTGAAGGACTGCATCCCCTTRATCTCCGAGTTACTACAAATAATTCAGGCAAGACTTGGACAGAGGCACATAGGTGCTTGAATGTTGGAAAGATTGCTATCCATAAAACAAAAATTTGTTGCCTCTCTTACAATAAGGATAGCAAGCCTGTGAAACAAACCTATTGATACGCTCCACATCTTTGACATTCAGTGAGACTCTTGATAGCAGCTTCACTTAAAAGGGAATTAAATTTACTTAAAATAGCTCCTCAAGAGTATCAAAGGAAGAGCTGGTGTTCTCTCTTCTTCCACACCCCCGCTTATTTTGTTTAACATGGTCAATAACTGTATGCCTGAAGGTATTTATTTAAAAAAAAAAATCGTTAATGACAACTTCCCTTTATCCATAAAAGCAAAACTTCAAAATGGACATAAGTTTGAATGTCCCCAGCTGGGAACYCTGCCCTTAACAAATACACTAGATACACATACATGGTTTCTTGGCTGTCTCTATTCATACCCATCTGTTAACATGGCACTGTGCCTACTTACAAGTTGGTCAAACTATCAGCAGGCCATAGGTGCCAAACACTGATCGCATGCAATGGGCAGCACGCACAATACTATGCATTCACTCCCTTGCAAAAAAGCTGTTATCCACGGAAATATTTAAGCAACGGCTGCACATGCTTTCACATCCATTTCTTTGGATAAATCAATTCAAATACCTTCTATTGATTGAAACCAGACGCACGGATGCAGCAAAAATTTTCTACATGAAAATACAGAACTAGAAAATAAACTACAACAAAAATAATGAAAAAAGATAATCACAATTTAGTGCAACTTCTGTCATTCTATGTGCTTTTCAACTCATAATACAGCAAACACAAGGGGTTTGTCAGGAAACTTACGCACCAACAAACATGACATAGAGCTGTCTACTGTACATTGCACAACTGGAATAATGCCATCTACTTCTCCCTAAAACCACCTTTAAAAATTCACCCCCACCATCCCTCCAAAATGAAAAAAAAAACTTAAACTTTCCTCTCAATTACTTCTTCCCATCAACAAAAGAAAATATTTTCTATCCACAGGTATTGTGAAGCTTAATTCATTAGTTCCTGCAATCATGCTAAAGTCCTTGGAAACAGTGCCATGGATGTCAAGTGCTGTACTATCATTCAAGAGTCAGACCTGACCCTACTTAGCTAAGGTGCCTGACAAGAACAATTTTCAAGGTGCATGAYTGTAAACAGCAATATGTTTTGTCGCTACAATGTGCTCAAAACAAAGATTTTCCTACTAAGAAGTATGAATAACAGAAGTCTATTTGTCTAAACTCTCTCCAAAAGCATCTTAGGACTACAAAGGMTTCTACTTAATAAAACATCTTGGATGAAACAGAATACAGTGTACTTGAGATAGCACTATTGATGCAAAATTGTCTGCATATCAGTGTGTTATCTTTACAAATGTTGTCTGCAATGGTTGCTACTTGAGCGATACTTGAACTCTTAGAATAAATATGAATAGCCACTTCTCAATTCTTATTGCCATCCATAATCAACAAAACTCTGAAATGAATATAAAACAAATTTATTTTGAAGTAAGTATTTATGCTGTGTGTCAAGTCAAACTCATTTCTTTCTGATCTTCCTCTTTTATTCTCTGGAAACTGTCATTTTTACAGTTGTTTATCTTAGTAGGACCTATTTTCATTGTCAACCAGAGACAGCATGCCAGTGACCTGTGCTCCTACACGAGCAGGTAGTTCCAGCAAGACCTGAAATATATGCATCATTAAAAAACTGTTCATTARTTAAAGCAAGAAATCTATATCTGCCTGAAAAAAAATAATTAAAGAGAAAACAAAACCAAATTTTTGCTCAAGGAGTGGGAAAGAAAAAAACATGACTTTTGAATACTTTAGAACTGTTTGTGGAGGGACCACACAAAAAAGTAATTGCTGTGTCAGTGACTTGTTACACCGAGTGAGGCAGATTGAACAAAGACTTTCTTGCAAAAATCAGACATTCTATGACTGGTCTATCGCTGTCTGTGAAAACCCCTCTAATCCAAGTTCCTGACAATTAAGACACCTGATAAATAATAACACTTATGGAAGAAGAGACACTAAGATCCTGTCCCCAAGATTTTTTTTTAAATGTCTTTTTAGACAAAATTAATAAATGCCATTGGTGGACCACAATTACTGAGAAAYATGTAATCACAACAGCATCATAMTGGATGGAGGAAATGCCTTTTTTCCTAAACAAACCAAGATGACTTAATATTTCAGAATGCATCTTGTTCAGAGGTAGGAAACAGTCATTTACAAGAGTAATTAGTGTCACTAATTTTAAATTGTCTTCTCAAGACTACATTACCTTCTTTTAAGTCTACTGAAAACCCTAAACATCACTCAGTTATTGCAAAAAAAACAGTGAACACTGTAAGGTACCAGATCATATCACTCCAAAGCACCTCACCTCCAAACCAACTGCAAATACCTAATGCATGTGAAACACTTAAAGGCTTTTTGATAATAAGGCATGCTGCATGAAAACCAACAGCTCTAAAGTTCATCAGGAATCCTACCTCACTTGAGGATTGTCCCCAAGAATTTAGTAGACAGATTACTCCTACAGAGGAAGGCACAAGCCCTTTGACAGAGTATTACAAGAAGCTTCGCAACAGCTTTCGTATTTTTGTTAGCCATAAAAAGGGCCCATGGATTCCCTATAAGTTAATAAAAGCCTTTAGTACTATTTTATTTGTGCTTAAGCATAAATTGAAAATCAGAGAACAAGAGTTTGCTCTGCCTGTAACTGCTTAAGTCTTTCCTAAACAAGGAAGTCAAATAGCAAGAAATAGGAAGTAGAAACAACCCACAACGAATGACAGAAACAAGCTTAGTCCCATTCTTACATAACAGGCCTTTCTGATCCTAAAAYCGCAGATTTTTGTGATTTATGGGCCTGTACTTAAAAAGTTTACTTTAAAGCAAAACTCAGGAACGCCTCCCAACCAAGGTGAAGCCAACACCAAGATGATCCTGAAGGTGAGGAACCTCTAAGTGGTACAGAACATAGCTTTTACTCAGCCTCCTCCACCTGACCTTAGCGCTAAAAAAACCAAGCAGGAATGAAAACAACTTAGGCCGCCGCCAACATAGGCAGCTTTAGAGCCCACAGCCCAGGAAGTAGAGGAAAGGGGAGTCCCCAGACCTCAAGCGTGAAACTGAATGAGCTCTGCCCCACCTGCCCCGTTCTCTGCCTCCCTGTCGGCGCCACGGCCTGGGCCAGAAGGAAGGGAAGGCGCCTTCGCTGCCTCTGGGGACGAACAGGGCGCGAGCAGGCCCCGGCGGTACCACCGGCCTCCTCCGCGAGGGAAGCGGGAAAACCGGTCCGCAAYCCGCCAGGAGGGCCGGGGACGCTCGGCACGGCGAAGGGGGATGAGGAACAGTGCCCCAAAACGCGCCTCCTAAAAAACAAAACCCCAAACAACTGCACCCCTGAGGCTTCCGCTGGTTCCAAGTACCTCCTGCGCGCGCGGGCCCGGCGCCGCTCCTTCCTCCCGGTCCGAAATTCCCGCACTGCCCGCGGCCCCAGGCGGCCCGCCCGCCTCGGGGCCACCTCCCAGCATCGCCCGCGCCCATTGGTCGGCCAAGGGCGGCCACCCGCCCCCATCCCCTCCTGGGCGCGGAGCCTTCTGGGAAATGTAGTCTGTAACCGACCTTCCTGGAGGCGCTTGCTGCGGTCACGGACTACACTTCCCGAAACGCGCCGCGGCCCGCGATGGTCCGGGAGCTGACGGTTTTTAGAGTCACGGAATCGTTTGGGTTGGAAAAGACGTTTAAGACCCATGTTCACCACAAAACCCTATATCCAAATGCCACGTTCGCATGTTTGTGGAACATTTCCAAGGATAGTGATTCCACCATTGCCCTGGGCTGTGTTCCACTGCTTCACAGTCTTTCAGTGAAAAAATTTTGAGAGTCATAAGAAACCTCGGTGTCTTAAGTTGTAGTAAGTTTGGGAAGGCCTTTGTGAAGCTGATAGACAGAATCAGTTAGGTTAGAAAAGTCCATGGAATCCAACCTATGACCGAGCACTATCAGGACCAGTGGACCATGGCACTAAGTGCCCTGTCCAGCCTTTCCTTAAACRCCTCCAGGGATAGTGATTCCTCCTCCTTTCATTGTCATTTACAAATATCTGCACACCACATCTGATTCTGGCACTCTGTAAATTCTTTGCCATGAAAGACATGGCCAAACTAGAAATGTAAGGGATGAGGCAGGAAAATAAAAGGACAATGGTTTTGCTAATTCACTGAGTGTTTCAAACCTTTAAAAAGGCATGATGGTTTTGTKGCCACTATCTTCAAAAATGAAGAGGCAGTTTTAGAGGTACTAAGTATGTTCATCATGACAGTACTTACATAGATTTCCTTGAAAACCTGGCTAATTAAGAGTAATAGAAATGTATTCTTGACATACAAGGTACTACCAGAGATGCTCAGGAATCTGAACTGTTCTGAATGTTCTAGTGTATTACTGTTCATAGGAAAGACAAAAGTTTGTTTGAGCAAAGTGAAGTACACTGCCAGACATGATAGCATTTCACTTGCAGTACCATCCGCTTTAGTACTGAATTACTGGGATAATGAAAATATTTTGAGATGCTGATAGAGGAAATTAAATTAGAAATTTAATAAATATTCCACTTCTTCACATGAATCACATTCTAATTTAATGGAATGTAGTACTCAGGTTCCAAAGTAAATTATTTTCTTCACATTCACATTCTTCCAAAAATCATAGAATTAAATGTCTTATAACTCCAGCATGTGTTCTCTTTCTGCAGTCTTCTTTATTTTTCTACTTTGCAAAATGAGAAGAAAAATCTTATACATTTCACGAACACCATGTCATACTAACACAATGCTATAAAAAGACCCCAAAAATTAATTTAAAAAATAGCAGAAAATTCCAAAATGAATGGGGAGACTGTGACACCACAGATACTCGATAAAAGAGTACAMATGCACTACACTCAGCTGTTCTTAYCTTGGGCTGAGGACCACAGATGGGAGTAGAGATTAAGGTTACTGTACCAAAAATTCATCACGGTATTTTCTTCAAATTGCAGACCTCGTGAATGGCTAGACCAAAAAAAGTTTTGCTAAAAACCTTGTGGGCYGAGTCCATAAACAGTGGTGTGATCACATTCCAAGGAAAATTTTTGATTCAGTACCTTTTGTTACCATGGGCCCACAATCACCTGCTGTGGTGTACAAGGAATTATGCTTCCCATCATATCCACTTGTTATCCTGCAGTGGGAATATACTGACACTAAGGAAAAAGTGTGGTAACTGCAGACTTTCTTTTTGTCCTGCCATTCACACTTCACACTATTTTCCTAAATGGAAAGAGGTATCGAAATTAAATTAAGGTTGTGACTTTTTTTCATCTAATGTGCATTTCTTAAACTTTAAAGGAGTAATCACTATTCTCCGAGCATAGCAGTATGGCACTCCAAAGTTGTCTTGTTTATCCATTAATACATATTTCAGGAGAACTGAAAGTGATCTGCTCAGTAACCTCAGGGCATATGTATTTTAGGAGACCAGTATAACATCCTATTTTGTTTGAGTGCTGTTAAAAGGTAGATAGGAACAAAATTGGTTTCACCAATCTTTCTAGCTGTCTTTACAAGTTAGACTAATTAATTTTTGTATTTTTTGGAAGGAATTTAAATTTTTGTTTATTAATTCCTKCAGAATGCAAGTAAGAAGAAACTATTAGCTTGAATACTTATCCATTTGATYAAACAATTTATTTGCTCAGTGCAGTTACTACACATCTGTATAAAAAATTACACATGAGGTAAGTCCGTCGTCTAAGTTTTCGTCACCAAACACAGGTACAATATTGTTTTTTTGATAGGGTCAAGTTCCTAAAGAACTTAATAAGGAATCACTTCAGCAATTAATATTTACCCCTTATTACAAATGAAGACTCAGACAGAGATGCTGAGTAAAGTTTGTTTAGCTTGAAGTGATAAAGGAAAATTTTAACAAATGACAAAGTAAGACCTGGTTTTCTTGACTCTTAATTCTATATGGTGAATTAAGAAGACATAAATTTTATTATTCAAAACATTTTAAATCCGAAATGAATATGCTGAGGCACGGAAAGTCTTTGAAATCTTGAAGGTCTTTTAAAATTTCCTCTGTATTCATTCCCCAAGTAAGGTAGTTAAATTGTTAAAGAGAGGAATGGAATATGAGATAAAAGAGATCCAATCTCTACACAGTACCAAATAATTCAATGGAAAGGGGATGAAGTATTAGAAGAATTGATGAAAATCCTGTGGAAGAAAAGCTACASAGTGAGATCTATTGAAAGTTTCACTTTTTTCTGTCAGTTTTGTGTAGCTAACAGACACATGATTTGGAGCTGTTAAAGGAAAAAAATTTAAATAACTTGAAGCTTCTAAGACTAGAGCTTGTTTGAAGTGCATTAAATTAATCCAAATTAAAGGACTTTCTTGAGTTTCTAAAGCATTTGCATGTTTTCTTTGGTCAAGGTCCAAACTCATATGCATGGGCAGTTTTTCTCTGCTTAAATGACTGAATTGTCTTGGCTGTGAAGTGCCTTCCCCCATCCCAGTTGGAGCTATATTTATAGGTACACACGCATTTTATCTGGGGGTACTGTATATCCTACACTGTGGATTCACTCACATGCACACAAACAGCAGTGCATAGGATCCAACTGTAACRATGCAAAGAGCTTCTGTTTATCATCAAACATTTCATATATCCCATTACATGTGAAAGAATTATTATCTGTCCTGTTGCAGTGCAATGCTTTTTCYTATAATGGAATTTTACTCTGCAAATTTATTTTGGTATTAAAAGGTTCCACTTTATAATGTCTATGGTTCAATCAGTGATCTAAAAGGCACTTAAATACTTTGAACAAGATACATAAAACGCTTTTATTGCAAAGCTTTGCTGTATCTACCAATTTTACCATTGATCTCTTTCCATGTAAGGCAGTTCTGGAAGCTGCCCATGCTGTATAAAATCACATGGTGGCTTTTGATCTCCAGCTGGTGATTAAAGCACATTATGGAGGTTTGAAATTTTCTTGTGGTCATTAGCATACCTCCAAACACTTCCCTGCTAAATAGTGGTGTTGTCACTACATGCTATTTAAATAAGAAACCAGAATTCTCTAAACTTATTATTTGCTATTCTTTGCAGCTCAGAGGAAATTGATCTCTTGATGAGGTGAGCTTATACTTAGCTGTGGACTTACTGATCAAATGGTGATTTCTTAAGGTGATTAGGCTCTAGCAAAATGCATGAAAGAATGAGGTTATGTTTTTTAAAACCCTCTTTTGATGCAAGCAAGGCAGAGCTCTTTGCCTTGCACTCCCCATCTACAGTTCCATATTTCCCACTGCTTAAAGACATCACTATCACTTCCAAGGTCACCAAGCTGTCACACGTTTTCTACAGTGGATTTTTAAATAATGCAGTATTAACTCTCTTGATTGAAAATAGAAAAAAAATGTAGCATCTTTCTAAACAGTTTTTGAAAATGCATTTGTGTGTTGGGGAAAATAAAGGATCACCATGTACTTGCTATTTTCTCTAGCAATCTCTTCATTTCTTTTCACAGAAAATAAACAAAGATGCCAGCTTTATATATTTATCTTTCACTTTACTGTATTATTACATTGCATCTTATTTTTACWTTTTTACCATCTATACCTTGCTAGGAAGCAAGGTTTACTGAATGTTACCAAGATACAGAGGAAAACATAACACTTGTTGAAAGATATTACAGACAGTAAGTACCAAATAAATTCAAAAACCTGATAGTTGTTCTACCCTGTCTCCTCACTCCCCGAAATAGAACAAATACAGGTAACCTGGTTTCTGACAAGTCAGTGGTTACAGGCTTTTAAAAGGGAATAAAATCTGGGTCGAGGGAAGACTATTAGCCTAGAATRGATTTTGCAGTTGTAAGGGACACATTTGAAAGGACAGTAAAACTTGTGGAAGAGATGTGCAGGCAAAATATCAAGGTTAGCTGATATCAGCAGACCCGTAAAAGAACACAGTTTTGAGTCTGTTGTACTGTGTGGCACCTTGAAATGTTTGAACCTAGGAAATAATAGTTTCTCATCTTTGCATTTATCCATCGGTTTCATGAGAGAGAACACTAAAAATTTATCATTTATGTTATTTTTTTTATTTTTAAACAACATGCTAAAGTACTTAAGATCTTTTATAAGACTGGAGACAACAGCTTTTGTCTGAGGAGCATGTTGTTAAGAGAAAAAAAAAACCAACAAAAAGCTAATGGAAATTAGCACATTTCATCCTTTTTTAATGACAAAAGTWAATCCATATTCATGTAAATAGGTTTTTGGTGAATTAATTGTCTTGTACAAACTTTCTTTGAGGAAGTAAAAGGGGCAGAAGTCATTGACTGTCTCCTTGGAAGGAGATGTAATACAATGAAAATTAAAAATAAACCAGTGCAACTCATTATAATTCATACTTTTCTGTTTTCTGGCAAGCTTTGTTATACAGAAGTAGCTGTCTGGAGAAGAAAAACTACTTACAGAACTGCTGTTCTCTACTTGAGCATGGCATGGAATCCTTCCTGTCATGCTGCTGTACTGCACAGTTTTGGTGTTCATGACCATGCTAATCTACATAAAATTTACATGATATGTAACAAAATATATGATTTGCATAAGAACTGGTTTGCCCCAATCTCAAATGGCACTAAGAAGCTCTAAAAAAATGCAACCACTAGGTGTCTCATTGGTTTCAATGTGCTCCAACCTAAGAGCAAGAAACGCTCAACAAAATTTAACAAAAATACAGTTAATTGCCACTGACATTCCCTCCTTCATTACACCAGCACACCCTGAATTTAATCACATACATTATTGTAATCAAGCTGTCAATCAGATTTTGAAATATTTCAATTTTTGACATAATTACAGCAGAATCCCTACAGCCCGTCTAGAACATGGGTATGGCAAGATTGATATTGTGTTACAAAATGTGATCTGACAAAAAAAAATTGATGCTTCTCTGCAAAAATTRAAGAAATACTGAACTGCTAATCTATTTACCCTGGTAAATGTGTTGCAGCAGGTAGATTGTCAAGAGTTAATGTAACTGTCTGCCYATTCACTGTTCATGTGTTTTAAATGCTTAAATGTTGTCTGTGTCATTTTTGGTTTTGTTTAAAAAGATATAGTTTTAATTTTCTTAATTGGAGCTAACTGTACAGAGAACTTTTTTGCTTTTAGGCTTATAGCAAAAGATTTATAGAAATGATCAGAAGAGAAAGGGGATACCAAGGAGACTTGGGCTAATGTTGGCATTCCTCTGAGACAACCCCATCTACGAAAAGCCACAAAGCCAGTGGACTGCTTCATTAGCATTTACAAACAGCTCAGACATCCATAATATATATGATACCTTTTTCAAGAATTTCATGTTCCTGCTTTTTGATGTATGAGGAGGAAGGTGAGTTTTGCTGTTAACATTTCAAAACATAAGAGATGCAAGTAGAGGTGGAAGGCTCTTTAGATGGAGATCCATCTGTCAGCAGTTAGAAGGGTTCCCCTGAACACATGTTACAAACTTCAGCCTGGCTCAGGTGAGTGTTAGTCAGATGCAGTCTCTCACTTTTGGGACAGCAGTTTGTGTTTTAACCAAGAAGATAATTTGTACCATCTGATGACTATTTCATGGCCTCTGTGAATGAGTTTGCAGACCCCAGCCTAATTTTATGTAGACAGATGTCCCCCTTCACCAAAACAACTGTCACAATTGGCAATAGCTGTCACACGTGCTGGCAACAGCAAAGGCTCAGGATGAATGGAAGGGAGACTGGAGAGGATCCTCCTGGCTACACGGAGGCAGGTGAGGGTGGCAGATGTTTGCAATCCCACCAACAGAGCTGCGTTTTCAGTGGGCAGTGCCATCAGTGCAGGCATCTTCTGTGTGACCAGTGCTCTTTGCTTTAAAGGCCACTTGTTTGGATATTTTTACATAGGTATTCCACTAGAATGACTTGATGTGAATGTGCTTGGATAACTTATCTGGTCTGATAGTAAATTAATATTTGCTTTCTTTCCAATGGCAGGTGGGGGAAACTGCAAACATATTTTTCACTGGAGAGTTATGCAAGGCTTTTAAGAAGCTTCAGAAACACACATGTGGGATCACACACAATCTCAGCAATTTTCCAACCTCAGCTTCAGGAGACACATTGCAACTGCTCCTCTCCATCTTCTTTCTGTCCTCAGGGTCTCATTTGCTTATTTTCCATATCGCTGGCACTGGCCCTGTTATTCAGAGAACTACTGTTTTGCTTGAGTTTTATCTCACCTCCTAAGACCTCTGTTTTTAAGATCTATTTTTTCAAGTAGAGTTGCCGTATTTTCATGCAGGCATCTGCTGAAAGCATTGAATTAATTGATATGGTAGTAGCAACTAGGAAAACATGATAATCAATTTTGTCCTTTGCCACAGTGAAATTACCAGGGCAGGGAAAAATTGTGTAGGATCTGATGGGCTCTCTGTTTTATGTTTGTTCTTGGGTCAGTAGGTTAAATTTCTGCCTTTTCCTTCCATTCCTCCACCTCTTTCTTTCCTTTCACGTTCTTGAACCTGATTCTGTCCACACATACAAAAGATGACTTTGCATATCTCATTGTGGAGGTGAGGAGTTCTGCATTACCTGCACACTGGCTCCTTTTTGACAGGAGTTGCTAAGCTTTGTCCCTCTCCAGCTGCTTATAGCTCATATTCAATTGAAGCACTCTAGGAAGGAAGTGTTTACCAGCTATTGTTGAACAGCTAATTTTTTCAGTAATGATGTGGCTTTGAAGATATTTAAATGGTATTAAACCTACATCAATRCTAAATAAAGAAGAAAGTTCAGCAGTTTTTATGACACTGTATACTGACAGTATTCTAAACTGTCTACTAAACATTTTTCATTCTCTCTGGAATATCARCATACTGACTGCAATATTTTTATCAGTGTTCTTTTACTTGCTAATAATCAAATTGAAGCCATCAACCTTTTCATTCAGAACTACTTGCTCCAAAAAGTAAGCACAACCATTTGAAACAATTTTGTAGCTATGTCAGTTGGAATGTAAGTTTTAAATTGTTGAATTGTAAGACTGCCACCTCGTAAACATATTATAATGCATATTGGTCTATTTTGGTGAACAGCTGAATAATAATGTACTTTAAAAMCAGTTTGAAATGCATCTTCTAAGATATAAAGCAGAGAGGATGACTAATATGAGAACATGACATTTCACAGCAAACCTAATGAAAGCTTGTGAAAACTACAGTRTCTCATCACCACACTGGCTACATTGGCTGCAATACAGTCAATACTATATTGACTGCTAGAAGGGCTATAAGTATAAAGCATTCCATCTCCGCTGATGAAAGTAACTGAGCTGGGTCAAAATTGATGGGTAAAAGAGTAAATATTCCAGCTTCATGAATTTTATATAACTTATTCTTGAATATTTCTTAGAATTGTGTCCCATCTCCTTGACCAAAGTAAACTTTGCTTTTCCCTCATTTTCAAAGAGCCTTTTGAGAATGATCATTAAAGTAGGAGCATATTTTTAATACATAATTTATCTGCAGAGCCCCAAAATAGAGCCTGCTTTGCCTGCATTTCTAGTTGTGAAAACTTGAGCGGGTACAACTACTTTTAAAAAGCGTAGATTGCCTGATAAGGTGTTTTGCTCTTTTTATTAAGTTATTTATTTAAAGTTGAAAATGTTTCATGAGTGTTTACTGTTTTTTTGGCATGAGACAGCCTTCTAAGCAGAGGGACAGTTCTGCCTGGTTCAAGCATGAAATTATCAGTGCTATTTGCTCAACCCTGTGTGCTGAATTATCCCAAAATACATGTGGGGTAATGCAGATAACTCTCTCACCTGCTCATGCAGAATGTTATTCACACACTTGTTTGGGGATGAAAAGCTCCCATCCTGTAGTCAACTATCATGGAGTACCTATTCAACATAGATGCTACAATGCCTCTCACTCTTAATCAAATCCCCATGGTATGGCACTGAACACAGAGAACCAGCACTCACACCCCAGGCATCAAAAAGCAAACACAACTTTTCCAGAAATTTAAAAAAAACCCCAAACAATATAACCTATATAACCAGAAACAATAAAGTCCTATATAATCAGCTAAAGATACAATTGCTGCCACTTCAGCACGGATATCTTTGTTCTGTAGCTTAGATTATGCTCAAAACTTAATTGTTTAGTGATCAATTTTTGTGTCATATGAAAGAGGGAAAGGTTATGTTTGGGAATACTCAGAATGAAGTGTAAGAAAATTTACTTTTATAAAAAGAATTAAAAGGGGAAATCATATGCATGGAAGTTCACCATTTCTGTATGCAGCTCTTCAGATAGGATACATAACCCTTTCCTGCAAATGTTGTTTGTCACGTATCTGAATTGCCAGAGAACCTGCTGGAAATAATAAGTTTATTATCCTAGAATCACAAAGGTGGATGGATGGAGGGGCTGTGCATGTGTAGGTGTGTACCTTCCTAGGGATAKCCTACAAAACATTTGTACCTGGTCTTTAGAACAAGCCAGAAGTTGTGAACAGTTAATTCACATAACATGTATAATATACCAGGTAGAAGTATCTGAAGCTTTATTACTGATCAAGATTCTAATTTATTATGTATAGTAATCTTAGTTACCAAATGCTCAAAAGATGGAAAGCAGGAAAGACTGGAAGGACATATGGATAATTTTCTTCATAGAATGACATATTTAACTCACAGCCTCAAGGTTGTTGGTTTATTTTTTTCCCAATGGAAAGCTAACCATAAGGTAAGGGATGCAGAATATTACACAGCATCTGAAAAGTCCTCTGTGAAATTCCATTTTTAGATGAAGGGGTAGTTATTTTTTTTCAAGTTAAAAACATAACATATTGCAAATCAACCYGTCTGCCCTTATATGGTCTTATATTTTTATCAGGGCAGTAGGAGCCTGGATTGAATATTAATCATTAAAGGTGTGGTCTAACAGCATTTTATTCACCTTTGATTTACTGTGAATTTATATGTCTCATCAATGGTAGGCTGCAAAACCTCTCAGGTTACTACTAAACAAAATATAACATTAAAATAGTCTTGTGCCCTACTATATACAGAGGAAAACACACACAAAAAAAAATCAAATCCATCACGAGAAATACATACACAGAAACATTCAGAAAACCCATAGAAGATGTTCCAAGAAAGAACCAGAAGGGACATTTGCCTAGGAATAAAAGAAGCCTGGGGATTTAACAGATGAGTGACAGAGATGACAGCAGGTACGAGTGGGCAGCTGAGGGGTTTAGTCTGGTGGCAAGGAGAAAAGAAYTGCACCTGGTGTTCTGGGCACAAAAGTTGTTGGGAAATAGATAAAGCACAAAGAGGGCAGAGAGTCCAGACAGAAGAGGGCAAGGAAAAGAAAACTGGGGTTACTGGATAGAAGGCCTTGCCAACTGGAAAACCTTTTCAAATCCTCACTGATTATAAAGAAAAGGACAAGCAGGGGCAGGAGAAGGAGGAAAAAGAAGACATGACTCTTGCAAAGATCTCCATTACTCTAGTAAGTAAGATTTTTCCAGCTGAGGAAAAAGAGAAACTGAAGCAGACAAGGCAGCAGGTGGAAGATACTTGCCAACTTCAAGTTTCCCAGCCAAGTTTGTTTAGCATGGCCACACATGCTACTCTTGGCGCCTGCCAAGCTGACCATTTACAATAGTTCAGAATTTTACTWGTTCCCTTTTTACCGCTTGAAATGATCGTGGGTCACTTGCACCAAAATGTACTTTGGAATGTTATATGATAAAGATAAGTATCTGGGAAAATGTGAATTGTACAAGTAAAATTAGCTATGCATTAAGGAGCAGCTTTTTGCCTGCTACAATGCAGCTCTGCCAATGCACTTCAGGCTTGACTTGCAATACCCTGCATAAAAATCAGTGCTGTCTCTCTTCAGAGCAGTGACTCAGTCATGCTGAACTATGCCACCTCTGTGGCAGAATATAGTCTATTGTATCTGTTTTATAACCTTTATGACTCAGAATTCAACACAGTTATCACAAAAAACAGAACCGCTCCAAAAGCATATTTGTAATGCAGACAATTTGATACATCATCATTCAAAGAGCAGTTGAAATTTCAGGCTGGTAGAGCAAACTACATTTTAAATAAACAGTTGCATTATTAACAAGCTGTATCATATTTGTCCAAGATCCATGGCAGAGGACAGGAAAGGGTGAGGTTTGGTTTCTTCTTCCTGCCATCATTACTAACCAAAACACACAGGACTGGACAGCTCATGACCTGAAGCATGGGTAGTTTTGCTTTCTAATCATAGGCTGGATTTGAATGTTGATCTGTATCAAGACCGGTAAAAAAAGATTGCCAACTTTTGTAAGCAACTGCAAATAGTTTGGTTGTTTCAGTACAGTTCCTAGAGAAAAACARGGTATGAATAAAAAAAACAGCCCTATCTGTTCTGAAGTCATTACTGCAGACTGAAGAGCAGGAAAGTGTTAGAGTCTGTCGAAGCTGGGAGCTATTCTGAAGTGCCTCTGTGCTTTCAGGTTTAATTTCACACACAGACACATGCTCCAGCATACACCAAACTTGGTCCCACTCTGTTGAAACCAGTGGTAAGGAGCAGCCACAACAATGTGTTTCTTACCAAGTCCATGAGCAGGCAAATTTTGAACTACCAAGTTGGTGTTTACTTACTGTTCTTGATTTCTTACTATCAAAAAGCAAACTTAGCTGCCCAAAGCCATTTTTGCTCTTCACAGAGCAAAATTTATGTCTGCCTTTTACAGGAGGCTTTGAAAATGGTATTACAATATTGTAGAAAAAGGAAACCTCACAGTTCACAATCACATGACCATCACAGCCTCTCTGATCTTTAGCAAAGATCATCCTTGAGAAGCAGCTTCTTCACGAACTGCATAACTGAATTAACTTGTGCTGCTAACAGAGATTTCTTTTGTGACACATTGAGCCATCCAGTGGCACAGTCTGAAAAGACTACTACATATATTTGTTAATGCATTTCTCCAGTGCCTTTCTNAAAAAAAAAAAAAAAAAAAAAAAAAAAAAAAAAAAAAAAAAAAAAAAAAAAAAAAAAAACCCAAAACAAAGCATACCCCCACCAAGCAAAAAAAACATTAAAAAAGGCAACAAGAAAATAGCTGTTCAGCTAACTTTAGTTAACTGCAAAGACCTAAATGAACATTTAGGTTCTAGTTTAGGACCAGTAATGAACATTTCTATTCATTTAAGGTCAGACAGAAGTAGTGTCTTGACATTGTTTTAATAGAGAAGGGAGATAGGGAAAAAATAAAGAAAAAAATGAAAAATTCCAAAAAGTACAAGTTTAAAATTCTGGGTTTAGGCTGCATATCTGTCCTTAAGTCACTTCTTTACACATCTGTGTTTTTCTAGGTACAATAGTTAAAATCAGATCTCTGTCTTTGCTCACCTGCATATTCTTGTCATAACAGTTTGAGTTCACTAATCTACCAGATCACCTCAGTTTTTTCAATGCCAAAGTTTTGCAATTGCAAAACAATACTTTAGTATTTGAAATTGGAAGAGATAAGTGTCTCTACACAGACCCAACCACTGAGGGCTTAAATGAGCACYTAATTAAATATAGTGTGACCTTTTTATTATTTTTAATTTTTTTAAGACTGAGAAATTATATGCTGAATAATGGTGCTGTAGCAGTGGTTGGTAGAGCTTGGCTTAGTGTGGGCAATGAAGAAAGATCATTAACAAATAAAATAGGGAGCACCTCAGGGGACACGCCTACAGACAGTCTGTCACCCACTGATTTTAGCATTTCATTTCAAAATTTAATTAGATATCAATTTCTGAATGCCTAAATAAAACCAGCCTCTTTGCATTGCACCAACATGCATCAGCTTTCAGTGATAAATTTAAGGCTATAACAACATTCCTCTTCCTAAATTTTGAGGGGAAAGAATAACAACAAAATGGACAGAAATGACATTCTGGGTTCTAGCAACAAGCGAAGCATCCAACAAAAGTAAACAATGTTAATACCAATATTTAACTCATTGCTGATGACTGGAAGCCATCAGCATAGTAAGGCCTTATAAAAAAATATGTGAGAAGCAACATTATTTCTCACTAACTTCAGAAAGGACAGGACTGGTGTCCCTGGTTAATAAGGAAATGCTTCATTGATCATGAAAGCAATGTGAGTCTTCTATCATTCTAGTAAAATTTATGACATGTGAGTCAGTAAGAACTATTGTAGACTTCATGGGACTCCCTGCTGTCAAATAGATCATTACAGAATCTGGGCATAGATACTTTAGGATGTCATGAAGAATGAAAAGTGTTCTATTCTGGAAACAAACTAAGCACTAGTCAATGTGTCCCTTTCTAAAGTAACTGCAGCAAGTCAGTTTGATGTCCAGATGATGGAGCAGGTGTGCTCCATGTCACAATGCAGGGTCTTGATGTCTGTTTTCGTACTGAGGCAGCCAGTGTTTGGAAGAGACCAGTAGCCTAAGACACATCAGAATTTAAAGTTTTTATCTGCCAAACAGTAAACAYAGCTACATCTTTTTGAAGTAATTGTTAGCTACTCAGAAACTGTTGTGCAAATATGGGAGCTGCCTTYATTACTGCTGTCAATTCTTTTTTTGCTGGTTTATTGGACCAGCAGTTCCTATGCTTCACAAATAATTTAACACAGTTGTAGCAGGCTTAACTGTGCTCTGCAGCAGGTGGGCAGGATGAGACTGTAAACCATCTGTCCATTCATCTATCTTAGACACATCTCTCCCTATTTCAATAGTATTCAGAATGACTGATAAAATCATCTCCATTTATCCATGGGGAATGAAAGACCTGGGGCGCTTCCATGTTTCCTTCAGACCGAGGCTCAAGTCTGTARTGTCCATTCCATTTGCTATAGTGATCCACTCACTGGACAGTCTTCATTCATCCTCTACAGCATCTTTCTCTGTCTGAAGCTCCCTACTTACCCCTTTGTGAGGGCTGCACACAGAGTGAGTCAAATTACAAAAGGAGTTTGCTCTCTTCATGTTAATTCACTTTATTCAGGCTATTCAGCATATAAGCTGTTCACAGATACCTTAATGTAAATGGGCTGATCCAGTCTCCAAGTTTCATAGTTGCACTATTCACATTTCAGTGTGATCCCACCATTTCCCCTAGTATTGCAGTGAACTGCACTGAAGTAGCATRCAGTGTCCTGGGGTGATGTTAACTGTGGACTGTGTCAATCTAAAGTGGAACATCAGGGGGTTTGTGTTCCCTCCAGCATGGGAAAGGACAATTTTACACGAGGCTGTTGAGCTTGTGTCAAAGAGCAGGTAGCTGTGCCAGCGGTGGGAGGAGTGGCTGCATGGAGGAGATCCAAGGGCGGGCAATTGCTCCCTGGGGCTGCAGAATCTGAGACTGGGGCCGAGGCACCCTCCTATGCAAGGGCCGGTGGAGCTGTGCTGAGGCTGCTGGTACAAACAGCCCTGAGGGCTGTGACTGTGCAGACAAGCAGCCTTCCTATTCCTCTGCCGAAGAGAGCTCCTAAGGGCTAAGAATCATATGTTTTTTAATTTTTTTTTTATATTTTAAATTATCACAAATATTCCCTACCTGATTTGAAAGCAGTGACACCTAAGCAAAAGGAGAATCTTTTCAGTAATGCTTACTGTCAAGTACATATTCATACAAAGAATTGCAAAATTTCCACGTGGAGCTGTACATGTTTGGACAAGGTCTTACCAGGAAGGCATCCTGTCTGCAGGCAGCTGACTGTGCAATCAGAACAGGAGCAGTCAACTGAGAAGCTGCACCTCCTCCGATCAGCAGTGCCCAAAATGACCCTGTTCCTGAGCAGACCAGCAGTGCACATTGTGTCTCTGCCTTTCCTGTAGACACTGTTGATGTGCTAAGGCAAGGAACATGTATGTCTTATTTGCTGGAAACCTTGCAAACAGAGAAATTATTAAACTGCAGAGGATAGGCACTAGGCTCAGCCCCACAACCCTGTTAATTGCTGAATATGGTTTCGTGTGTAACAGATTCTCTCTGCCATGGTAAGGGGCTCTTTGTTGGGCACTTCGCCCAGTAGCAAACACAAGCTGGTTCAGCTTCACAGGGCCCATGGTACAGTGCAGGGGGGCTTCAAAGTCTTGAGAAGGATTGCTTCCAAACAAAAGTTTCAGCCCATATTCTGAACCAGAGCAGGGATTCTGAGGGGAATTCCGGTGGATAGAAGGGGCTGCATGTTCCCAAATGGACAGCAGACAGGAATAGCTCATTCATTCTCTGTGACAGCAGTTGTGGTTGCAGCATTGAATCGATCTCTAAATTGTGAGACACTGAGGGTGCAAATCCTACCACCGGCAGCAGCTGGGGCCACTTCACAGCCTCTGTTTTACTTAAACCCGAGCAGCCTGCTAATGCCCASTAAGACCTGTCACCTGGCCCCAGATTATTTCCACATTTCCTCGATGTCTTCCTTAGCCATTGCCCAGACCCCTCACTATACATTCACAACTCGAGGCGCCTTCACAGAGTGTAAACMGCCTTTATTTTGGCACAGGAACAACAGAGCTTTGTTGCTCTCAAAGCAGCATAAACACATCATGTTAGCGGAGAAGCCAACAAAGTGACTCCTGGGCCGATCGTGCATCCGGAGCTGCGCTCCCTGAGAAGGCAGGGGGGCTCTCGGCGAGGTGCAAACCCCCCACATCCACTCCCACCCCAGAGAGCTGACGGAGCAGCAGTGGGATGGAGAGGATGCCGCAGAGCCCGGCCCTGCCGGAGCCTTGCCGAGCGCCGCCCGAGTGCGGCCGGGCTGCGAGCCGCGGCGGCATCGCTGCAAACACCGCATCCTCCTGCTGGGAGCGTGCTGCTGCTGCCGCCGGCCTTGGGACTGAAGCGAAATTAAATTAAACTCTCTTCCCAGCGAACGGGAATGTGAGGCAAACTTCGAGCTGGAAATTGGATACCGGGCACAGCTCTCGCTTGCGGATGTGTTACGCACAGGCACACACAGGCAAAGTCACACTCACCTGGGGGTCACGCAGCAGTAACAGCGACACTCCATCTGCTTAMCAAGAAAGCCAACATAGTGTTAAAAAGCAGCCAGGATGCTCAGACCAGATTGGACTTTAGACAGGAAATTATCTTTTCAAATTTTGGTTGAACGATAAGAAGCTTTTAAAACTAAAGAAATGAATGATGTATGCAAAGCTGTACTTGAAATGATTCTGGTGTTGCAAATTGCCATGCTCTTACTGTGGAGCTGATGAAAATAAATGAAGCTCTGCGTTGCTGGGCTTTTTCCTCCCCCTTCTAATAAATGAAATGAAAAAGCCCCATTATTGAGCCACCTGCTTCAAATTCCTAATTGTGGTAACTGAATTCTGAAATTATTTGTTAGCTGTGTAATATCACAGGCATTAAAAATACTGAGAGGCTATTAAGTTCTTTAAAACCCAGCACTGGATAAAAAGGTGCAGCTATCTTCAGATTTTTATTTCCACGAAATAACTTTTCCAGTAGAGAAATATGTTCAAATCCTACAAGTGCATCCTGAAAAAATCCCYGTTAATTTACCAGTTAGAAAAGCTGCAAAGTAAAGACCCGGGAGAGRTCCTTTGGCATATTTAAATATTTTTAAAATAGTGCTGTGTGCCGTTCTGTTCATATTTTTCTAGCATATAAATAKAAATGTTTCAGAAGACAATAGAAATCGCATGAAATATAAATGTAATATTTCTAATGAGTAGGTAGGTGTGTGCACATAGGTATCCTGAAGTGTCTATAATCATGGAATCTTGCAGTATGCCTGGACTATTGCTGCATGTGTGTATAAAGCATCTCATTTAATTCCTAAATTTCTGTTTCTCATTTTAATAATGTTCCGAGTTAGATGTCTATATAGATTTTTTTTACAAATTAAAAAAAAACATAATTATTGGGACAAGCTAGAAAGAGTTGTTCTTGAAATATTTTTGTAATAGAATTAATTTTTTTAGCTGCACAAAACTCATTGTTTTGTTCTTTTTAATGTGAAATGACTGGAATCTGTTAAACAGATCTTTTGCAAAAAGTTGTTCCACACACATCCTATATGGTCTTTTTTTTCCCCCACAAATACAAATATGGATAATACAGGGATATATACACACACAAATTTCTAGACAAGATGCAGCCGTTTCCCTTAGATTAAGTTCTTATATATAAAATCTCAGCACAGAAATRAGTAAAGGGTTAAAATAACAATCTGAGAATTCAAGTCATCTGTGACAATATTCAGCACACTGAACTGCTGAAATCTACACGGAATTAGACATCCCTTTGCCCATTGAACCAAATTAACCGGTTTGTTATTACCTTGCATAAGCAGTATTTTCGAGGACAGGGCACAGGAAGAAAAGGGAGTCTATTGCCTCAAGCTTATCTCACAAAGCTCGCCCACTTGCTGCCTTCTCCACTTCCAGCTCTGGAGCCACAAGTTACCAAACAGCCTCAGAACAAACCCCAGTAACAACAATTCTTTCTCAGCTTTACACTGGCACACAAAGGTGTCCTGTTGGCAGCAAAACCTGGCTTCATCAAACAAGAGGCTATTTCAAACACAAGTGCAGAACACTTGTAATCTGAATATTTTAAAAAGAAACAACAGAACAAGAGGAAGGGGAAAACCAAAGGGCTTTTTTGGTAAAAGTGAGTTTAACAAAAAAAAATTAACTCTAAATTGATTAAAACAGAGTAATTGCAAGTGGAATACAGCAGATGCTATTTAAATAACATTGTAAAAAGGCTGCAAACAAGGAACAAATACTGATCTTGTAKGGATTCAGAGGGAATGAAAAGTTACACATTCTCAGTTAATTTATTTGATTATTTTACCTCTTTGTCATATACAGATTGACAAACTCAAAGTTGTGTTTTGATTGAAATTTCAAATGATATGATGATTAATTTGTACGTACATATTTTAGCTCTTGACTTGCTTGCAAACTAGTTATTACAATTGCTGATTTGATTATGTGCTGGTTGTACTTCACAAAGAGCCTGAACCAAGGTGCTGGCAAATCATGCCTGGCTTGGAAGCTGCGCTGCCACACTGCATGCTTGGCCACCTAGGCCATATGCTGTTATTCCTGCCCCTCAGTTGGATAACGTCCTCCACCACAAAGAACTCCCAAAATGGCCACACGAAAATCTGTGCACTTTGACTTGCTGGTGCTGAAGATTTCCGTGAATGCACATCTAGAAACATCGCACTATATTAATTTCCGAGCAACATTTTCAAACAAAATTTTGGTGAGAAAGTATTTGTGAAAAATGTACAGGAGAGGGCAAAAATGTGAGTGATCCTAGTCTTGTGGCTCTTACACAAACAAATGTTTGTGATTATTTCTGTAAAACTAACCACATCTTGTTTATAATACACTGCATGACATTAGAAAGAGAATATTTAAAAATACAGGCTCACATCTGCAGAAAGAGCAGCACTAATTATGAGAAAACACAGAAAATGGACATAAAATGCAGTAATATATGCAGAGGTTTTTTTTTAACTCCTCTAAAAGTAAAAGGAATGAAAAGCTGGTAAAAGGGGAATAAACCAAGCATTAAATATAAACACGCGTGACTATCTGTCTACAGTATCTTATTTAGATTTTTCAGCTATTTATTCTCTGTTAATATCCTGTGTTTCTGTTCCTCTATTGAAGCATCAAACACCAAAGCACAAACCTTCAAACTGCCTCTGCCTGTTTAATAAATACATACGCACACACAGACACTTTCTGTGTGCTTAGTTAGACACTAAGGGTATGTGCTACATGTCCTGAAATACGTACATTTTGGAGAGTGACTCACACAAATCAGCAATCTTTTTAATTCATCTCGTGTAAAAGCCAAACTTTTCCTAACGTGATTCCCTTTCAGTCTTTTGTAATGAACTTCMCCAGAAAGCTGTAGGTAGCAAGTTTTGTCTATATGTCGAAGGCTCAATATGATTTTTTGTATTAAAAATAAAGGGAAAAAGCAGGGGAAATATTTTGAAAGTCAATTAAAATTTTGTGTACGTTTTCATTTTTTAATGATAAATTAAGTTACTAATTTTGTCCGTGCTCTTTGTAGACACTGCAGGTTTAATTGCTAATTGTTAACTGCGAATGAATACATTTGCATATTAATTAGCTCCCAATTTACATTTTTAATTTGCTTCCTTCAAAAGGTGCAAGATAAAAGGTCGTGTTATTTTAAATAATTTATGCTTTATTGCATGAAATACGCTAATATGAAATGTGCCTACTAATTTTAACCCCTTTTCTAAGAAGCAAAGTGAAGAACATTAAAAAGAAAGACAAATCTGGGGGTGTTTTGAAAAACAACATTATGCCATGTTGTTCTTCAGCATTAGAACTTGCTTTTTTCCTGAAGCCCAATCTGGTTGAAAATTAATGCATTCTTTCCTTCACCATCAGTTTAAAAAGTGATAGGATATTTGAAGAACAAAACAGCTGCCGAAGGGGGATTGATTGTTGTTGTTTCCTGCAGAGGATTAACAAAAAAGGTTCTCTCTTTCTTGCTCCCCCCCACCCCATTCTTCACCCCAGTATATTTTCCAAGGAAATTAAAACATATACAAGTAAAATGATAATTTYGCATAAGTGTCTTGCTTATGAGGAAAAACCCCACATTTTTAAATGAACATGTGTACTTAACACATCAGAGTTTTGATTTTAATTGTCTAGGATAATCAAACAGGAGAAGGATGTCCCACCTTCCATGATCACAACAAGACAAGCTTAAGGAGGAAAAGTCTGTCTGTTTATTTGTTTGTTTATTTTATGTGACCTCAAGGATCTTCTTAGAGGGTAGTTTCAACACGCTGTTCTATACATATCAATACAAATATGGCTAGGCAAAGATGTTATTACAAGTGATCCTACTGTTTCATAAGAAAGTGTCAAATAGAAGCCTAAAAACACAGAGGCACAGAGCTGATCACATATTACCACTGATTACATAAATATCTTCTTTTATTTTGATTTCCTTTTGTGTAGTACAGCAAATTCACTCTGAAGAGGGCTGTGCTTAGTAAGGCTTTTGTTCCCATAATTGTTGTACATGTACAAAAGAATACTATTACTTGTATAATGTCACAGAAAAAAATATATATATACTTAGCGTGAGAAATAATCTGTCTTGTTGGGAAAAAAGCAGGTATACAGTCTGAACACTGTAAGGCTTCCAACAGAAAGACTGGACCTGAAAAGAAGTTGTGTGTTGTGCTTTCTCCTGAACCATTATTAAAAAACAGTGATAACTGTGACCAGTAGACACATGAGAGATATTTGTGTCTTACATGGTAGAAGAAAACATAAGAAACTTTGGGAACAAAATTTGGGGGCTAATTGAAAACACCTGTTTCCCTCAGCCTCCTAACCTGAATCCCTTTTCCTTTTAGATTAAAAATCTTCCAACCATATTCAGTAATGTAGCTTTGATTAGATTTCCAGTAGCATACCAATTGCATTAGAGAATTTTAAACAGAACTTGCAGTTTTGGTTGCTTGACAAGTATAAAAAGACCTCCTTAGTTCTACCACCCACAAAACACTGGGAGAAATAACAGCAATGAAGCATTATTCCCTCTAGATGTGTCAGCTGCATAATCAGGTCTTCAACTGCATTAGTACAATTCCTGAATTTGTGGAGCTCTCTTTCCTTACRTCTACATCAGCACGAGTAAAGCACTGCCAATTTGTCCATTTAGATCAATCAAGGTAACTATGAAGCAGTCTCAATATTTTTAATTTCAAACAACACTGCCATGGCATGAAAACAACCAAAACTATCAAAACCCATCCGATTCTAACAATTATGTTCTGCTGAAGAAGGGAAGATTCTAATAACAAATTGGAGATGGCTGGAAAGAAATTGCCTTTAATTAGGAAGGGGGGAAAGGAAGATAAGAAAGGGAAGAAAAGAAGACAAGAGAGCTGCGTTAACATGTATCAGTTACTTGGATACAGCTGATAGGGACTTTTCATGATGTACATGAAGCCTGTAGTGAAGTTAGGAGCGCTGTGATTTAAGAAAATCTCAGAGAACATCATCCTTTTATATGTCTTGTTCTTATCATATCAGCATGATTGATGCTTCAGTGCATTGTACATAACACAATGCTTCCAAAAATCAAAGACTGACTGTAATTCTTTTAGATTTGTTTTTTACCTTGATCACAGGTACAAAAAAAAATCTGAAATGCACAAAAATGTGCAAAACTGTAACTGTGGAAAAATAGCAGAGTGCTCTTTGCCACTGTTTACTTTTGAAGTTTTCCCAACAAGCACTGAAATTTAGCAGTCAACTTTAGTTAATAAAGCTACTTATAAACAGCATAAAACATGCAGCTATGGATTTGTGCATGCAAGGATAATCTATGACATCCATCCTGATTTTGCTTAGAGTAGTAGTCAAAACATTTTTGCTTCTTGCAGGTCGTGCTGATCTGTGGCATAATTTGAATTCTCAAGCTGTTATCCATACATCATTCCCAACAACTTTCCAAAATAGAAAATAATTTCCACTTCTTTAATTAAAACAAGGAGCTACAGCATGCATTTGGCTGGGTCCTGAGTTACTGCTGGGGAGAGACTTGAGTTTAGGAGTCAGATGCTCAAAATCCTAAGCTGAGATAAACTGGTAAGGCTCAGCTGGAATTAATAGGTCTATCCCAGTTTACCTAAGTGAGGATAYAGTCGTTCTGTATTTCTAGCATCAAGCACTGCCAACTGTTTTCAAATACACCTGAAGTGCCTGGAAGTCGTTATTACTAATTGATATCCATATAGCACCTTTGATGCAGATGAGGATAAAGCTCTTTACATAGTTTCTGTGCCAGATTCCACCCACAGGAACACTAGACTAAATCAGGAGGAATGCCACTAAAAAAAAAAAAAAAAAAGCAGAGTGAAGAGAAGGAGCAGCACATCTTGAAACAGAAAGTGCATCTGGCTGTTGCTGAGTGATTTTTTGCACTGTTTGCAAATACAACCCATTTAGGGTAGAACAAGGCAGCAGTTCAACAGTACCCATGTACAACTAAACAAGTTGTGCATGGTAATAATTCCTTGATTTTACTTATGACAAACAGTAATTAGCTCGTGATTATGTAAATATATTCTTATCCAGGTAACATTTTTCATTGCTTGTATCGCAGACAGGAGCTCTGCGGCTAAGAAATATGCACAATTAGTAGGGGGAAAAAAAGTTTATAAATTATGATAGAGCTTCTAAGATTTACCATGTCACAAAACCTCCCAGTGTTTCTTCCAGTTTCCAGCTACCTATATAGTTAATCAAGCAATAATTGATCTGTAACAAAGCCATGAGGCAGGCTGCAATATGATCAGAGTGAGACTTTCTGCTGAGGAAGACTGTTCTGTCCTGGGAAAGAGGTTCTTCATCGTAATCCAGAATGGCTGTGTCCATTTCCCATGAAATTCATCCAGGGCACAGTTGGYTGTATGACTGAAGAGGTACATGGCTCTCACTCCTCAAGTGGCACTTCTTCATAAACAGGAGCATTTATCACTTGAGGGATTTAGAGATCAAAGCCAGAGCCTGAGCTGATGCCAACCACATTCCTAGAGAAAAGAGTGGCAGTACAGAGCTCTGCTTGTCTTGGTGAAGACCTCTGTATTCTGCAGCACCATTATCTCTGTGTTATTTCATTTAGCTTTGCATACAGTGAATCAAAGTAATCGTGAGATTTGACAGATGAGTTTCAGTGGCCTCATCCATGGTGGAAGAGGTGCAGCAATTGGCAATGTTCTGGGTATGCCTGTGTGGCACACAGTGCCCATGGGCACTTCCATCAGCACAGTCCTGCATGTGAGCTAAGGGAGTCCAGCAAACAATGCAGGACAGTATATATATATATATATATATGTATATATATATATATATATACACCAGGAAGAGTTCAGAGCTGTATTCACCAGAATCCAAAGAAGCATTTGACCATTTGATCTGACACCCTGCATGGAGGGTCTGCTTAACCCTCACAGAGCTCTTCCACCCCAACTGGCTGCACAAACAAGTTAGTGACACTTGGTGGCTAGCTTGGCAGAGGTTGCAGAGATGGAGCAATGGAGTACAAATGCCTGAGATTTGACATTTTTACTTCAACTGGAAGACAGAGATCAAGAAGTGAAAAATACACAACAGTCAAGAGCTTGGGACAAGAGCAGAGCAGAGAAGGCGCTGCAAGAGATGGACTGAAAGTTATTTCAAAGCTGATATTTCTMGTGCTGTTTTATTTTTGTGAGATATAAATGTGGCCTGACATTTTAGAATGCACTGTGACAGTAATGGCTGTCAGAGTATGCAGCTGACTATTTTCAGTCTATCAGACCCCTGTAGCATCTTTGACTAGTTTAAAAGGCCCGCTGTGGTGTGTAAACGTGGACACTGTGATGCATGTGTGTCATTTATGAAATGGTGGACTAGTCCGAGAAATTATTTGATAGCAGAAGCTTGTGCCAAAGAGGCACTGGTGAGTAAAGGATTGTTTTCTTTGTTGAGCTGTCACTTGCTCCAGCATRCTCCTGGGGCACCGTGGCGAATTTACCTCCTTAAGAAATAGCCTTTTTTCAAATACTTCCCAGAATTCATAAAGAGCATTACTTTTAACAAAATGCTCAATGATATTGAAAGTAGGAAGCCTGATTCTCCTTATGCTGGGTTGAGCCTTAGGACTAAAGCAACAACACAAAACAATTTGTCTGGTTTGTAAACTGAGAACATTTTCCATGTGACTGACTGGAACAGGAAGCACATGTTGAGAGCCCCCAAGTACCATTTCCGCAGAAGGATTCTGTTCACTGTAATGAGACCTTTAAAAAATATCCAAGATGTGAAAAGATATTTGAGAAATTTTCATGAAGAATTTTTAGTACCCTCTGCTGTAATAAGCAGAAGGTGTTTAATAAACATGATATGCAGCAGTTGCTAAGCAGAATCTGATTTATGTACAGTAGCAGTTAGAAGCAACTACACATCAGGGTTGTACACTTTATTTGACTGTGAATTCTGATTTTCTGATGGAAGAAATTCTGCTGAACTTTATTTATAATCAGCATACAACATGGGTAGCAGTATTATAAATGCTTCTCAAATTACATAGCAAATCTTGTTGTCTTCTTGGGCAAATAATCATAAGCTTTAATTGTAATACAGGTCACTGTCAAGGGTATAACACTTTCCAAACCCTTCTGATAGTTGAAATCATACAGCATATTAAAACAGAATGCATGTCAACTCGGTGTACCTGAGATGGCATGGCATCTGCTCAGTACATATATTTCAAAACAAAGTTTTCCTAATTTTTTTTCTCCCTCTCCCACTTAAATTTATTATTAAAATTTAATAGATTCCTGTATGGATTACACTTGGGTTTCTGCAAGTGAAGAAGAGGGGGCCAATCTCGGCTCCATCAGTGCAAACAGGACGCAGTTTCCACACCAACATAAACCTGTCAGCTCTGTATCAGAGAAACAGAGATCACAGACTGATCCCAACAGAGAGCAAGGCACAGAGGTACAGGTTCAGGTAGTGGTGTTCAAGAATCAAACATAGATTTTGTCTGCAGACAGAACAAAAATGAGGATGTGAGCTGTGCCTCATATGGCATTGTAGGATTACAGYGCTCCATCCTTACCTCATTAGAAGTCAGTCTAATCAATGGAATAATGTTTACTTGCATCAGATGAAACACTTACCAAAGAGAAAGCAGAAATAGTATAGGGAAGTCTCCAAAACTCTCTTCCGTTTTCACTTCTGTTCCATTTCCCTTTTCCTTCCTTGATATGTTAGAAATTTTAAAATGCAAGATTAGGAAACTTAATAGAGCACAACAATGAATTTTCAGTGCAAGCAAGTGGATAATGACATTCATATCACTCAAATCAAACAGACAAAAAAAAATCCTGCTTTAGAATGGTTCCTAAACCCAGTGAAAACATTTCTGGGCATGACTCTGTCTGCCACATTGGAAGGAAGGAAACAAAAAAAAAACATGTCAAGGAATAAGCTGCACTCTKATTTGAATTAATCTGATGTTATCAGATGGCTATCATAATAATATTAAAAATACAAATATACACATGCTTTTTTACCCTTCTAGACAGTCTGATTTTTTTAAAGTTACTTTTCATTCATGAGATTCCCCAAATTTTCCAAGTAGGCCACTCCTGTAAACCATTTGATGTACAGACTCTATGCCAAACTCTCCCACTGAGAGACTATTCAAAGAGCAAGGGCTCTGCAGCAGAGCACTTGCACACTGCTGTTTCTCAGGGTCACAACACCCTGTGCACAGAAATAAAAATGAAGGGGCTTCAGCAGACAGAACAAGAGGGAGCTGAAAGGATTCTTGCCTGAAGTGAGGTTGGCTTGGATCTTGGGTTCTTGGCCAAGTGTTCTGTTCTCCTTTGTAGGTGCAGAAATTCAGATGTTCCCTGCATCATGCAGGCTCCAGAAAAATCTGTTCTCATGCAGTGACATGAATAAATCCAGGCCACGTGAGACGAACACTCCAGTGTAATTCCAGACAGACTCTGGCACACAAAGGTATCACACAGCCCTCTCTGCCAAAGGCTACCTGAGCTACACCAGGGCTGCCACACTGTGCAGGAGCCAGAGAAAAGTCCTGCCCTACATTTTTCCTGAATCAGAGGATGTTTATTTCTGGAGCAAAATCCTTCCCCTGTGGCAATCTACAGGGTGACTATTGATGAGGACACCTCCTTCTTGCATATGCAAAGATGTGCTGCTGTTCCACCAGTCCTCCCTGCTGGTGTCCCACGCCAAGGCAGACCCTGCTCTACAGGACATAGTGGGCATGCATCAAAACCTTCAAAGTCCACTTTGTTTACAGTGTTCATGTGTTATGCCAAGCTAAGTTCTTGCCCTTTTTCCTACTGGGCTGCTCTGTGAGGTTTGTATTTCCCTCTCTCAATCAATAATTGCTTAAGTAGCAAATAGTGTTCCCATCCCCCAGCACTAACAGACTGTCATGCAGTCAGGAAGCATCAAGATGAACCCTCAGTTACCACTGCGCACCCTGTTTAATGTATGCATTTTTATGGCCTCTGATGTATATGGTTCCATTACTGTCTATGAATGCAGAGTACTGGAGCTAGTTAATGTATTATTTATTTTATTACCCCTTCGTATAAGCTGATATTTGCAATTTGGAATTTTATATACTTTGGTTCTATAATGGTTTCATAATGTGTACACAGCTCAATAATTAAAAATATATATCTTACTATCTCACCTCCAGAGCCAAGTCTGTGCTGCTGACTGCATTTTCAGGCTGTCTGCCGGTCCCTCTGCTCCTGGTTCCAAACCTTTCCAGTCCCACTGGCAGGACACAGCCCTCAACACCACCCTGAGAAATTCAGYACCATTTTGTTCTTCCTCCCTGGGACCAGAGGGAAGTTTTCTAGAATTCTAAGGTTTTCAGATTTTTAGACCTAATGCATGGCTGTCTGGCACATTCCCTTCATATCCAAGGATGGAGCCCCACGAGCACAGGGCTGCCTGAGCCTCAGCCCCATGCAGGGTTTTGCCTGAGCAGCAGCAGAGGCAGTTTCCCTCACCAACAAAGCAAGTTTCAAGCCATAGTGAAGTACACTGGGCAGCAGTAYACTGGGCAACAGAAGGGACTGAAGAGAGGAGATGATTTCTCTCTCCTGAYAGGGCAGTGTGTCCTACATCCAGGACTGCCCAGTCCTAGCCTGGGTGTCCTGCAGCACTGCTGCTTCTCCTGCCAGCTCATGATGAGGAGCTTGTCACTGCTCCAAATGGCATGGAAGCTCATTTTCAAAAATTTACAGCCATATCCCTCCAGATGTCACAGCCTTGCAGCACGACTGTGGCTATGGATTTGCCTAAGTACTTTTTGCCTGGTTCAAACTTTCAAGCTAACTATGACCTGTCCCAATACGTACGTCTAAGAAAGAATGGCACGCTATAACTTTCTATTTTCCTCCTCGTGGATGCCAGCCAAATCACATGGCATGCCCAGAAACCCTTTGGTTTCAGTACTGGGTCYGCAAAATGACACTCTGCCACCACAAAGGGTCTCTGCCAGTTCCTTGGCTGGTAGAAGTCTTGCCCTTAAACCAGCTTGTTCATTGTCACGAAGATAATGTTGGGAATTGTTTGATTGTGGTTCTCTGCAGCAGCACAAGCACATGTCGGTTTTGGCTAAAAAGGCACCAGTAATTCAATGTCTGCAGAGAATAGTGTCTTAATGCTGCTGGGAGCAGTTGGAGACATTGTGAGCCTCAGTGATAACATATTTAGGAAGGGGGAAAAAAAGAGAAATTATTGCGCAGAAGTAATTGTGGTGAGAGAAGAGAGGAATACAAATATAGGAGAGGAACAGCTCTGCAGGCACTCAGGTCAGTGAGGGGGAGGAAGGGCTTCAGATGCTGGGGTGGGCTTCTCCTTCAGCCATAGTGCAGCCCATGGTGAGGCAGCTGTGCCCCTGCAGCCCATGGAGGTCCCTGGGGATGTGGAGATACACCTGCAGCCCCTGGAGGGCAGTCCACAGAGATCCACCCACAGCCCCTGGAGCAGGTGGATGCCCAAAAGAATGCTGTGACCCCAAGGGGAACCCCAACTGGAGCAGCCTGGTCCTGAAAGACTGCATAGAGGGGAAAATAGGGACCATGCTGTAGCCGTTCATGAAGARCTGTGGCCTGTGGGAAGGACTCACATTGGAGAGGTTTGTGGAGGTCACCTGTGTGAGGAAGCCCTCAATGGAGCAGGGAAAGACTCCTAAGGAGGAAGCAGCTGCAGAAAAAGCATATGATGAACTGACCATCACCTYCATTCCCTTGCACCGTTGAGAGGGGAGGGGGTAGAGAATTGAGAATAAAGTTAGGTCTGGGAAGGAGGGAGGGGCAGGGGGAAGGCGTTTTTAATAATCATTTTACTTCTCATTATCCTTCTCTGATTTGATCGGTAATAAATTCAATTAAGTTGAGTCTGTTTTGTCCGTGATGGTAATCAGTGAGTGACWTCTCCCCATCTTTAGCTCAACTCATGCACCATTCATGATGTTTTCTCTCTCCTCTCCAGCTGAGTAAGGGGAGGGGTAGAACAGCTTTGGTGARCACTGGACTCCAGCCAGGGTCCAACAACCGCAGATGCAATCCTAAAAACCTCTAACTTGCACAGAAAGGATTAAGGTAGCATAAGGATCATCAGCCTGATACAGATCCTTGCACCCAGGGAAAACTCTGAGGGCCACCTTGCCCCAACAGGACATCTGCAGAGACCCTGTGCATGCAGGCACAGGGACCAGGGGCCAGAGGATGGATCTGAGGAGCTCAGAGCAAGTTCAAGTCTGAGGAAGAACTGTGGGCAAGTAATGAGACCTGGCAAAGTCTGAAATGAAGAAGCCTTAATTGCCTCAGTGTTCAGCACACATGGGAGTGCGAAACCCTTGACTTTTTTCTCTCCATTGAGGGAAATATCAAAGTTAACAATACTCATAGAGAAGGGAAAAAACAACCAAACTAAATGCAGGTTAACTATGCAGGTCTTTAGGAGAGGGGGAAAAAGTAGATGGGGTGAGGAGAATTCCAGGTTATGTGGCACCAAAACAGGGAAAGACATGGAATCCAGACCCCATAACCCACACACAAAGACTGACAGCACCTGGTAGAGAGGGTTAGACACCAGAAAGTATAATTGCAACTATCAGCAAAAATATTTATGTCAGAGTATCTAGAAAGAGGACTGGATGACGTGTGATGAAACCCTGGGGTAGCAGGTAAAGGTTCAGTCTCAGTGTCTCCTGTAACCTTCCTGTACGAGCTTGGCCACGTTCTCTCACTGCTCACCATCCCTGTGGCTCAGGTTATGGGTACCACACCACTGAGCGTGCCTTGCTGCGTGTGTTTGAGCCCTCCTGGCAGAGCCCACTCCRCTCTCAGGGACCAGCAGGCACAACAACTCAAAGGACTGTTGCCAGTCATAAATTGTTTTAAACCAGCTTCCACCCCACACAACTGATTTGATATAAATAACCAGTGCAAGTAACAGGTGATAGAAGCAGCAGAGTGTTTCAGAAAGAAAGAAGCTTTCCCTGTTTAATTTAACCAAGTACACACACACACATGCAAACGAGACAGTTTTTCAAAAATGAGGATGCAGATGAGAGATTCAAGGACAGTTCTAACTTGCCCTCTGTCAATTTACAAGAGAATTTATTCCAGACTATTCATACATGAATATTTAGCATGGTAACAATTACATCCAATGACACCCATGAGATACATAGTGCTGAAGACCCTCTCCAAGGAACACGTACAATGCTTGATGTCAATTTTTTAACTGGACTGAGCATTTGATTTTTAAAGATTATTTTTCTTTAGACCTTTCAATAATATTTCCTTTAATTTTTATATTAATTTAGTATATATTGCTGCCATATTTCATAAATGAGAKGTATGATTGATTCACATGAGTAGAAATGGATACGTGACAGGAAGTAAAGGGGAGAGACAGTGGCTGCTGAGGCATGTTAAAATAGCCTGTGGTCAATCTTATTCTTAATGCAAAGACCTTGTTTTTGTTGTATAAAGGAAAAAGGAGGGGGAAGGGAGAGAGTTAGGAGCAACCACTCTGGGCTTAAATAGCACAAACCTAAAGACATAAATAAAGTGGCTTCAAGTCCTCAATTAAGATTTAACACCAAAACCACAAAATAGCAAATGTAAGGTCTTTATATGGCTAGGCAGAATGCTTTTCTGTTTTGGCTAATTCATTTATTTTCAATATGAAGCTCTCTGGTTATCATGCCCTATTACAAGCTCTTGCTGTGGAACACATTATTAGTTGKGGAGAAGAAAAAAAAAGCAATGAATATTCATGCTAGCATTCCAGATACGAAACTCTGACAAATCCAGTAAAATGGAGACCAGGGAATACTGAGGTCTCAACACATGCAACCAGAGCTGTGATGACTTGTCTTGAGAGTTGGTTTTTTTTGTTTTTTTTTTTTTTTTTTTTTTTTTTTTTTTTTTTTTTTGTATTTTACTCCGCTTTGAGATCTATAAGGAAAAGATCTGAATGACATTGTTTACCCAGGACTGAGATGTCCTTTGCTGACCATGGAGTGTGTTTTCAAAGCAGGCAGTACAATATCTGTGGTCTTCAAATCCTACGGATGCTGATTTCACTGCAGAAATAAATGCAACAGGCAAAGCCCCAGAACCAACACCTGGAATCAGCCTTTTGGTAGAAGTAGGACCTTGCTCACTTCCAACATCTTTCTGGAAACCCCTAAAAGTGCCATCCAGAGCCTGGATGACCACCCACCACTTCTGCAGTGGGCCAAGGAGAATTTATTTTTCAGGAACAAAGTGTATTTTAGCAATTTTACTAAGTGTACTAATGATGAAAGTCATTTCATCACTAATGATGAAAGAGGCATCATAGAAGGTTGGTCTTCTGTTGGCCCATAGTACCCAGTAAAAGACATTTGTGGTGGTCCAGTTAGTATTTTCCATAAAACACAGAAAACCATATAACAATAATCCTTGTTTTAGAACCAGTGAACATCATTAAACTCTCTAATGAGGTTTTCAGCCTTCTGAAAACATGTTCTTTAGGGGAATGACAAGTTGCTTTACCTAAAAAAGTGGTGCTGGAATTTTTTCACAAGGCATGGGAGTGTATCTGCAYCTGTGGCCTGAGGAGTGCAATCCCCAGAGAAATCCACTCAAAATTCCACCTGCCAGTTGCATGGTTGGATTTGATAGTGTAAACCCCAGACACTATGGGACTGTCTTCTAGGCAAAAGTATTAAGTTGCAGCACATTATTCACTGATTTAGAAAAGAACAAACATTTAATTAYTGCAAATTTAAAAGCAAAATTCTGTAGGACTGGGATAAGGAGATAAATCATTAAGGGATTAGATACTGCTGAACAGAGCAACGAGGTCAGGAGATGAAACTAAGCCTTTGGCTCATCAGCATTCCCCTAAAAAAGCAGTGGCACTGCCTCTCTGAAATAAGTTTAGCCCTGTCCATGCCACCCCTTAGACTTTGTGGGAGAAGTTAGATATTTGCCTCTGTTCACTCATTTCTAAAATTGTTTGCTTGGTAAAAACTCTGCATCTTCTCCTGTCCATCTGAGAACTGTGGGATTAGTGGCACCATTTACTGAAAATATTCACTACAATTTTCTGGTTGCATTGCAACCAGTTTCTTGTTTTCCCACTAATAGTCCAGACAGTGACTTCTCTTTATAGGAGGTTGTTTTCTTATTTTTCTACAGGCAAAGGTTTCACCTGGTGGACATTTGAATTTTTGACCATGTCTCCTGTAGATTGTTTACTGCTTCCAGTTTAGCCAAGGCAGGAGTGACAAACATGAATATTTCAGAATTATACTTGTCTCCTATCTGGAATATAGGCCTCTCCAAAAAGTTACCATTTTTCCTACAGTATGCAAGCCTTAAAAAATTTTAAAATAGTCCRGCAATAATCAGGACCAGCTAAAGCCTCAGTTCTTATTGGGAGAATACCATGAAGTCTTACCATGAGACAAAGGAGCACCTGATGCTTATTTGGACTCAGCAGCAGCACTACCACCCTTTCCCAATTAGGCTAATAACAGGGTTGGTAAGGTCATGATAGGATACAGGAATAGAAAATTATATAAATTTAAGGAATTCCCATCTGAATGAGAATTATACCATTTTGCCCACTCTCCGTAAACCTCCATCTTAAATAGTTATTTTTTTCCTGAGTAGGCATTAATCCAAGATTGGCAAAAATACAAAATGCAGTTTGATTTTAATATGTATGTTTTTCTATCTGTCTAACAAGTTTCTTCTYAGGTGAGACCCTATTAAGGCTTGCTACACTTTTTGAGATGCTTTGTAGAGCAGCCATATGCATTGTGGCTTTTGATATCYTGAAGGAGAGATTCCAAGGAGGATTAGGCATTATGAGCCATGATGAAGCTTTCACAGAGGAGCCTAAGATAAGGCTATGAGAGCCTACTCCTGGCTCACTCTGAGTTGTCAGGGAGGGGAGAGATCTTCCCAAACATAATCCATCCCTTGAGATCTCAGCCAGTCTCCAGAAGTGTGTCTGTTTCTGCTTGGTCACTTAGGGTACCTTTGGTAATTAGGCTTTTTCCATAACTCGGAGACGTGTAAATTTAGGGACCAACTTGGGGCTTTGCATCTTAGGGAGGAAGGTTAATGTATGCAAATGAGATTTACTTGAACTGTTTTGTCATGGTATTGCCAGAATTTTCATTTGGGCAATCTTAAATCAAAGTATAATAAGGTTTTACTGGGCACTTGAGTTACAATTCCAGGAAGTTTACAACTGCCTGAATATAGAGAAATATTTACGTATTTCTGCTATTATGGCATACAGAAGCTTTCTGATTTTGTTGCATAACCCTGACCCTGTGACACCATTTTCAGGTTTTATCTCTCTGCTCAGCATTTCCTCCCCTCATGGAGCATTATCACACTTGATTCATCRCCCTCAGTGACAGCTCACTCTGCTCAGTACAATTCCTGGTCTTGTACACTTCCTATTGCTTTTTCTTTCTTAGCAGAATTTCTCTATTTATTTCTAACCCTGAATAAATTTGAAATAACTTGAGCTGTTCAGGACAAATAAACAATGAAGTCTTTAAGAATCTACTAAAATCTTATTAATTTCTTCATATATTTCTGTAAATAAAGGGAGATTATTTTCCTTTAATTTTTGGAGCTGGAGTCTAAGTATAAATTCACTTTGTGTAGTGCAGACAATCATCTTTCTTAATAATGTTTGAAACACCAGTTTCCTTGACTCTAAGTTGTAAGTCACGGATTCAGATCCCACTGAATTTGCTTAGAGGAGTGGCTGAGGAGCCACTCGGTGCAGTGTCTTTAGTGACTTATGCCAGGTGCCCCTCTTTCCAAGTTGCAACCACAATCCTGCAACCACTTAGGAAGGCTCCTTAATCTTCATGAAAGCTCACTGAAGACCTGTTTTCAAATGAAGAATTTTCCTGTGCAATGGAAGATTGAGGCCACTGTGAAGCCCAGCAAGTCCTATACCCTATTTGTGCTTCAAAATTCCCTGCATTTATGTTATCAGATAGATAACACCTTCTTGATTATAGTTCCTATATGWTGAAATTACACACACACACACACACAGAGCCATCACTCATACAATGAATTCAAGAAAATCATGATTTTTAAAAGATCTTTCTATTATACTTTAAAAAATATTTTGAATGCTTAATAAAATAACAATACCACTGGTAAAAGAAAGATCAGAAAACAGGGCAGGGACTCAAGGAAAGAGTCAAAAAGTAAGAATTTCTATAGTCAAATTCAGCAGCTTACATATGTCACTGCAAATGCAAAAATTTAAAATATTTTTTTAAATCCAGCATACTGACAATAACAACTATTTCAAGGAGCACATCTGCCTTTTCCTCCTCCTTTTTCTTAGGAAACCTTTTAATTCAGGAACATTGCACAAAAGCTCTTATCCATGAAAATAATCCAGGCACACCCAAATACCCGATACGGAATCAAAAATGTGGGATCATTTGCCTTTGGCTCACCTCTCTCTGAAGGTCCTTGCATTCCCACAAAAGGCTCCTTATTTTCCATATCACTCCTCAGCAAATCCACATCCACAGTCACTCCAGTCCAGCACCATCCTGGCTTCATCCCTAGCATGGAGCTCCTGTCCAGCTGCTATAACTGGACATATCCTCCCTTACTCCAGCATTAAATAAAGAGCTCTCCAAAAGCTCAGCCTCAGCTTTCTTTAGGTCAGGTGGGCAATTGAAGGTTTGCAAATGATATTTCCAGCACCACCACCCCCCNCCCCAATATGGTGAAAACAATTACAAGTGAACAAGAATAACCAACCAGCTCACACTGGAACCTGTGATTCATGCAAATAATGTCCTTCCAGAAGTCTGTGGACTTTCAAAGCACACGTGCAGTGATTCAATAGAGCCATGCTGTGAATAGCTGGCATTGTAAATATGGAATTTATGGCCTTTCTAGCTAGGATGTTTCTAACAAGCCTTTAGCGATGGTTACTCCTTCTTTCTTTGCATCTTTCAGTCTGGATTTATCTCAATGGCAGAAAAAGGCTGGGGAAATGAAAAACTGGGGCAAGACTAGACAGCCTCTTGGAAAACCGCAGGTTGGAAAGCCAGGTGCAAAGGCAGTGGGAGGAAGCACTTGCTGGGTGAAAGGAGATCTGGATAAAGCAGCTCAGTGTGTCAGAGATGGGGATGTCCTTGCTACCATGTGTGACAATTATCCCAATATCAAAAGGTGAGGCAGAGATACAGAGTGCTACTTTCCTGCCCCATCCTTTGTATGAGGCAGGTATATTTGTGCCAAATCTGTTTCTCTGCAGTGTTTCYTTTCTGGCAGGAGCCCTGGCAGCCATCAGCAGGAGGAATTCCTTTGGCTCAGAGGGGCAGCAAGCTGCAAGCTCTGCTCTGACAGGCCTGGGTGCATCCCCTCTGCCTCCGTGCCTGGCTGGAGACCTGCAGGCTGGTGCCTGGGTCRGGCAGGGCTCTGCATTCTGCACATCACCTTGCCCTGAGCTGGGAGCTTGAAGGCCCCTCCAGGAGTTCAGCCCAGCAGAAAACACTTTTTTTTTTTTWAATCCCACCTTCYTGGGATGTTTTGCCAGAGGTCTTGCTGTGTACAGCATGATAGTATCCAGACAGTATGTGGCACCTTCCCCTTAATCCCAGTCTCCAAGACATCTGCTCAAATCTCAGTGTCCATTTAATTCTCTGTTTGCCCAGCCCTTTGCTCTCTACCTGTTTTCACCATCACCAGTTTTGCTCCCTTTTCTATYAGTTTAGTGTCAGAAAGGGGATGAGGCAAGGTTTTTGAGCCCCCCAAATGTCCCAGTGATTGATGYTGTAAAAGCCATATTAAAAACAAAAACTAAAAAATATAAATGTGTGTTGCACATACATTCCAAATATTGTCCAGCACTGGATCAATGTAAGTATATTTTTTCCTATTAAAATTATTGGGAAAAAAAACCCCCAGCCTTTTATTGGAGCTATGATGATTTACACCAACTGATGTTTTGTCGCTTTACGCTCTTCTTATTTTCAGAACAGCAGGGAAAATTTCACTATTACAGAAAAACCCCACAGATGCTGTTATTAATTTCCTGTAAGTTTTGGAGGCTAGTAGCTGTGTTTGCTTCTCTTTTGCTCTCTCACTCTCTCTCCCAAGAACAATCAAAATAATAGAAAAATATACAATGTTGTTATGATTGCATCTTTTTTTCATGCCTTGGTCTAATTTTTCTTACACTTTTGTTTATACTCTTCTGGAAGAAGGAATTCTTCGAGCAAGAATCCTTACAAAGAGAAATTATAGTCTTCTTAYGCCTAATGTATCACTGAAGAAGAAAGAGGATTTATTATCCTTCAAGTATCTTTTCATGAAGAATTTATCCCAGCAGGTGGACTCAATCTATGTGGGATAGGTAAGCATAAAATATGATCCWGAGATTTTAGAGCTACTTTAAAACAGCTATTTATGTTGGTACCTTTACTAATAAGTGTTTCACTTTATTTTGAAAGAGATTACATTGAAGTTCCTCTACTTGATGAAGTATACTTTGGSAAATGAGCATTAAAACTATTCTGCGGTTGGAAAGGCTTATCTTCTTACACAAAACTAATAAATTAAAAAATATTTCTCCTTYTCGTGTTTCACTTTCTTCCTCTGTTCCTTCGTCTTTCCTTTCCTTCCTCTCAAATTCTCTCCTGCCCTAGTTTACACGSACGCTCTATCAGCTTCACATTTTTTAGATTATCATCTGTAAGCAGAAATAGCTTACATGTTTGCAGTCCTGGTCAAGGATAACATTCATACCCTTGACAAGAGATTCTCTCAGCTATAATCTACTTCAATTCTGATTGCTGAGTTATTAAAGCCAGRGACCCTCTTGTGCTCTGCCGGTTCCTACCTTGCTGCTGAAATACCAGCAGTGATGACAGTGCTGCTGCCAGCTTTGGGCTTGCACCACGCCTGCCTTGGAATTGTTTGGGAAGGGTTAGCAATTTCACAGAGCGTGAAGAAACTGCCTTTGTTTGAACCGGTTAGGGGGAAAATCTATGTCTTCCAAACAGTGTGTCTGCAATGAAGGAACAGCCGTTGCAAAATACTGAGTGCTCTTCAGCCACCAAAAAAAAAAAAAAAAAAAAAAANAACTTAAAAGGAAAATTGTGCTACTTACCTGAGCTATTAAATAGCCTCCTCATTGATTTGAAAGTGCCTGAGAATAAACATGACCATCTGAGGATAGATACTGACCTTTTCATGTCCAAGCAATACTCAGGTGGGCCCAGAACTGCAGCATCTGGGACACGGGCAAACATGATTTTCATAACCAGAAGAGCCATTTCTTGTTCTGCTCCTGCACACGTGCTGCAGCAAAGCTCAGACTGAAAGGAAACCAAGGGGCTGAGGTGGGGACATGTGCCACTCCTGCTGCCTGCTCATAAAGCCCACTGCAAGAGCTCACACTGCTCAGCATTTTCAGGCTGCTCTATCTTCATAGTTTGCAACTGATCTGAAACAACAGAGACCAGACAGTGTAATTTGTTTGCTTGGTGCTCGASTGCCGCTCCCTTCTGGACCCATTCATGGCAGCTGGAACAGCAGTGTAAGTTGTGATATCTCATTATCTGTAGGCATTGTAGGAAATGCATTTGTGCTGTGGTATTGTGTGGCAAGAGCATTCCCAYCACCCTTTTCAAGTGTAAATCAAACTTATCTTAGTCTCAGCGAGGCCAGTGTTGTGATTGCAAAGGCTGTTTTGAGCTTATTGTTTCTATGTTTATTTACTTTTTTTTAAACGGAACCTAAAATTTGAGTCTAATTTGACCTGACAGAGTCAACTGACCATGCAGCTACTTGGCACCTGCTGAAGGCCTCCCCATTAAGCCAAATTTACACTAATAAACAGCAGTCATTRCCCTTCACTGTCATTAGCATAAATGAGTTACCTGAGACACCTCCCAATCAACATAAATCTTGATGAGGTACATTCCAGTAAAGAGCCAAATTCTTTATTCTCATCCATGTTCGTGCCCATGCCTGTAAGGTCCAGCTGCCCAGCAGGCCCATGGAATGCTCGAACGCCGCCCCTCTGGCGATGGATCCCGGCAGAAGGACGGATGGCGCCGTGAGCTGGGGACATATGCTGACAGCAACCTGCGATGGCTTTTTGGCAACTCATCTCTGCTGCCCTGCATGTTGGGAAGCAAACCTCAGGCTTTTATTTTTCCCATCCCATCACGTGCAGGAGAAAAGTGGGATCAGAGGCAGAGCTAGTTGAAGCTTTTCATTTTCCTTTTCCTGTGTTTTCAGCTTGTTCTTATTTTGTAAAGAAGTATTTTGAGTTCATTTACGTTTCCAAAAGTTCTGAAACATATCTGATTAGACTACTGTAATATTTTATTTCATTTTAAGATTATTTTTGTATTACTTTAGGGCATGCCAGAATGGAAATGCATAATATGATTTATACAGTTCAAAGCTGCTATGCTGTATTCTGTCACGACATGATACAATTGTTAAAATGTTAACATAATTTATTTTATGGTTTATTGGTTTTAGCTTACTGTAAGAATAATTAAGTCTAACTACTGCATAGTACAGTTTGAAATGCTGTCATTTGCAGATGGAGATGTGCCTTCATTGGATGACAATGACGTTGCCTGACAATTTGTTTATATTTTGTTTTCAATGTGTTCTGTTTATCTTGAAGTTAAATGAACTTAAATGGTTTCGCACTTTCAGCAGGAGAATAAGTTAATGTTAAAGTTTTGTTTCAACACAAAATTTGATCTAGGAAAGAAGTATTTAAATAGGCATTACGTACCAGCTGMCTTAAATGATTTTAAAAATAAAATACTGCAAAATATAATGTAAAATAAAGTTACAGAATGGTTTAGCTATCTTCAAATTAATATTGTATCAGAATTAGCAAGGAACAACTATGACTTGACAAAGTGATAATAATTTTTTTTCTATAACGCTAAGTCCTATCCTATGAGAGGAAAAAAAAAATTAAAACATTAGCTCAGGTGCCAAATTTTGTTGACAGTGGCACCATGCACTCAAAAAATACAGATGTTTTCCAAAACACTTTCTTCTGATTTAAATTTTATGGGAACCTCCAAAAATTTGGGCTGGCCAGAGGCATAGGTGTCAGGTGTTCACTAAAAAAGTTCAACACCTCTCAGAAACATTGAACCTATTGTTGTGGCATGGGCACATTTTGTTCCCAAGAAATCTTTGACGTAAATACAGAGGCAAGTTTCTAGCAGCAGTCATCARTTTTTTCCAGGTAACCAAGCAGTTTGAAATGACAGACTAAGCCTCTTCCCCCCTGACCCAATTAGCACACAGGACCACAATAATCCTACAGCTAAACACAGGCACCATTTGTATACACAAATTTAAATCCTTTCAATGTTAGCAATGGCTAATACCCGGCTCCTAGGACATCAGATCTCTGAATGTTTCACAAAGGAGCAGTATCCATCTCACAGCGTTTTAGATGGTGAAACAAAGGCATCACCGGGCAAGATGACTTGTCCCAATTCACCCTTAAGGCCAGCAGCAGAGCTGAGAAGAACAATTTGAGTCTTTCTGATGCTAAAATTCCCACCTTCTCAAATAAAGCAAATGACCTCATTGCCATTTGTGATGAATAACCCATTTATTGTATACAATGAATGGAGCATTACAGCAACACAAATCTGTCATTTCCTCTGTAGTGGATTCCTCTTGGGCTGTCATGAAGTGTCGATTGAAAATGCCTTTTTTTTTTTTTACCCAAATGTGTACCCAGGGTTAAAATTCTCTGTATGCAGATGTTTATTTTTAGGTATCATCTGTATTGGTTGCTAGTGAATGCTTAACTTTCACAGAGGGTCAGAAAAGGTCATCACTATAGCAAAGCTTTGTATAAACTAACAACTCTGTCTTGGTTTCTTATTTAAAGAGAATAATATATTGCACAAAAAAATACTCTGTAAGTGTTCCATTGCAAAAAAAAAAGGAGACAAATCTATTTTTATTCAAGCCTGCAGCATGCTATAAAAATTTGGGGGTTTTGAATATGCTTAAAGACATTGCCCATAGACACATCAGATAATTTACACACTATGTAATGGCAGTGATAATGATCTTACATCCTCAGAAAAAAAGCTTTGTTAAAGCAAAGTTAAGTTTGTGCAGGCATCACAATTAAACTGAGGAGCAAACCTGGCTCTCATTCTACAAAGAAAACATTGGCAGACATGGAAATTCCCTGTTGATGGTCAATTCAAATTTTTAATGTTTGAAGGTCAGGGAGTTGGCTCTTTAGGTTCTTTAAGTTGTGCAATCAATGAGGATCCCTTCCTACACGGCCTGAGCTCCACCAGCCATTTAGTGCCTTTTAGACAGAGACCACATCCTGACTTTGCAAATCCATAGTATCACAATCGCTTCATGAACTTCATTCCAATAGCTGCCTGCTTGTTTTTTGTTACCTGATATTCCTAGAATCCCACCAAGCGGATGTCTTGAACTGCTGGGGGTATGGAAAGCCATTTTGTTAGCATATCCYCTTCCAACATGTTTAGAGAAGGACTTCACAACTTTCTTTAGAAAAGAGATGGAAACACCATTTGTGAGCAAGCTTATTTGGGACCCACAGGTCCTGAGTCTCTTTTTTACATGGGACCCTTTGGGATCCTATGCTGACCTGGAGCTTTCTATCCTCTTCATTTCTATATCTGTACGTTGGGCTTTCGYCCATTCTGGTTCTTAAGTTCAAAGGCTTCAAGTTTCCAAATTTCCACACTGTAGCTGCATGCCCTGACATTCTGAGGGACAAAATGTGAGTTACTCATAGCAGCTGAAGTCACTACATCTACTAAAACACAAACACCCTTCTGTGGCCCTTGTGTGATGTGAAACAGGAGAGAGTCTGGTTCTGTGATGTGGATGATGGCTATCCGGAGTAAGTGAAGAAAGTCATGCTGGTTCAGGATTAGGCATTCCCTGGAGTTCAGTCTCTATATTTKCAGGTTTAATACTGTTGTGCTTGTTCAGGGCACTGCTTTTGAAGAGGCCTGAATGATTAACAAGTTCAGCTTGGGAGGTATTTGGCTGAGCAGCGCTATGTCAGCTTGGAAGGAGCAGGACAAAGGTACAGAAAGTCAAACCAAGGTGAGTTATTTGGTGAAGGGTATCTTCTGCATTAGAATTACTCAGATAGAAGGAACTTTTGGAATTATATCCAGTCCTATTCTAGTCCCTCAGATTTCCCCACTCAAAAGTGTTTTGTACTGCTGCAGCTGTCTGCTTTTCAGAGTAATCAGACAATTTTGGACACAGTTGGACAAAAATTTCTGGTTTATGTTTCTGTACTATAGCACATGAAATGTATATGACTTAGAAGAAAGCACGTTGTTCAAAGTTCCTTTAAGGGAGGAAGAAAAATAAACCTTGTCAGTGCTGAGGATTTTAAAACACTTAGATTTAACTGACAAAAAGAAGATATTTTTAAATGTTGCCCTTTATGAAATCTCCAGGTTTTTTTTTCTTCAAGCTGTGTCAAGTGGCATAATAAAGTTGCCTCAGACATGAGAGGTTGCAGCAATTTCCCCCAGCYTTTCTTTTCCTTTCTATAGCAGCCCTGGGCACTGTTAGTTGTGCTCATTTTGTAGCAAAGCTTCTTGCAGTGGGAGGGAAATTGTGGGAGAGCACTTGTGGAACGAGAAAATTAGAATAACAATGGAGTCATGTTGTGAGGTGCAACCTTCAGTCAGTGACTCAGCACGTTCTTGTACATTTGGGTGATGGTCGGCTTGGACTGACCTAGTTGACTCAATCAAAGAATTTCAAATAAAATGGTACTAACAATTTTGGGGTTATTAAAAGCATCTACAAAAACGTTGGGCTTGTTGGGCTGGAAAGGGAAGGAAATTAATGTAGAAGCAGGATGTGAAAGAGGGATTGAAGAGAGAACTGTAGAGTAAGAATMAATGCTGTGCAGTATTTCTAATTTAAAAGTATGCATATTTGTCCTAGACAAAACTGGTTAGAACTCATAATTTTAGTATGGCTCAATGTGTGAAATTTTTTACCAAGGATTAGGTTCTTCAGTTACCTTAAACTTTAACAGAAAGTGTGGGGCAATGGACACCTTTTTTCCATATCAATTAATAGGAGAAATAAAAGTCAGTGGGCATCTGGGATGCTGGGGCTGTCAAGAGGGGACATGGTATTAACAAGAGACAATGAGTGAGCACATGGGATAAGAAAAACCCTCCACCAGTCTGAAAACGTAGTGAAACAAAGCAGCAGGAGTCTATTGGTTTTGGGATAGTCTTCTTATCCTGCCTCCCTCAGCATTCTGATTTTGTCCTTGCCTCCCTTTAGCTCTTCTGCTGCAGTGCTATGCTGGTCTGACCTAAGCAGAAGGCACAGACAGAGGCAAAGAAAGGAGTTTAACCTGTTCTGTGAAACCAGACATTCACCTGTCCCTGTAGGCCAGAGAAACCCACAGTCCAGCACACTGCAACAAGCCTAAATTGGATTGGGGAAAAAAAGATGGAAATAACATTTCCCAAGTGTCCCAAAATGGGATGGGTTGGCATGGCCATACCTTGTAGCACTGGCAGAGTGGTGCTCGCTTGCCATCCCAAATGGGTCTGTTTGATATTGTGGGAAAGAGGGCAGAGGGCAGGAGAAGGGAGCACAGTAACAGCTGGAAGATTTCCATCAGCTTGGCCCCTCTGCTGTGGTGAAGAGGAAGGCTGGGCCATAGCTGGAGGCATGCAGAGAATGAGACAATCCTGCTCTGCCGGGTGCTGCCACACTGAGACCCATCCTCCCCCTGCCTTTGCTTGCCGTCCCCTTCCTCATTTCCAGCAGCAAGGTAATGCCAAGTCCTGCTGTGCCTATGCACACTGGGGATGAGGACTGAAATCCTCAAGCATGGCACAGGTCAGTGTTAGCCAGAAAAGAAAATTTTTCATTGTACCTCTCTCCCTAAAACTTCCTAGCTTGCCTTGAGAAAATTGTCCATAGAAGCATGCCCAGTTATCTCCTTGTTCAGAGAGGATGTAAGGCAGGACATGGGATATATGGGAAAGGGGAAGGAAAACATCAGTTTGGATGAGTTTAAGGGGAACAGATTTGGATTAAATACAAAAATTATGCAGATAAGGCAGAAATGTACCTTTCACAAAACTTAGACTAATGTTAGCTGGACTTAGTTCTTAGTTTGGCTGGGACATGTGAAAACATAGAGAGATAGAGAGGTTTGAGTTTTATTTGTAAGGTTTTCATTTCAGCTACCAAGATTAGATATTTCTTCTTCTTCTTTTTTCTTCTTTTTTTTTTTTNTTTTTTTTTTTCTTTTTTTTTCTTATTTTTGCTAAGGAAAAGAGAAACACTGGAAATTACTAGGCTTCTAAGGACGTGCAGCTAGTGGAATACAGTTATCAGCAGATTGCATTCTTTGATTTGGTCTGAATAAGTTAGGTGCATGAAAAAAAATTATGATTTACAGATTTTTCTGCAGTTTGCCTCTTTTGCAAGGTTGACTCATGTGCAACAGATTAGATTGGTTTGGAATAATCACACTGGAAAGGACAAGTTGCATCTTTAAATGGTGTCCCTTTGAAGAAACACTGCACAGTGCACAAGTTGGAACTGAACTAACTTCATTCTGAGTAAATGATTCTTGATTAGATGTAACCTTTAGTTTTGTGGATTAGTGACCCACAGAAGGCCATTTCTGTTCATACTTCTTTTTTTTTAAGTTTCCCTTTTTTTGCAAATATATTTCAGTCTTGATTTTGCTTCGCTGAGATGATTTCTGTGAGGAAGCATTTGATATTGCAGCTCTAAATTCTAAATTAGGTTGCCAGAGGCTCAGGCTATTGTTTTTCTTCTCTGAAAGTCACACAGCACATTTAAAGCTGACCTAGTATTCTGAACATTCATACCATCCCCTCTTCTGCATCCCTGTGTAAAATGGATTGTTACTACATACATGCACTTCAGACTTTTATGCATCCTGTGGTGCTTCCAACCCATTTTCTGGTTTCTATCCTCATGTAGAATCTTTCCCTCTGTGTTGAGTGGCCAAACAATTGCATTTATTTTCCATTTTTTCTGTTGCAATGGCCAATTCTTAGACAAATACACCAGGAACGATAAATAGGGGCCTTCAGGACTAAATGAACTGGTTTAGCATATGGCTGAGAGCTCAGACCTTGCCAATTCCCATCCTCTACAGATCTCAACAGGGCTTTCAATTCACCAGAGGGTTTTATTCTCTCTCATCCCACTTTCAATATCATTATTCTTGGAGATATCTTCATTGTCTCTGAAAAAAATTGTGGTCTGTTTCTATTAACAGGAGCCTTGCACCACAGGTGCCTTCCACCACATCTGCCCTTGTGTATTTCTGTGGTGAATTGACCCTGGCTGCATGCCAGATACCCACCAAAGCAACTCTGTCAGCTGGAAAGCTCCTTCCCCAGCTGGATAGGGAACAGATAATATAAGAAAATTATCATGGTCGAAATAAGAACAGGGAGAGATCATTCACTGTTCACTGTCACAGGCAAAGCAGACACAACTCAGGGAAAGCAGTCTGATTTATCAACAATCAAATCTGCATAAGGTAATGAGAAAAACAAACCTTAAAAACAATTTAGTCCCATCCCTTCTTTTTTCCTGTGCTTAACTTCACTCCCAAATCCACTACCTCCTTTACACCAGTGGCTCAGGGGAACAAGGGATGGGGGCTGTGGTCAGGTCATCACATGCCATGTGTGCTCTTCCTTCCTCCTAAACGGGACAACCCTGCTCYGGCATGGTACCCCTCCTACAGGAGACAATCCTCCACAACCTGSCATGGATCTCTTCCATGGGTCTGTCCTTCAGGCACAGGCTGCTCCAATGTTGTCCCCCACAGGGTCGCAAGTCCAGCCAAGAAAGCTGCTCCATCATGGGCTCCTCTCTCTACAGGGCCACAAGTCCTGCCAGGACATCTTGTCACCCAGCCACTGCAGTAGTCTGTCTACTACTAAAACCCTGCCATGCAAACTGAGTAGAATTTGGCATGATAGAAATCTAATGAGGCATTTGAGTCTGATTTGAGTCTGGGGGTGCTGGTCAACAGCAGCAGAACAGGAGCCAGCTGTGCCCAGGTGGCCAAGAAGGTCGATGGCATCCTGGCCTGTACCAGCAATGGGGTGGCCAGCAGGACCAGGGCAGGGATTCAGCACTGGTGAGGSCACACCTCAAATCCTGTGTTMAGTGGAACCTGTCCAGAGAGGGGCAGTGGATCTGGTGAAGGGTCTGGAATTCCTTCTGAGGAGCAGCTGAGGGAGATGGCGGTCTTTCTCCCAAAGAAAAGGAGGCTCAGCAGGGACCTTATCACTCTGTATAACTACCTGAAAGGAGGCTGAGCCTGAAGGGACTTGGTCTCTTCTCACAAGAAACAAGCAACAGAACAAGAGGAAATGACCTCAGATTGCAGCAAGGGAGGTTTAGATGGTGTATTAGGAAAAAATTCTTTGCTGAAAGAGTTGTCAAGCATTGGAGCAGGCTGCCCAGGGAAGTGGTGGAAACACCATTCCTGGGGGTGTTTGAAAGATGCATGGATGTGATGCTTAGGGACATGGTTTAATGTTGGACTTGGCAGTGCTGGGTTAATGGTTGGAGTTGGCAGTGCTGGGTTAATGGTTGGACTTGATGGTCCTAAAAAGTTCCTTTCCAATTTAAAATATTCTATGAGTCTATTCTATATATGATTTTGTGATAACCTGATTGTCTCTTAAAGGAAAGAAATTGATGAGACATTTTTCTAAGACTCACTGTTTGTGCCAGAAGGTGAAAGTTGACCTTTGGATGCTAGAAACTTCGTCCACAAATAACATTCATATTGTATTTGCCCAAGAGCAGGTTTTTCCTATTTGGAAAAAAAAAAATCTTTTATATCTCAGTATTTTCAGAATTTATACAGTTCTTTTGTTAATGTAAAAGCTTTAGCAGGGGCTCACACACTCTTAGTGTAAACACTCAGTGCAAGTGAGGACCAGAGGTGTACGCTTCTATGGAACTGCCCTCTTCAGTTTTCACTTTATCAAATAAATTAAAGGTGCTTCATCTATACTTATAAGTACATCATTACTTCTAAGAGCTATATTATTATTATCGAAGTGTTCTTACACCATCACAGAAAGACCTTGACATGCTGTAAATAACTTTGCCTCTTGCTTTGATACCACATAGACTCCTGCAATTGTGTTTATTGTCTGCAGGCATTATGGAAGCCTAATATGAAAGAGCTGGAGAGCTCACACTCAAAATGAATAGATATACATTCTCTTTCTGTTTAAGCTGATTTGCTACCTCAAGGAATGTTTGATACATCATCTTGGGCTTTGGGACTGAAAAGGCTGAAAGGGAAAGGAAAAAAAAGAAAGCCCATAAATTGAGACTTTCAGAGCTTATTTTTCTTCACCACTCTTTCAGTAAAAGGAGAGGCAAAGCACTATGGAGGTAGCAGTGGCTACACTTCAAAAGCTTCTTAGGTACAGGGTAGATGTTTAATTATCCACTCTTGTGATACCCTCTGATCACTGATCTTGTACTAAACTCTTCCATGATTTTTGATAGTTGCCATCTTGAGCTGGGCAAGGCTGTAATAAGAATTTGAAATATAACAGTAATTTAATATTTTGGTGTGCAGTACCAAAGCAGAGAGYCAAATAAACAAAACCTACAACACATAAATGACACAATAGTGGATCAAACTGAAATATATATTAAATATAAAATTTTAGTCTGTGACTAGAGCTCTAAACAAAGTCTTTAGCTCTAAACAAAGTCTGTGGTAGCAGAAGAAAGGATGGTCATAACTGTGAGTATCTAACTAAGGAGCAAAATAAAGAATGGACAAATCCATGGGCATGTCACCTTCTGCAAACGTCTGAACACTTCTTGGTGAATGAGCCTCTTCCTAGCATCAAAACTTTAATCCCTTTGCCCAATTGCAGCCAGAGACTTGATGAAGCCTATAAGAGCCTTCAGCTGTTTGCAAATGAGATTGATATATGTGAGAACAATGACATTATAAAATCCCTAGGAAGAGTTTGTATTATTTCCAGCAATCAGAAAATTTTTACAATATATTCTACAATAATCTGTACCTTATAATGGAATCACTTTCCATTTCCAGCTATAGAAAAATCAGATACTTACAGAGAGTGACACAAAATCCTTGAACCTGTTTCCTTCACCAGCCTTTGTAGCTGACTTTTCCTAGTAATGGCTGAGTTTTTGTTATAACCATCCCCATGTTTTAGCTTTCGTAAAAACCAGCTATTGAGAGAAAAAGACTGAAAATAACAACAACATGGGATGTAAGAGAAATACCCATTCTGGCTTTATATATAAATCCATCGTCCCCACTACATCAAGGAAAGGCTGTATTTACAACTGGCAGTGATTAAAATACTCAAACGCATATACAGAGGATATGAAAGAAGTTGCTTAGAGTGACTTCTAGCTGCCAGCTCTAGAATAACTTTCCAGTGTAAGAATCATGTACAAAACCTCCAGGCAATTAGTTTTCTAATGAAGCTTGATACATACAAGAACAGGATTATACAGCTTCACTGCTTGTAACTGGGGGCCTGCTGATGACCTGAAGGGTCCCTTCTGGTGCTGTATCCTAATTTGCAACTAGGTTTGTTTCTGCTCAGATAGCAGAGCCAACCCAGGGCTTGAAAAGTTGGCTGGTTCAGATCTGCTTTTCTTTATCAAACAGCAGTTGCAGAATTTTTGTTGTTGCTGAGCTGTGAGCCAGAAAGAAGTCCCCTTAGGAAAAAGAAAAAGACCACTGTGTTTTTACTTCTGTTTTACTTGCTGCCTCTGTGGGCAAAAGCTACTTCTAGAATATTCTTTATTGAAATGTATTGATTTTTTAGATTACGTATTGGATTGAAGTTTAAGTAGCATGATTAGTTTAATCCCTGTGTATCCACCTATAAATGCTGCACCCATCACAAGGGTATCTGCACTCTTTGGTAATTGAGTTGCAAGCTAGAAATCACCATCAAAAATGCTGATTTTGACTTGTTACTCCAAAAGATGCCAGCAGTTTATTAGGATATTGGCTTGAGGAAAACCTGGCTGACATCATTAGAATTTGATATCTCTCCTACTGATTAATGTAGAGGRAAAAAAGCTTAATTTTTATGTGAATAGAGGATTATTTATTTCAAAAGTAAATATTCCTGAGCTGCACAGAAGGTAGCTGGAGTCTGTGGTCGCATCAGACAGAAAAAAAAATTATGCTGTTCAGAGGTATATTGATCACGCTAAACAAATATCTAAAATATTGCCTTTTTAGGGCTAAAAGTTTAATTCCATACATTAACGAGGTACAAATCTCTGTTCCAAAAGACTGTAATGTCTTTCTCTGTAATGCCTATTAGGGTTGTGGGTTTTTTCAGGGGATTAAACGAGGTAGACTGCAACCCTCTGCATGGCCTTCATAGGTCTATGGAAGATAATTTCAAATTTCAATGGAAATGCACATTATGTGATCACTACCACCTAGGCAAATGACATTAGTTGCCATAGTAACCTCAGGTTGCATCATTAAGAGTTTTAAATGTTGACAGTTATGAAGCATTGCTAGAAACACTGGGAGAAGAGCAGGAAAGAAGCAGGTTTGACAGAAGGGTACAAAGCAATCAGGGGCATGAGTGCTTTCTGTTTTGCCAAGCCATGGATAGGGAACAATGGAGGAAACTAATGGCATGGATATATCCAGTGTCTTTTGTGTTTTCTTCCTGGATCATTGAAACAGAGGGGGGAAAAGCTGGTTTCCATCTTTCTTGTTCCTCTCTTTTTCTAGAAAATAAGAAAGACAAGAGGTCCATTTGAAACTGGTTACTGATGATGTCCCTCTGCATTTTAGACAAGCTAGAAGTACATGTGTGGCTGGCTGGGGAGCCACGTGTGGCTTCTCTGGACATGGTGCTGTTTCTGAGAACTTGGTTATTCCAAGTCACTCCAGTTTGCACTGGTGCTGCTGCATTGATTCTGACCACAAATGCATTAAACCCTGCATTAACCAGGGCCTTTACACTATTCCCTCTGCCACAGCACAATGTGGGCTACTAAGTGTCAGAAATACCCAACTGTCATTTTATAATATGCCATCTCTCCATCAAATCTCTCTTCAGCCACTAAYTCACACAGGCAACTCAGCTTTTGAAAGTACATTCCAACTAAACTATAAGTGAGCAGAGCCAAAGAATTAGTAATTTATTTTCAGATATATTCCTGTTTGATCCCCCCTTCTGTAACTCTGCTTTTCCCAATGGTTTTGTGGTGAAAATAAGGGAATGCCAAGATGAGAGCCAGAGGAGCTGAACGAGGAGCTGGTGTTGCAGTGTTCAGACCCTTATGCTACTCAGGCCCTCCTGGCTTTTCTTTCTGTAGAACTCAATAGCTCTTAGTAACAAACTGGCTTTGGAAAAATATGCTGGAACTTGAGTGTTCATCCAGGAAAATCCTGAAACAAGTAAAATGGAGAAGGAAAGTTTCATGCTTTCATCAAGTCACTTGGCAAAGATGAATGTGATTATATTTGAATGCTGTAACAAACATGTGAAGGAATATCCAAGTTCCAAACACGATTTCTGGATGAAGTATGAACAGCTCTCATAGTTACCCAGGTCATGTCATGTGGAATGTACTTTAATCCTTTCTTTCTTTCTTTCTTTTTTTTTTTTTTTT
>NW_026623393.1:350896-361924 GCF_030028575.1 Malurus melanocephalus | reverse complement strand
TTTTTTTTTTCTATCCGTATTCCAAGTATCTGGCTATGCTGGTGAGTAGGAACCTCTCACCTCACCTACCTCTACAACTTTCCACATGACAAGGTTACATCATCAACAGGTTAAAAAAACCCCAGGCTCCACAACTGTACTGGCTATAATTAAATAACCAGTCCTCAAAATATGTCAATAAAATGTCTTCCATGAAGTCTCCTGATGTAACATCACCTTCTGTACCAGAGGATGAAGTGCCCTATTGTCAAGAACAGCTGTTTCGGGTGCAGATGTCAGACTGCCATACCCTGTCCCCAGCTCACAGGAGAGGCAAAGCTCTCTGAGTGCATCAGTGCCTTCAGGAAGGTTTCAGCACCATTCCAGCCTTGCTCAGAGCTGCTGTAGCCCATTATTTTGTTTTAAGCATACTTTTAAAACTAATTTTAAGCATTCTTTGTCCTGGCTTGAGCAAAGCGGTGCTCAYATTCTTTTACCAACTGCCATAAAAACTGGGCACTTCTGCAAAAGATTTATGGCAAAAGACAGACCCTCCCCTGAGATATCTGCACAAGTGCTTCCTGTAACCACCACTAGTCATTTGCAGTCATTCACACAGCTGAAGTCACACTTTATTTTGATGCTTTAGGATTATAAAATATAAATTTCCACTCATGATTTATCACTAATTTGGGATATAAGAATCTAAATGGGACATTAGACAAGCATATTAGTGCAAAGCCTAGCTGCTATGAAATGGCTATTAAAGATTACCTTTAAAATGTATTTTACAGCAGATATGCTCATCTTGTTGTTGAATAATCAATGGCTGCACCTCTGTGTTAAATTTATTAGCATATCTACTAGGTGCAAGTGAACTTTCATTATAGAGAAATGTACTGGATGGCTATTTTCGAATTAAGAATAATCACATGGTGAGATATATTAAGCAAAATGGAATTGATATTAGCACTGATGTGTCACATACACTGCTACTGGGTTATGCATTAGAAAGTACATTTCTTTGCTGTTGGTTGAGGGTTTTTTTAAATACACTAAATTAGCTCACAAGCGTATGCATTTCTGTGAGTCCCGATAAAAGATAAAATCTCCCCCAGTCAAAGTAATTCTTGACTTTGGGTGTTTGCAAATAAACTATATACAACTGAATCTGAAAATCAGGAATTTCATGCTATTCCTAACAGACAAACGTGTATTGTGACTAAGTCAACATATTCTACCATAGGCACAAATATGCAAGTTCACTTTAATAATTGAGGGCCTAATTGAAATTGTTCAGATTAAAGGCTAAAGAATAAAGCAATCCTGTCAATTGTTTGCTGTTAATAATGACTCATGTTTACCATGGAAGTGCAACACACTGAATGAAGATGTGTTTCTCATCAGATTGTACTTAAAAACTCTGCCAGTCTCTGCCAGTAAAGTGACTGTGAAGAAAGGCAACAGGAAAGCAGCAACAATGTAGTGGGTTTGTGGGATGGGTCCTTTTGGGGGTGGGAGGATGTATAGTGTAATATACATATATTAGTGTTATTCACAGGACCTCTAAAATCTCTAATACCCCCTCCAAGACCTTCTGTATGTGTTTCCTACTTGTTCAGATTGAAGCTATCTTTCTTTGATGTTTATAAGGCATCTAGTACAATGAAATCTCACCTCACAGACCATGACCCCTGGTCTGTGAGTTGTGACTCAAGGACACGTTGATCCTTGAGCTGTGTTGTCACTTGCACCATTTCCAGCACAGGACATGGGTCCAAACAGGCTGAAGGTGCTTCTTCTGGGAGGACTCTGTTTCTCAGCCTGATACGATGACTACCATGATATTTTCTACAGCAGTCAGTGACGTCAAGCTGATCTTCTGGGTATTACAACAATACCTTGAACTTAGAGCATTGAAAGGACACAGTGAGGGAGTTGAGAATGCAAGTAACACCTTGTGGGCACTGTTGTTACTGAGATAATGCTGCATAGAGGATTCAGCAGGAGGCAATCTCTGCTGGCAGTTTTTCTGGCCTGTGGGTGTCAGTGTAGTGAGGGGAGAAGGATGTCAAAAYATCTCAAGGATCAGAGACGTTGCAGAAGACAGAAGCCTCATGCTCACACATCTCTGATGGCTGACAAGTGCCAAGATCATAGAGAGTGACAAGGGACATCAAGGAGTATTTGTGRTGACCCATGCAATTAGGCTGAAGACCAGGAAACCCCGGTAAGGCAGCATGGTGTGAAGCCATACCTCACTAATGCACAATGGATACAACAGGGCACAGTTCTGAAATCTGGGATGAAGTTTGCGGTAGGGTGAATTATGTAGGAGAATGGTGGCCTTCCATGTCTCTCTTGTGCAGGGTAAACTGCGGATGGTCGTGCAAAAGGCCATCACTGCAGTGATCGAACAGAGAAGTGCAGAGGCACCAGCAGCAGCTGAGCTCTCTGGACAGACTTGGTGTTGGGTCCTGACAYGAGGATTGGAGAACTGGTTCAGTGCTCTAGTGCACAGGACACTAATAAATGTGAAAATGCAATGGTGGGAGAATAAATACCATCTGAGGTGTAGGCTGACCCTGTCAGACACAGGCACTCCTGAAGCTACCTCGGCTTGTTCCAGGCAGGAGAGCTCTTGTACTTGGCTCTGCCTTGGGAAGACAGTTCAGCTCTCACACTATTTTTTTTAGTCTGTTAATGAAAGTGCTTTCCTAGGGTGCAAAAAGTACAAGGCAACAGGACATAATAACATGTATTAGCAGTCTCTGATATTAATAGTACAGATTGTCACATGATATGACAGTGATTAAAGTGGGCATGGATGGAGGTCTCCCTTTCTTCTGGGAGGCACTGTTCCCCATTGCAAACAGAAAATAAACACAGCCCTTCCAGAGCATAAATGCCAATAACTGTGAAATTTTGATTAAATAATAGATATGTGTTCAGAAGCACTTTTTATAGCATGTGATTAAGAAAGATAACTAGACATCCTTACAGCTATAATGATAATAATTACTGCAATGCATAAAGTGCAGAATATGACACTGGAAAGGCCACTATTAACCTTTCCAAGGGTTATTTTTGTTGTGTTTTTGACACTATGGACAGCAGTGTTCAGGGAACTAAATAAAACTATAGCTGTGACAGCTCTTTCCAGCCATTCTCTGGTATGTTAAAAAGGAAGTGTAGAGGGGAGTGAAATACCTTCTATTCAAAACAAATGTTTGTTTAATATCTAACATCTGTGTAGTCTTAGAAAAACTGTTTTGCTAAGATTTCTGCAACTCTTGGTGATTCAGAAAACTGACAGCAGTGCTTCCTTGTTTAAAATAAGCTATAAATATCAGCTCCATGCCCCAGACCAAAGGCTTTTTTACTCCTAGCAAGCAAATTTCCTGTCTTTAAAGTGCGATGTCACATTGTCCAGCAGATCATATCCATTATCGGGTAATGCTAATCTGTKAATTCCGTGTTATGACATCCCTGTGCCTTGCAGCTCTAGTGGAGAATTACAAACCAAACACCACTGTTCATAAAAAAAAAATGAACTGCTTCTTTAGATCTTACCAGAATTACTTGGTATAGAAGGGCTGGGTAAATAGGTTGGGAAAGGCAGAAGAGATTGGCTGTGATGGCATCAGGTTTTCCAACAATAAAATGAAGAGTGGATAAATTCCAGGCGTCTGGAACATGAGTRCAGAGTGAATAACCAATATTGGTACACACCCTCTCAAAATTCCTTTAAGTGGAAAAGGGGACTTGGCTCTGGAACTTTGTCATTCACCCACCTGTAATAGAGGCTGGYCTCTGTACATCAGTCAAGCTTGCAAGCATGCCACTGATGTTCAGTTCTGCTTTCTAGATGATAAAACAGTCCCTATTAGTCTGAGTCTCCACAGCTGCAAAAAATTATTTTCTATGAAGGCGAGAAGATGCCATTATTTTAAATTATGCTATTGCAATGTAATAGATGGTGTGAAAGAAGGCTGTAAATTCTGGGTCACTGCTCTCTGTAGAGTCCTGCAAATAGCATGAGCAATCCAGTAGTCAAAGCTGCTCAGGATAGTGTTTTTTAAACACATTAATTAAATCATATTGAAGTAAATTCAGCTAAGCCAAGATTTCTTCAACAATTTATTATTGAAAACACAATTAGCTGGAGGCATTTGGAGGAGTTTTGTGAAATCAAAGGCTGCAGTGCAACTGAGAGTAAGTTCTCCAGCCATCAACTCATTAATAGCAGAAAATGGATGTGCTGCTGCAAGGCACCAAACCAGAAGTAAAAATATGGAACTTGTTACTGTGATTTCAAGAACAAATTCTATATGTTAGAATATTTTCAAGCTGCTGTCACCAATTCCCAAACTTCATTGTTAAAGTTGAAACTTAGACCCCTTATACCCAAAATTTTTGGTCTTTGGGGCRGATTAAGGAGTTAATCTAGGGTACAGCTATTGGGCTCAAATCTCTTTTGGCAACAGAATTATCCTGATTTTTCAAGACCATTTTCCTGACTCTCACTTCTTTCAATTTCACCATCATTTCTCATGTTACTMACTCTCTGCATCAAAAATAGCTGTTACTGGAATAAGAGCCAAACTCAGGCCACAAGAAAAACCTGCTGCTCTCATCCATGCCACCCTATAACCATGGACTCTGGCAGCACAACTTCTGTGTGAAAGGAGCTGAGAGTTCAGTCCACAATAGCTGCTGAAAGGAGCAAATAGCAGAGGCAGCAAAATGTTCTTTAACCAGCAGCGCAGGGCCTGACACTCTCTGCAGGAGAGAGGAGCTACACAGGCACAAAGGAAAAGCGATTTCACATTAAATGTCTGTGGGCAGTGAGGACTGAAACCACCATTCCCATGTAAAGGCCGCAAGAGTGCTCCAAATATCCATAGTCYCATGAAACTTTTGTTCTAATATGAAGAAAATTTAAACTCAACTGACCCATTAGTGTCTGAACTTCTTTTTACCTTCCATTCATGTGGCTGAGAATGTAAAGTAAATCTTGTCTATGTAGACACAGATTCTACTTCATTTAAGGTTATAAATTGTCTTCTGTGCTGCTTCCTTTCCTGTATTGAATTAAAAGCAGAGCTAACAGAATTTAGGAACTTTGCCTTCCCACCCTCAGATGCTCTTCAATGAGTAAGCTCAAAGGAAAATATGTTCGGTACTTTATCTTTAATTCCTACCTGCTTTCACTGCTCTTCACTTTCAGAATAGATGCAGAAATGCTAATGTAATTTAAGGAGTTCATAAGGCTGCCTCCAATGACTTTGAGTAGGAAATACTAGAAATCTCAGGCAGGGCCTGATAAGGCTACATTTATTTAACAATTTTGTTGATGCACTAAGTTCTGTTATTGAATAACAGCTTATCTTGGCTTAGCATCAGCTTTGGAGTCATGGAATTGCAGATTTTGTCTTAGTCTGATTTGCCAAGGAAATTAGAATTAATATGTTCTCCAGATTTGTGTTTGATTTGTTGTGTAGAGGATTTATGTCTTTATGACATTTCAACTTAGTGGTCAGTTTCAAGTAAAATTACTTAAAATATCCTTTCAACTATACTAACTCTCAGTGAGTTCTGTGGAAATAGTTGAGGGAGGTATAATGCTCAAATTAGTGCCCTTTTATGGGAAAAGAGGCAAACTGATCCCACTGGCATCATTAGACATGAGCAAATCCAAATCAGTCAGACATTAGATGATAATGCGGGAGAAACTTYTATCTAAGTTTATATCTTATTAACTTGGGATGACTGGCAATTGGTGAGGTTCAACATTCTCATTGTACAGCTGCACAGGCACACAAAGAAATTGTGAGAATTTTGTGGGTTTTCCAGATTTCAGATGTATGGCAAGGATTGATTACAAAACTCTTTCGAATTTCACTGCTCACACACCCACACAAGATGCCTGACAAAGCATTTTTTGATATTTCACAATGAATGCATCACTTTTCACTGGTACAATAAGCACACGAAAACTGCTCTGATCCCTGATAGCAAAACATCCARTAAGTAGTTAAGAAACTTCTAAGAGTACATCTACAAACTTTAGGCAGCCCTATATGAAGCAAAGCCTGAGAAATAAAGAGTAAAAATTAGCCTGGAATTATTTTCATGTTCTCACTGGTCTCAATTCTGACCCCCTAGAAGCTGCTAGAAATGTTGTCACTGGCAGTACTGAAACATGAGAAGACCTCAAGCTGCTTTTGAAATATTACTACTGATCTCCTGATGTGAAAACTCTCCGACCTCACAGAGAACAATAGAAGTTGGTCATGTGTGTTTAAGCTGCATTTACAATTTATAAATGTGGGATACATCTGAAAAGCAATACATACAAATATGCATGTGCATAGAGGTATGTATCTCAATTAGTAATGGAAAAATTTGCTTTTTGGCTAAGGTCAACATGGTAAGACTTTTCTGTCTCCTTTATCAAATGCTAAAATACACATGTAAAATATGTCAGTTCATGCCAGGTTTTGACATTTCCAAGATGTTATACAGGTGTTTTCCCTGTGCAGAAAATGTGGTGGAACAGCAGCCATCCCTATTCTTTGCAACTCCTCAGGTCAAATTTCCACCCCTGAAAGTGTGTTGTGCTGACAGCACTGCTGTTGGAAAGACAGCTGTTACAGTATTTTCATGTTTAGAGAAAAAGTTTTGTSTTGTCTAATTCCAAAAGTTTAAGACATCAAGATCCAAATAACCAGATGGGTACTATTGTGTATGAACCATGTACCTGATATGTAAAAGAATTTCTTGCTAGAAAAAAGCATCATGCAGCTGCTTGCTCACTTACCCCCATCCTGCTGGGAGGAAGAGTAAAAGGGAAAAAACTCAGGGATTGAAATAAGAGCACTTAAATAATAGAAAGAAATAATTATAATAGCTATAATAACAATATTAATAATAATAACAAAAATGAATAATACAATATAATAAAATAATAATATCATGAATAATAAAATAATAGTAATGAAAAGGAAAATAACACAGGGAGAAATAAAACGCAAGAAAGACAAGTGATGCAAATGAAAACAATTGGTCATCACCAACAGGCTGATGCCCAGACAGGCCCCACAGGAGTATCCCTCAGCCAACATTCCACCTAGTTTTGTTGCTGAGCATGGCATCATTTGGTGTGGGATAGTATTTTGGTCAGTTGGGGTCATCTGTCCCAGCTGTGTCCACTCCCAAATTCTTGTGCACCCCCAGCCCACTTGCTGGTGGGGGGGATGAGAGGGTGAAAARGCCTTGGCTCTGGGCAAGCTCTGCTCAGCAAGAACTAAAACATCCCCGTATTATCAACAGTTTCCAGCACAAATCCATAGCACAGCCCCATGCCAGCTGCTGAGAAGAAAATTAACTCTACCCCACCCAAAACCACCACAAAAAAGCAGCCTCAATTTCACAACTCCCTTTTGTGAACTCCAACAAAATTGTTAAAAAATTATATTAGTGTGAAAAAGACTATAATTGTTCATGACTGGTGATTTTGCCAGCTTTAGGTCCTGAAGTCACTGATGGGACACCTGTCYTCCTGCACAGCAGAAGCCACAGCATCCCGAGCTGCACAGCTGCTCTGATATCCATAACTTTCTTTTTCACCCAACACATTCTTATTAGGACACCTTGCACATGTGCTCAGAGATTAGATGTTGTAGTATTAGGATATCTCTAATATATGTACAAGATATATTTGCTAATATACAGAGCAGAGTATAAACACTCTCCCTTGTGTTCATGGTTTGCATTTCTAACAGCAGACACTAAGAACTGCCTGGGTGTATTGAGGTAGCTTTTTTAACAATACTCAAACTGAAAACCTTCTGACCTGAACCACAGTTTTGGAGTTTGGATAGAGGAAAACCCCCAGCCTACTTGGGTGTTTGCCTAGAACAGTCCTGGACACTCGACTGTGTGAGATTCCACAAATATCACATAGCATCAAACTGACTTTAAATTTCCATTGGGGACCTACTGCTCCCTTGTCTAAGRTATTCGTAACAAAACAACACCAACAACAAAACCCTACCCAAAAAAAGTCCTGCGGGGATGACTAAGTTGCATTAGTTCTCCCAGAGGTATAATGTATACAAATCAAATCAAAATATAAATCATTCCACCCTGTTGTGGGGTTTATGCACCGTTTCTTTTAATAAAATATGCAAATATTTTGCAGTAAATTGATTTCCCAGTTTCAGTTCTCTTATCTCCATATTTATTATTCATGATTCTTCTACTCCCCTACTTGAGCAGATAAAAAAAAAAAAAAAAAAAAAAAAAAAGAGGGGAAAAAAGCTGCGTAGAGTTCACTTGCTTTTAGGAACTAGCTTTATTATTGTTATTATTAGCACAATTTTATACTGCTAGGAGTGAAAGATAAATGTAGATATTACTTCTAATCTCGACCAAAGCTAAGAGGTAATACAATGACACTCTTTAATGCAAATCACTGCAATAAATGACTACATAGCCCAAGTGTTCTGCTGCATTACAAATTGTAATGAAAGTTTGAATTGCTGAGCAAAATGACTGTTGTTTAACCTGTGACCAAGCTGGATGGTATCAGTTCTCTTGTTAAAGGGGTACACACCATGGCTGTAGAGGAAATAAACCCAAATATTTCAGATATCTGAAGCTGTTGCTAAAGAGGCTTTCTGGTTTAAAAAAAAAAAGCAAATTGCTGGTCAGTATTCTGTTAGCCAAGGGATGCAATTGCTGTTTTCCATCCCTCTGTGGTTAACGAGTTCTGCAGCAGAGAATGAAGGCTGATCAAACGTGGGTGCAGCRATCTGGTTGCTGATGCTGGAGGTGTCCATGGGGACAAAGGACACAAAGAAGAGGGAGTCACCGAGGGTCAGTGCAGCAGAGCAGGCACAGCTCATCACTTGCCAGGAGAAGGTCAAAGACAAAGTCAAGCAAAAGGAGAATGAGACTCCAAAACCAAAGATATGTTGGGTTCCAGTCGATAGAGCAGATTCTATCACAGAAGAGGTACAATTCATTACAAGCATATGCTTCAAGTAAGCTCCATTTTCCTGCTACTTTCAATTTAATTAGGTATCATGATTTCTTTCCATTAAGATCCTCAGTAGATTACAGGTCTTGTTTCTAAAAATGTGTCAGATTTAGCAATCCAATTGTTTTCTGAAGTATTTTAAAGTTTTATTCCTTTACAAATGAAGAATCAGACCTGTAAATATTCCAATAGGAATTACAGTTGAGAAACAAGCCCTAGAGGAAAATAAACATTTTTTACAAATATTCTATGTTTGTTGGACTGGCTGAAAAATTAAACTACATCTTGTTCTTATAGTACACTGCTTTACCAGAGTTTGGGCAATTATAACCATGAATTTTGATCTTCGCAAAAAACCATTTTCATCTAAAAATTCCTCAGAAGAAAAATTCCCAACAAGACCCTAAGGTGGGCTATTTGTGAGAAGARAGTTCTTCAAGGTTTGGCCCAAAGCACTGAAGATCAAATTCTCTCTCAAGTCAAAGAAATTGTGTCAGCACAGAATCTGGCCTTAGGTATAAGCGGTGAAAAGAGACTGCACTGAAACTGCATTGGCATTGCAAATCAGATGGGGAAAGAAGGAAAATTCACAGAAAGACCTTAGATTTCTTCTAATTATTCCATTTCTTCTCTGCCAAAAAAAAAAAAAAAAAAAAAAAATTTGGTTTGTCTCTGCACTTCAGCATCAGTTTTCGCCTGGCATAAATCCCTGCTTTAAATGGGATGGCAGCATTATAAACTAACGTGATGACGTGAAAAGTTGCACTCCTATCTCTAGAAAAGACTTACAGGTTTAATCAACTGTAAAATAATCCTCTTTGTAGGCTGAAAACAAGTTATTTTCTGTAGGCAGGTTTTTTGATGTTTACCTTCTYGGCAAGCAAATAAGATGGTTTCTCATCAGAGAAGCTGACACATTATTAGGAATTATGATTGGCCATCTGCTTTTTTTTCAGTCTCACTCATAATGTTCCCAAAGTTTGTCTTCTCTGCATTGGTGCACACCAGGACCTAAAGCAGAGGTCAGGAATGGCAATAGGTCAGGGAGAAAGGGGTTCCAGACTGCTGGATTTCTCACTGCAGTCAACTATTACTCACTGCAGCTTGCTAACATCCAGTACAGTACTTTTTTTTATTATTATTTTATTAAGATGTAAATTAAATCTAAAAATCTCTGAGAAAGAAAAGTCTGCTTGAAAAAGTTTGTTCATGTTGMAGAGTATTATCTGTAAGTCCTCCAGCTAGGCTAAAAGCCTATCCCACTGCTCCTTGGGATTTCTAGTGAATTAATAATGTCACTGATGAATATTCAAAAGTAGGCAGCTATTGTGCCTCCAAGCACATAATTAATTATTCATTACACATTTTTATTCACTGAATTAAAAAACACAGGGTGCTCTGGGAAATGAAGTGTAGTTCACTGCAGGGGCATGAAATTCTACACTGCCCCTTTAAGGATTATTACTCTGTATTTATAGTTGCCAGGGCAACATAAATGCCGGGCAATTAGATCATGGGTTGTCCCTGAAGACTGATGGGATAATAAGCAGTAGTCAAGTATTAAGTTGACCCAGTAAATGTCCCACATGAATAAACCTGGGCTAGGACCACAGCTGGCATCTTTCAAATAAAACTTTTACATTAATATAGTTTAAAAGGTGCATTTATCCGGGAATTGAGCATGCATCCACAGTGGGAAGGCTGCAGAGAGGACTAATACCACTTCCCCGTGGTGGTCCACAGGCTTTGTTCCTCGGGTTGGGCTTTGTGCAAAGTTAGGAGCATATTGAGGCTCTAAAAAGCTCAGAAGTGGGGAGAGCCCCACATTTACCCCCTAAGAGCCAATGTTCTGAGTTGGTGAATTTTTTTTTTCCCCTACTTATTCTGCAAAACTCACCAGCAGGGGAGCAAACCAGTTTGGTTCTGAGCTTTAAAAAACAGGTATTAAAATTTGACAAAAAAAACAGTGAAAACAGGCATCTGGATTTAGTTCTTAATTAAAA
>NW_026623393.1:331371-350845 GCF_030028575.1 Malurus melanocephalus | reverse complement strand
AAAAAAACCAAAAAAAAAACCAACTCTACAACTATTTAACTGGGTATGATTTTGCCTTAAAAACAGTTTAACAGAAACATAGCATCAAGATAACCCCTGCAAACTATTACCTGTGAGATGTGTTACCAAGGGCATTTTCCAGACAGTAAAGAGCAATCTAAAAATACGAAATGAAAAGGATCAGAGAGATTCCCCTGAACTACTTTTTTTCTTGGTTTTTTTGCAAATACAAGCTTCAACTTCTTCTTGGCTACTGGCCATCCCATTTTTCACTGAATTAATTTTCTGTGAATCCTTCTACACAAGCTCAGAAATTTATTTTTCTCTCAAAACCCTTTTCAAGTTAAAAAATAAACTCCAAACTGTAGAGAACCCACACACATATATTATTCAATTTTTYCCCCATTAATACTTGTTATATTAATATTTTTTTAACTTAATTCTCTCCACTATCCCCACTGGTGACACAAGATGATGGTTTTATTGTGCATTTAGATCACTAATTTTGTAGAGGAAAATGGGAAGACATAGCTTATCTCTGCCTGCAGACASTTGGCCATACTAAAGCATGAAATAGTTCTCAGTTAGAGATATAATAATGCTTTCTATAGTTTTGTAATACAAGGAAAAAAAAAAACAATTTCAAGGAAATATACGTCCTTCAGTGTAAGAGAAAAGATGCATCGTATCAGTGAGTGTGTATGTGCATAGATTTATCCTGACATATAGATACACATCACGCTGCCCCAGACAGCTGAATGCATTTGCTCCTCCATTAAAATTATGTTTATATATAGTGAAATTACTAGCTTTCTAAAAAAATATTTTGAGGAAGAAAGCAAGTGCTTAGACACACATTTTCTATGATAGTATTATTTGTMATAGACTTCAGCAGGCTACACTTTCTTACACTTCCTTATTTGGGGCATAATTCTGGCTGGCAAACAGAGAGGTGGATCTTTCCCCTAAAGGAGAAGAGGATGGACATCATAAAGAGCTGAGGGGACAAACATTCACAGATTCCTTGGTCAGACACTGAACGGATGTGGGTTCGGGACAGTAGGACTCACAAGCTTGAAGTTAAGCATGTGCTTAATTATTTTTATGGGATCAGACCCTGAGAGCTGCACAGCTTATCAGATCCATCAGCCTGGTCACAGGTATGGGTCACCTCTGTCATTTGGGATGGGAACAGCGTTCTCACGTGTTCAGGTGGGAATTGGTTCAGGAGATGCAGCAGGATTGCCCCTCAGCACAGCCAAACCCCTGAGCTGCAGGTTCAGGACACGCTCAAGGACATCCACCCTGTCAGGGCTCTCCTCCACTGCATAACGAATCTGCAGGGATAGCAAACCCTGGGATATCACCTCTGCTGCTTTTATTACTTACTGTTGAGTTCTGTGTGTATTTCTCAATGACAAGTCAAAAGGTACGTGGGAATATTTCTGGGTACAAAATATATTCATTTTCATACTTATAAATATGGATGTGGTTATATTTTATATATGTGTGTACAGACACTAAAATGGAAAATGTCTAGTGCAAATTAATTCGTTTGCATTTGTGGATTTGAGATATCAGCAAAATATCATTTCTAGCAATTATTTTTAGCTACAGGTAAATGATAGAGGACTGGCTGCTTCAGCAGCTTCTATCAGTTTATTCATTACAAGAATGCAAAAAATTGACAAAAACAATTGAGATTTTTTTTCATGGCACTGTGACTCTCAGGATAACATCCTGGAGAATTAATCAGTAATTCTCCACTTGGACATAGTCCACAAGAAACCTGACAAAAAACAGCTGCAGTGGATGCTTCTGAAGCCTTCTGGTCTGGTCTGCCATTGCAGGAACATACGAAACAATAACGAATTCACAGGGAATCTCTGTCTTACTTACTAGTTAGAAAAATTAGGTACTGCCCTAGTCTGCAAGACCTAGCAAGGAAAACAGCATGATCAAATAGAGATGTTGATTTTGCTGGAAGGAACACACTATCCAAAGTTCAAAGCAGGCTCATGTGAAGATAATCAATCACTGTACTAATGGCAGCACTGAAGAGATGTGATTTACAAGGCTGCAGCTTTGGTCAGAGAACTTATAATGAGTGATCTGCCAGAAGATMCATCTTAGCCTCATCACCTGGCAGATCTCACCCCAACAAGTTCAGCCCCAGAGAAAGAGATATTTTGACTAGTGTTTCTAGAGCTCTTGAAGAACGGCTGGGTTTTGTGGATAACACTTCACTCCTAGACTGCAGAGATGGGCACTGAGTTCCCTTGATAACGTTCAACTCAAGACAAATAAGAGCCCACACTGCACGAGAGGACTTTATGAACTGGTGGAATCAGAATATTGAAACATGGGAGAGTAAATATTACCTAAAGGGTCATCCAAACATGGCAYCAGTGAGGTCCTTCCCAGGTAAGACGGTGACAAAATGTCATGCTATTATCCAAGTTTTAAATTAAGAGAAAAACATACAGACTTTAAGGAGAGTTGAGCATACATCCTTCTAGATTCACAGCTAAAGAGATTATTAGCTTGATTTTTTTTGAGGGGCTTTTGGGGGCTTGGTTTTCTTTAGGGGACTTCGTTTGTTTGTTTTCCCTTTTGTTAAAGCATTACTGAACACCCAAAATACCAGCCTTGCTTTTGAAGGGAAAACACCTCCAGTCTTCTGTAGGAGCAGAAATAACTTCTTTAGCAGGCAAATCCTAGAGCTCAAACAAAACAATTGTCCTTGCTGGGAAAGTCACTGAAAGAAAATATGAATGGTTTTCCATTCCTCAGAAATGTGGCACCAGTCCCCACAATAGGAATCTCTGCTGCAAGGCTCCAGAGCACAGACAAAGCCTTTGGACAATCACCTGCGCAGCTAAAAAACTTCTTTAGAATTCATTTTACAATTAATCTCACTGCATTCATCCCTGTGCAGAAAAGGTGGAAGGCAGAAGCTCGTGGTAGTGCAGAGTGCTCAAACTGGATCTGAAGGATATTTTCTGCTACATGATGGCACGTTGTGGTATCAAGCATGGTACGTGTCACGCATCCATGATTTTACCTCTCTGTGGCAAGTGATGGTGATGCTAGGCAGCTGCTTACTCCATGCAAGGTGTGGCCAAAGACCTGCCTAAATATCTATCAACTATTTTCCTAGGACCAATTTCAGTCTTTATTTTTAATTGCTTAGAACTTAATTCCTCTGTCCCTTCAAGAGTTTAACTGGACAGGTTAATGTGGAGTGATGTGCAGGCAGATTTTCTCCTTTGAAGGCATTCTAGATTTACAAAGGAGGACTTGACCCTGAGAAAATCACATCCCACAGTCACTGTGTTATATGGGTTAAAGCGAAAATGGATTTGGAGATGCATATTTGCCTTCTAGGGCATCCACAGTACAGCATAATGGGGGCAGAGGATAGAAAGAATGGGAGGAAAGACTGAACTAGGAGAAGGGTAAATTGTGCTCTACTAAAACAACATTACAAAAATTATCAGGAAGGCTTTTCTATATTCCAGGCAACCTAGAGCAGTCAGCTTAGTTCATCTAGTTGATCATGAGCATTTGATGAAATAGTCTACTGAAGTGTCTATGACATGATTTAACAGACCAGGTTATGTACAATCTTAGTCTAAATATGTATAGATATATATGTGCATGTATTTCTGTATGCATATTGAGAGAATAATAAAAGACATTTTTAACCATCTGTTTTGAGCAATGCATCTATTTCAGACACTAGAAAAATGAAGGAGGAGAGAAGAAAAGAATGGGAAAAGAAACCTTTCTCTCCCTCAACTCCCAGCCTTTAATTACAATACACAGGTAAATAAGGAGACAGGCAGACGACTAGGCAGAAGGGCACAGATAAAAGGGCATGTATGTTCAAAGGAAACATAATTACCTGCTATTCCCTTGCTCTCTGGAAAAAAGTTCAGAGTTTCAATACTGACAGAAGCTAAAAATTGATCCATAGAAAAATGTTCACTTCACTAGAGGCTGCAAAAGAGCCTTAGCAACTGACACAGAGGAAAGTTGTTCTGAATTCCTTCAGGCAGGTTGGAAGGCAGCTCTGACTTGAATAACGCAAGAGGCCTTTGAGGCATACAGATGCCCTCCTTTCTGAAAAGTTTTTCTTGGAAAGCAAACTTCCTCCTCTCAACTCTTGGCAGACAGGATTGCGGTCCAGACTTGCTGTGCACATTATTTCATTCCAGTATCAGTGGACACAGCTCAACAAAAGTTAATAGYTCTTTCCTGCTTAGAGCTTTTTATATCAAACACAAGTAATCATCCAATCTGCCCCTTCCCTCCTTCCATTCTTCTTAATCTCTCTTTCCTGCCCATGCTAGCTAAATTCTCCTTTTCTACTCTGCTTCAGACAAACTCAGCCTGAGAAAATTAAATATTTATTCCTTTCTAAGACCTGTCCCCTTGTAGCATGAAGGATGCAAGCACATCTGGAGGTGAGCAGACTACTGACTTTCATCTCTGCTCTGTAGCATGTGACATCAATCCTTCTGTCCCCTCYCCCTAAATCTCTCTGTGGGGCAGGGAATAGCTTTTTCCCCATGTTCCAGAAACACCCAGCAAGATGCAATCATGACTGGATCTCTGGGTGTATTTTGAAAACTCCATTGCTGGATTGGTGGACCCAATGATGGGACAGAKTGTGCAGCCAGCAGGGCTCTGCTAGCCCTGCACTTGCTCCTGCTGCTCCTTCTCCACTCCAGCTCCGCACCAAGCTTCTCCTACAGGGAGAACTTCTACAAGGCAGTATTAGAGGTTCTTCTCTGTCATCATCTTCAGCCATGTCCATATTTTCTTTAGAGCAATAATTAAAACAACATATTCAGCAGCTGGGTTATTTTTTTCCCTAGATTTAATCTGTTCAGGCTCTGATTTACATATTAAAAGCACTAATTAGCCCCTCAGAGTGTCTGAGCACGGATAGTGCAATAACTGGTCATGTAGTCGCTAGAGACCACTCCCAAGTGCTTTTGGTAAGATCTCATGTATACAGCCTCAGTCTCTGGATGGCAGGAATGGCCATGTGTACAGGGTTGTCTGCTTTGTTTCACAGCATTGAGGGACCGTAGCGCCGGATTGMTTCATTCTTGCATTTTTTCCTCTCTTTGAAGTGTTGTGTTTGATCTGTCTCCTTGTCTGTCAGGTTTTCTCCCTCCCCCACTCCCCGTTTCGTCATGGGYGAGAGCCTGCGAGGGGACGGACCGCCTTTGGCCAGTGCTGGTGCAGAAAATTCCAATCCAATCAAAGGCACAATGGCCTTTTCTCTCAGCTTTGATGCGGCATTCAAATAAACAAGAACTGTGCATTCAAAAAGAAAAAAAAAATTCAATAACCCTCTGAGCCATTCTTCTGGCTAAGGATATTCGAAGGAATCATTTAATTTTCTTTGCATGTTTAGATGTCACCTACAAAATCACTCAGTGGTCTGGAAGCAATGCTGCATAGCCCCAGGTGAGAGGCCTGAGACTGAATCCTGATTGAGCTTGTTTCCAAAGCTGCCAGAAGCTATGAAGCCTCCAGGGTGGGAAGAAAAGCTCTCCAAACCCAGCTAACAGAGTTTTGATACTCAGCTTCTTCCTGGAAATATGTAAAGGCAAGACGAGCACCTCATCCCCGGCAGCCGCTGCGAATACCCCATGTTTTTGGAAGATGCAGAAGGTCCCATTACTCTGGAAAAGGTACAGGGCTGGTTTCCTCACACGCAATGCTGAGACAGGAATGTGATGCTTTTTGCTCAGGCATTGGGAGCTGGTATCACCACACAGCACTGAACTGCATTTGCCTCATGGCACTTGGCCTCTTGGAGGGATATTTGCACTGAGTTTCATCAGTAAATCCCTTTGGGAAATACAACAGAGCAATTGGGCACCAGGCAGGGGACTTCCCTCTCCTCTGAAGAAGCTGTGACATGGATCAAAGCTTTYTTTTTTATCCAAGGCTAGGGAGGAAGCAAGAACAAACAACCTAAATCAGTGCCAAGGGGCTCAAGAGGAGATCAAATTCTCCCCATAGCTCCACTCATGCATTTTAAATACTCTTGCATGAATATCCTATCTTCATCACCAAGTAAACCAGGTAAATGATCTTCAGAGCAAGGAACACTTCAATATCAGCAAGCCTTATAAAATCATAGAACTATTGAGGTTGCAACATCGAGTCCAACTAGGAGAGGGATTACTGGACAATATTCTYGTTGCTCTTTTTGCCGGCTGGCCAGATAAAACCAGTGTTAATGTTGTGGTCCCCTAAAGCAGTTAAATCGCTGTGAAGGGGACTCCTGGGCACGAGAACCATGCAGGTGCTCAGCACAGCAAGGTTACAGGCCAGGGGAAGGTGGAATTTAGGTAGATGGAAACAAGCCTGGGAAGAAGAGAAAAGGAAAAGTGAGTGTTCCTTGAAGTTGCTGTCCTGAATGAAACTTAGTGCTGTGATTCAAGCAATGATTTTTGTGTGATTATGTTTCTTTGCCTAGAAGAGCCTAAAGCCTGTGAGGAGTTGCAATACCACAGAGAGAAGATGCAGATGGCATCTACATAAGTACCAGAGGGTTTGGCCAAAAACCAAGGGGAAATTGTCTTGGATGTGCCACCATCTTTGCTAACTATTTGCTCCACAACAACACTACGTTTTTCCAAGCCTCCCATTTTGAAACATGTTTTTTAAAAAGCCTGGATTCCACTGTTACCAGGAGCCAATGCTGCAAAAGAGCCCAGGAGACTGTAAATCTATAGCTTCTAAAACTGTTGACTTCTCTTCAAGTTAAAGAGAGGAAATCACAGAGTGGGATGTAGGTCTGGTGACACAACTGTGTAAAMCACCCCGTTTCCAACAGAGGCAGATACCTCTGACATATTTAGAAACTTCATGCAAAGAGAAGGAGTCAACAAAATCCATTTGATTTAAACCATAGGCTGCCTGAGGCTATCAGAACAGACCCTCTGTCTGCTGAGGGGAGGAGCTGCTTGACTAATGCCAGCTCTTGTGAGATGCCTCTCCAACCTTTAAACGGGTTGGGAATGCTCACAGACGCACTRATCTGATTAGGAACTTCTCAATTACAACTGACTATGCAAACGCCATCACCCACAGCGTGTCTCAGGGATCTCAGTAAGAAAGTCCCAGTCCCAGCTGGCCATAGCCCACAAAGAAGAGAATGACTGTATTTAGGAACTCCTTCTTCAGGACAGAGCAAATGTTTTCTTGTATACATGAGAGCTGATGAGGGTTTTCCAAGAAAAGCCTACAATTTTGCTGTCAAATCTTTGTAAAGCAGTAGCTCGGAGACCTCTAGAGGAGAGGAGACCTTCAGTCCTCAAAGGGCATCATTTCTTATTCAAATTTCCTTTTAAAGAGTGTCTCAAGAATTGTTTGTCAGCTCCTCTGATAATCCAGGCAGCTAATTTTTCCCAGACTTCTCAATAACTGAAGCCATATGTTTTGCTTTGATACAAGTTCTATCGAATTAAAAGATTTCTCAAGAAACATAATTATAGCCAATATTTACTGTTAACTAGAGAGCAGCTGAAAGTCAGGATTTTTGGTATGTGCAGTCAGTTTCTATCAGCMTGCTAGAGCAGCAGGTTGGGGGGCTCTGTATAGCCAGTGCTACTTGCTGGTGCAAAAAAAACTCCAGGAAGCAGAATCACAGAATGATAGAATGGTTTGGGTTGGAAGGTTGAAAGATCATCTGGTTCCAATCTCACTGCCATAGGCAAGGACACCTTCCACTAGACCAGGTTGCTCAGAGTCCCATCCAATAATTTTTTTTTTTAAATTTTTTCTCTGACAGACCTGCCTTAGAGGCTCATGGTCCCATGCTTCCTCCTTCCTCTCCTTCTCTCATGCTTTTATCACCTCCAGCTATCAAATGAGATATAACCTCCATCCCCAGTGCACTTAAATAACTTCTTCACTTCTTCCCTGCTCTTTAGATCTTTCTGCTGTCACTTTACCAATATCTTCTCTTCTTCCCTCTGATTTCCCAGACAGACTATATCTGAACTAGCTCTTGTTACTCTTTTTTTAAGTCTCTGCAATCTCARTGTTCATTTTCAGTGTCCAGTCACTTTGTGAGGCTCAGTGTTTTATGCCCAGCCTTTTTTTGCAGTGTCCATAAGAGCTGGACTTCAGGACACAACAAAATAGACAGAAAAGCATTCTGTATTTCCCATTCTCAAGGTGTCACAGCAAGCTCTCCTTTCGTGCCATGCATCAGGTCATCATTCTCGGCATACTGTAGTCTGTAAGCACATTATGAGTGTGTAACTCTGAGAGGGGTAGGGGACAGAGGCTCATTAAAGTCTTCTGTGGTGCCCTGTACTAGAGTAGCACTCATCATCAGGTTTCATTTTATAACCATCTTTTCAGTTTCCCTAAACTGGCAAAGCAAAACTCAGCTGCCACCACCAAAACCACATAAATTCTTCCTTAAAACTCAGTGGTGCAAATTCTCATCTGACTCACCAACTCCAYCAGACTCACTGCAAAAGTATCTGCATCAGCCACTGCTGTCTTGGCAAAGCTGGCCTGACTGTGATGTTTGTGGTCAAGTAAGACCAGCTGAGCATCCTTTGATGTGAACTGGGCTGGGAATATTTCCCCAACAAATCAGCTCTGCGGCCTCACAACCTTCTCTAAATCTCCAGAACTGTTTCTCAGTGAGATTTTCTCTTTGCTGTAATAAAGACCATGTGCATCCAAAGCTGGAATAAGTGAGAGCCTAAATCCCATCACCTGGTTGTAATCTCATCTCAGGAGAATGCAAGGCTTTCCTTCAACAGCTTACTGCAGTTACAAATAGCATATATGGAATTTGCTTGAAATAAAATTTGGACTGAACCACTACAAYTGCTGGTTAAGACACAGCCTTGTGCTGATAACCAGGGAGAGTATCCYCTTCTCCATGCTGTGCAGGCCTATTTCAAGGTCTGCAGTCTGGATTGTGCCCATCAGTGAGCCTGCAGTCTAYCTCTTACCAAGCAGGCCAAAGTCCACACTGCCACATTTTGGTAACAGAAAGATGTTGCTGAAAATAATTGGGTCTGGCAGCACTTAATTGTTTTCCAAAACCAGCCCATTAGTTCCAAAGCTCACTGAGTGTTTGGTTGCTCTGTAAACCAGCCACATGCCTAGGTATTGTGTCCAATTCATCTGGAATGAGTTTGATTTAACAATGAGCATTTGCAACAAGCTGCTTCTGTTAGGAAAAAAAAMCCCTTTGTTTCATCCCAGTTACACCTTTTTCTCTTTCTCTCAGTTGTGTGGCTGCCAGTGCCCACAGGTATTCCTCAGGGATGTGGCAGGAGACAACAGAACAACTGGCTTCTTGACAAGGGAGAGGTGTCTTGCCAACTGCTACCCATTGACTGGAGCGTGTGCTTGGCTCTGGGAGACAAACACTGCTGCAATATGCTCTCCCTGGAGAAATCCATCCTCAAAAATCACCACTTTTGCTGAAAYATTCGGAGATCTCACTATGATTTTAAAGCATGGAAGTTGAGCACCGGAAGAACCCGATAAAAATAATCCATTTAGGTTGCTGGGAACAGCAATACTGTGCTTCCTGCCTACACCATTTCTTCAGGTTTTGAGTTRGTTTTCTCTGCATTGAACCCCCCATCACCAGTAACTGCACAGACAAGGCAGACCCAGGGTCCAGGAGAACACTGTCTCCTGCTTGGATTTAAAACCTACTCTCCTTGGAGGCATTAAGGTCTCCATCCAAACAAGTTTGCAGGTGTGTGGAAATGTAACCTTTTTGCTGTTGCTTTGCTGGACTCTTCCTGCCCATAAAGTTCAGGCACCTGCAAATCAGTTCTGCTGGCATTGCCCATCCACACAGACACAAGATGTGCAAACAGTCACATCCTCTCTAACTTGGAACATGGAATGACTGCTGTTAGAGATGTCTGACTTAGGCCAGTGACCACAGTCATGACATCCTGATGTAACTGCAAGCTCACCACGACAGGAAGTAGAGAAATCCAAGCTCGTTACCAACTTGAGATTATTTCTCTGAGAGGAGCGTATGGTGACAATGATTCCTAATAACCTCCAGCATTGGAACAGACAGAATCTACCTGCATGGAAGAGGCTGAAGAACGCCAGAACACAAACACTGGGTAGGGATTTTGTATCTCAAGTGCTCTATGCTTCAGCAGCAGGGATGCACAGGCTTTACTGATCTCCTCTTTGACCTTGAGAAAAAACAGAGCAAACTAGATTTGGTTTCACATTCAAGAGGATACTAAATTCAGTGTCTATTTTTCCCCTGCCTACTGCACCTTGCACTTTTAGATGGAAGGATTGGTCAAAAAAGCAAAAATATCGCATTAGTGAGAGCCTAAAAGAATTCAATTACTTAATGCATTATGCCTCATGAGACATCAGCAACTTTTAATCAGTATGTGAAATATTTCTTTGCACTTGCTAAGCAGTTTGGGAGGAAGGAAGCTGGATTTAAATACAACTGTCCAAGTTCAGCCTGCCCAGCCTCAACTTCTGAGCAGAGTTACCAACCTCTCCCAATCAATGCTCAAAGAGTTTTGCTAAATTATCTGTTTCTGAAGCCTACATCCTCCGAAGGAAAGCCCCCACTTTCCCTCCAGCAGACAAAGTCTGGACTGGGGAGTTTGCTTCCAYCTTTTGGCTTACACTGTAGCCAAAAGAGACAGTACGGAACACACACCACCTCCAGGCACCAAAAGTCCCCATCTCTATGCAACATGGGACTGGAGCAGAAAGGGGCTGGCTTTTGCATGATTTCCAGACCCAGATTTCCTTGTGAGGGAGGGGGATGACAGTGCTGGCACACAGTTCTCCTCTTGGAGCATTTAATCCTTTTGCAAAGCCCTCCCCAAGCTGTGCGTGCTCCAGCCCTCCAGGACAGCTCACATTTCTGACCAGATTGTGCACAAGGTTCCAGCAACCGCCTGGAAAGTCACTCCAGCAATTAAGTGTTGGTAGATTTTTTTTATTTTATTTTTTTTTTTTTAAATACGAAGGATATGGCCCACTGTGCAGGGTATTGCAGCCACCCTCCCTGTCAGGCCGTTTCACAGTAGTATTGTGGCGCCATGGAGAGGAGCTAATTGGATTTGTTGTCACCTCCCGAAGCTGCCAGGAGCTCACGTCTGCTCTGGTTACAGATGAAGACATCACGGTGACAGGCTTAGAGATGGCTCAGCTGGCATCCTAGGGCCACTAATAGAGCCATGTTGATTTAATGTCCGAGTGGAGAGGTGCAGACAAGCTGTTCAAGTTTTCTATTCCAAACAAAGCAGAGATCTGTTATCAGTTGTCTGTGGATCAGTAAATAAACTTCCATGTGGCTCTCACAGCACCTAACCATCGCTACAGAAGAATGACAAAGTATTTTAACATTGAGATGGTACTTTTAAATGAGAGCACTGTCTCTATGGTTTATATTGCCCTCAGGGAAATCAGTTAATTCCTTCATACATAAATTTTACTTAACTATGTAATTATGGATGAATCCTATTAGTCTTTAAATTGCTCACTAGTTAAAAGGTGTGTGTGTGTGTGTTTTCTACAGCTCTTTTTTGTGGAATGTACAGATCATCTGCACTTATGAAGATTAAAAGCCTATTTGGGGATTTTTGTTTGGTTGGTTGGTTTTTCTGCTTTTAAGTAAAAGTATAAAAATTATTAGAAGACTCAAGCATAATTTTTTTTCCCTTTTCTGTATAGTACCATCTACTCAGAGCACAAAACTGAGCTCAGGCAGCATTTCYCTTATCCTCAGCACTCTCAATATCTCTGTCAGCACTCACCCTGGCCCCTGGCTGCCTTCACGTGGTATCACCCACCTCTCCGCTGCGCTCCATATTAAGTGATCACTCGTGCCAGCGTGATGAGYGTGTGAAAGACAGCTCAGACACAACAGTGTCCTTTGATACCCATTTTCACAGCTCTGAGCCACAGATGAAGTACAGCTCTGAGTCACATTTTCAACTTTCTCAGCACCCAGTGCCACATCAGACTCTCACCCAGCAGCACTCAGGTCCTATTCAAACATTCCAGGCTTAGGGTTCTTGAGAGCACCAGAAGTTCTGCTCTTCCCACAGACACATTTGCAGCCCCAGTTTCAAAAAAGCTCAGCATTTCCCATCTTTTGCCAAAATTAGACCTTTTCCTTGATGACTCAAGGCTAGCAGAGCACTTTGAATAATCCGATCATGCCTAAATCTGCAGGCATATATGAAACAGGTCTGTGGTTGTTAACATTTCTGGCACTTCCACTGGTCCTTTCATTGTGCAGTAGTAGGTTTTCATAGCTTTGAAAACTCAGTTGTGTTCCTTCATTTCTAAGGAATGTAGATTGGGATTTTCTAGGGAACAGCAGAGAGGGACACTTAAGAGTTGGGCCGTGAGGATAGGACAGGCTTAGATGGAATCCTCCTCACCCAGAGGGCAACTGCTGTCTGAAAGCTGTGGAAAGTCACCCCCTCATACAAGCTGACCTTTTACACCTCCAAACTGCCCTTTTCATGTGGAATTAGAGGCATCTTTTTCTTGTCAGGCAATAGATTTTCATCTCGAGCACATCTTCATTTTTCTGGCACCGCAGAAACTATACTTAGAGAAGTTGTCCAAAGAAGGGGCACCACTTCCACACCCTTTTTTTCCCCTAAAACCTCCAATCTGGTTACCATTGTCAGTAAATTCCACTGACAAAGACAGTCTGGAGAATTTGGACAGATTTTCCTTCTCTTCTCTCTAGGCTCTAGTTCTAGTTTTTTTATAATCTCCCCCAAAGCTGTCAGGACAAATGATTCCAGCTTCCTCTGCATTGCCTCATGTTAAATGAGCTAATTTGTGTATTGTAGAGTCACTGAGTAGATTAAACAAAGCCACCCGGCTGGAGATATGGTGCGGTACTCCAGATTTTTCAGGCTAACCATTTCTTCAGAAAAACTAATTCAAAAGGATCTGGACTAACTGAATTAAGATAATTCTGGCTCCCAAGGGCTGTATGGGATGTTTCCTTTTCAGGTATAAGGGGGAAAAAAGAGTGTTAAAAAAAGCTACAATTCTAGATACAGTGCACAAGGAGAAGGGCAGCAGACAGGGCAGGGAAAATTGCTATTTCAGCATCTGCTTACTGGTCTCCACAGCAGATGTGGACTTATCTTAGAGAAGAGTTAGCAGCATAAACCTTGGGTAAGAGGGCAATACAATCCACAGCTCTTGGTAAGTAGCAGACTTCAAATTCCCACATTTGTAATGGCCAGAAGCAGTGTGAAAAAAACCTCACAAGCAATCTCAGAGCAGCAGATCTCTCACGACACCTGTGCTGGCTGCAATCACCTTTTCCAGGGCTGCAAAACACATCCCAGGTCGGTACATCTGTTTGCTGTGGCTTTATTCTTGGAACTGACCCCGTACTCACTGTGTCACCTGGAATTCACCAGGCTGTGTCCAGCCACTCTCTGTCTTGGCCAAGTGACCAGCACAGTCCCTCACTACAGGGCACACCTTGCTCTCCTTTCACTTGCGTCCACTAAGCCCCAGAATCTTTCCAGGCAGCCACTGATACCTAGACAGTGGCTGTTTGTTCGTGTGCTGGCACAGATTGCAATGGCTGTGTGTGGAATTTGGTTTAAAGTCAAGTAACCAGAAGCCAACTTCATAAGTGAGAAGKCAGGACATGAGGAACACTGTCTGAATGAAAAAAATGATCCAGTCTCATTCCTCATGCTACAGGATAGCACTTCTACATATTGCCAAGGAAGGTGAGCCCACCTCATTTCCAGCTTCCCACCTTTTGTTCTATTAATAAGCAGTGAAACAAAAGACCCTGTGGTCTCCTTGCCTAGCTATGCTGTCTATTTCATGTTTGTCTARATTAATTTGGTTTTATTTCCAGAGWTGTCTGGTTCCAGAGCTCTCCTGCATAATGCTGCACCATTTTTCTTCCCTCTTCCTGGGGTTTAATCACTCAGGGCTCCCCTAAATTCCTCCTTCCTGCCACCACAAAGGGTAGGCATGCTTTGCCAAAACTAGGACAAGTGTAAAAAGAGACTGCTTCTCTTCTATGTAGGTAGCTTGGACACATGGGTTAAGATTTGATCACAGCAACAGCGAAGTATATTTCACGCATTTACTCCTGCAAGTTCACTCTTGAGCCAGAAGCAACAAAAAAGCTGCTTCTCTTCAACAAAAATGAGTTTTCACCTCCCCAAATGCTTTTTTWCTCAGATTTAAAAATTAATCCAGTGTTCAGTAGGATAAGGCCCCAGCTGATCCAGTAGCCACTGACTCATTGCTGTCTCTCCAAACAAGTCAGACGTGTCTGCAAAGAGACAGAAACGCAGTAACAGAGCTCCAGCACTCAGGGTAAGCAGGAAGCAGGCTAGGGCAGCTGATCAAAGACAACCCCAAGCGTAAGTGATCACCTGCTGAAGCCTTGAATAACAACTACCAATACAAAAATCACGGGAAAAGAATCCCAGCAGGGCTTATGGTTGCAGAATGACACAGTGCTGTGTCATATGCCCTGTTACATTGTTTGGGTGTAGGTTGGCATTTTCTTACAATAAGTAATGATATAAAAATTGCATCTTTAGCCAAGCCACATTCAGTAAACAGAAGTTCAATTTTAAACACTTAGGATTCATCTATCGCTGGAATGAAGTCGTTAGTGCCAATGAAGATCAATGTCCAAACAAGGCAAAGCATGAACATGATACAGCAGCATGCCACAGAACACAAGGAATACTGCAGGTAGGAGAGTTAGAGAATGATTTGTAAGTGCTGGATATGTTTACCTCAATCAGTAGCCAGAAGGACCAGTGAATGTCCTTGCACAGCGAATGTCCCTGCTCTTACAAGTGACACCATCATCTGTAAGTGCCAAAGACCCTGGCTGTGCCTCACACGGACACCAGACACTCMCTTTCTGCCATGAGGGAGAATTAGAAGCTTCTGAATGGGAAGAGTGCCCTCGTTAAGCACCAAAGCCAGTGTGTATTGCCCTGGGAGYCTCCTTTTGTCTTGCCACAGGGATTTAATCAGGTCACAACTTGAGCTGTCACAGCACCAGTCAGTTCCAGCTCAGATTTTCTGTGCCACAAATGCTCTAACCCTGCCACTGTTGATTATCATCTTTATATAATGGCAGAAATATGCATATCTTCTTCATATTTGGAGGCATTAATTCTAAAATGAGTCATCAAATAGTTTATGGCCAAAATAAAAACCTTAGTGCCAGTAAACAGAAGGTGTAAAAGAAACTTCTATCCTACTCTAGCTGTTATTTAATTTTAGAGAACACTGTTAAGCAAGGTTCATTCATGACATTTCATAGTCAGGACCTCTGTAGCAGCATTCACATGCTCACCTCCAACCAGGAGGTCCTAGAGGCATCTTTTATCAGACCCAGTGCTGCAGTGAATTATTGGAAAAGTGTTGCACCCACCTTCACAGGGACAACCTGTGGGCTCACTAAGCCTCTCCCAAAAATCAGAAACACTGTTTTTCTCTGCAGAGAAGGACACCTGCCTCCAAGTCCTGCTGCTCTGAGAGCACCTCAATAGCTTTGGGAAGAAGACACAGTAAAACCCTCTGTGGCAAGGAGAGTTYGGGGTGCAGCAGCTCCAGCTGAGTGAACCTTTTGCCTTCCTAGTGCTAACGTAGTGGAGGGAACAGCATCRGGAAAGGGCAAGGACAAACCTGGCTTTCCCTCTCTGGGGACTCACTCCAATGCCCAGCTGCTTCCCTGGCACCTGAGCAGCCTTTTGCCCCTCAAGTTTTCCTGTGCCCAGCACAGACGTGCCCTGGGTCATGTGCTTCCCACCCAGTTCATGCACTGCGGGAGCAGCAGGATAAGTTCCTGCATGCCTTTGGCCACACCAAGGCCACAGATGTGCCTGCTCAGACCTCAGCACACCTCCTTTCACCACGCCCAGCTTTGGTGAGCTTGCAGAGACATGAAGGTTATCATAATTACACTTTATTTCCCAGGCAAAAAAGGTGAATATCAGCTCCAGACCTCACAGTGTCTCCTGCATCACCCAGGTGTTCTGCACCTCCAGAATGGGCTCCAAACATCCCCTAACACAAGCTAAATTGAATTGATAGGGAGGCCCTAAGGAATTGCTCAAATCAGCCTGGCCAGGCTGAGAGGCTGTTCTTGATGTGAAGGCTTTAAGTCAAAATCCTTTTACCTGATACACACCCTAAATCTCCACTTAAATGTGACTATGACTGTTATTTCAGTAATGCCAGTGCCCTGAGCCTTCTGGTGGTTATTTTGAAGAAAATGCTGTCATGTTTTCATAAATGTATAAATGTGTGTTTATTGTCTAATATGTCCACTTTTCCCCTGTGTTAGAGAGAAACTTTTTGAAACTCAGCTCTAATGAAATGACCKTGTGAGGCCCAAAAGACAGACCCTGAATTCATAAATTTGTATCTGTAACTGCAGCCAGTTAGAAGTAACCACACTCACACGCACAATACCATGCTGCTCTTTCACGTCACCAAAGACTCCCAGTAACCTCATTTACCTCAACTTTTATTTTACTACTCCTCTCATCCCTCCTTCAACACTCACGTGTGATCTGGCATAACTCTGTTCAGTGCCTCCTTTTGCCCCTCTGCAGTATTGTAGTGTCCAGAGCAATCATTAGAAACCTTTGAGCTGTTGAGTAAACAAAAGAAGTCCATTGCAAAACCCTTTCTTACACCTTCACTCTTCAGTGGGTTTCCCTCAGCTCCAGAAAGTGAGTTTGCTTTCAGTAGTACAGATCTCCCTGGCAAAGCTCCGTTTTCTGTGCTTTGCTGAACTCCTGAACACAGATGTCCCATTTGTGTTTCATTAGTACATCAGCCTCTCTGAGGCTTTCGACCTCTGCACTAGGCAATAATTACCTGGCGCAGACCCATTCCCTCGCCAGCTGGCCTGGGAGCTGCTCTGCTCAGACCAGGGCTCTCTCTGCTGTCAGCCCTTTCCAGTCAACTGGACAGCTCAATCAGCAGAAAATATCAAATATGGTTGTTGTTTAAGCTCAGCCAGCATTATTTCTACTTGATCTGACAATGCCTCTCCAAAGGAAGATTATGTTTCCCAAGGTCTGGCCATGAGACAGGAGAGTTAAGATGTCTGACMGAGTTTGATGACTTTAGAAGCTCTTTTGCCAGCAGTTTGAGCTGATCATGTCCTTTTCCCTTCCTGCAAGTGGTGTTGTAGATGCCTCCCTCTCCCAGGCCCAATGACTATTTAATTATTTGTAGGAAGTAGAACAGCTCCGAGGAGAGCAGGAGAGGGCAGCTGAGCCTGATTTCAGTCTGGGGCCCAGGGCACTTGCTTGACATGTAAATAGGCAGTTTGCCTCTGTTCCAAGCTTTTGTCCCCTCCCACATGTGTATTCAGGGTGATGGGCACCATTTTGCTTTTTAAAGGGATTTGCAGGCTTGCCTCATCACAGAAATTAAAATCTTGGAGTTGCTCCCAAGCAATCCTTGCCTCTGCACCAGAAAATACACACCCCAGCAAAGGGAAACCCCAAGCCCAAACCAGAGCATCCCTGTCATGCTTATGGCACAGCAGCCCTCACTTTAAGGGTTCTGCTACGTGTACCCAGCAATCTCGTAGGAGTTAGGATGGAGGATCATTTTTTTTTTTCAACATTCATCATGTTTTCTGCAGCAGGATAGTGTAGATTAAGAGACRGGAACAGATGAAATGATGGAGTAGTGACAGAGAGTCACAGACAAATCTGCATTCCCAAGGTATCTTCCCAGTACATTTTAGCAAATACGAAACTGAGCAGCTTCCAAAATCATAATGAGAACCATGGCTGAAAGGGGAAAAGATAAGCCAGAAAAAAAGCAGTGGGGCTGACTGGGTGAAAAGCACAGTCAGATACATCTTCAAATCAGTTGAAAGGGATAAGAAGGCATGAGTACTTCCTGACAGGCATGATAGCAGCACTGCAGGAGGAGTTTCTGGATGAGCTGAAAAGTTCCGGGGAATTCCTTCTTTTTGTTTCACTCATCAGATCCACTGTGATCCATAGATGCAAAGGAAGGTTTCATGGAATCAAAGATTACTGCCAAAAGAAGGCAAAAATAGAGGTCATGATGATGATCCAACAGGAGAGAGGTACTGGAGGCCAGGTGGTCAGGTGACTTCTGCTTAGGGTGCTGTGCTCAGTAGGGAATGACACAGACTTTAAAAAAGATTTTATTTCAGGTAAAGGATCAGAAACTACCACCTTGCTCAATGAGCTCTAAATTTTAATATTAAAAAGAGATGGAAGCATTCTGAAACAAAAAGTGAATCCTTTATTTACAGGAATATATGGTGTTCACGTGTCTATTCTCAAAAGCAGGAAGGTAAAAACAAGCAGAGGAAAAAGTATAGAGTGAGTGATGGATAACATGATCTAGTCAAATTAACTGAAAAATGATAGGGTAAGATTTATAATTGAAATACCGATATTGATGAGTTCAATCTGTACAGGATAACAACAATAATATTTAGCAATGATGCAGCACTTTTCATCTTTGGAGCTCATTAACTAATTAATCTTCACAACACCCCTGAGAGGCAGGTAAGTATTATTATTATTAGACCATAAGAAAGATAAATCCACAACAGAAGCAGAGGAAGGTGGAATTAAGAGCTAGAAGTGACTTTGTAAGAGGGAGGMGGGTAGAAAATAACTCCCTTGTTCAGTCACAGCAAGGGGCAATTCCATTACCAGAGGAAGGTGGCACAGGAAATAGYCATATTGGAGATCCATCCTTTATTCCACACCAGAGTGAAAGGCACAAAAGATGAGGCAGGAGCTCACTCAGTGAAGTAAAATTCATTAAAGGAAAATAAGGTGAGTCAGAGTGCAGCAGAATGAATTAATGCAAGCCAAGAACGGCAAATGGCAACAAGACTGAAACCTTGAAAGCTAATGCCAAAGCAGTGCTAATTCATGCTAGAACTGAGATATTGGACTGCATTTGAGTAGGAAAAATAATAACAAGGACTGTGTTTGTAGACGCTGAAGAATTAGCAAAGGCCTTGTTGATAAAGCTAGTGATAAAACACAGGAACTTGGCTGTGCTGAATGGCAGGCTGGCAGCAGGCTATGATCACAGAAATCCCACATATTAAAATGAGATAATTCTTGACATTTAATTCTCTTATTCTCTTCTCTTCTGTGTGAGAGAAAACAGAAATATTAAGGGGRAAAAAAATAGGAAGGAAGCACAAAGTAATCTCCCAGAGAAGGTAGGAGCTCATGGGCAAGATTGGAAGAGCCTTGGATCAAACTGTTTGAGATTTGTCTTGATTTTTGCATCTTGCACTGAGGGTCTTGTATTTTAGAAGTCAGAGTATGCACAGATACAGTTGGAAATAACAAAAATGTGCAATGAGTAGAAATTTTGCCTGAGAACTGCCCAATTTTGGCAGTTAAAA
>NW_026623393.1:270395-331353 GCF_030028575.1 Malurus melanocephalus | reverse complement strand
TTTGGCCAATTTGAAGAAGTTGTCCCTATTATTTTTCTGCACTTTCCTGCCAGTAAAATGCATCTAGATCCAAATCTAACTCGAAGTTTAACTTGATGTGTTGCTACAGTGTTCCTCTGTGCCTACAAATTATCAGTCATATTATTTCAAAACACAGAGATTCTCTAACTTACAAATGGGTATTTGCTGAGGCCAGGATTTCTGTTATAAACAAAGCAGAGAGCTTAAAGACTGATAAATGGCTGTAAGGATAAGAGGAAATCTAACAGCTGAGATAATAGCAGCTCTCTACAAAGCTTGGCAGTATTTAGTCTGTAGGTCAAAACAAACTCTGTGATTCCGTAAGATTTTTTACCAAAGAACGAAAACAGCATGGCTGTGATGAGGAATTCCACGATTACTTATGCAGATAAATTAGGGGAGGAGAGACCTGGAGACTGCAGGTTCTCATTCACATAGGCATCAGGACTGGACTTTTCCACATCCTTTTTATGTTTCCCATTTTAAACCTAGCTGAAGACTTATATTTGTTTTTTAATTATGTGATTTAAAATTAGGAAAAATATTGAACTTTTTTTGTCCAGAGAAAAATCTTATGCATGTTTAATTGACATGTAAAATTTATTTCTTGTCACTCTACTTCATGCACACAGGGTTCACATAAGAATTTTTAAGAACACAAATCTTTCCCTGGGACACATCCCAAAGCAAAAGGCCCAGCTTGGACCAAAGGCACATACAGCCTTGCAGCCGCCTGCTGGGAAAGGGATCCCCAGTGATTTTTTCCTTTTGATCTTAGAATTTAGCTCTTGCAYTCCATTTTCCTACTATTCTGAAGGAAAAAGTGAGATCGTGTTTTGTTTTGAAGTGGCAGGGGATGAAGTTCCTCCMCTGCCTCCCCATTCATGAGCAGAATCACAGCTGGGGCTGGCAATTAGAGGTCTCCATGAAAGCAGAGCCTTTTGCACCTTCAAGGTGCATGCCACCAAGATGCCCATGGTGGTTTTTTCAACCCACATGTTTTCACGACAGTGTCAGAGATGTTACAAACCTTGACACGTGACTTAGGTGACAATACCACAACTTCACAGCGAGTCTGGTCACCCCGGGTGAGAAGCAGCACTCCTGCCCTCAAAATTGTGCTGTTTGAAAGGTTCATGGAGCTCTCACCACTATCTGCTCCTCCCGGGGGGGTCATTGTTCTGCCCGTGTTTCTTTGAAAGATAAAAAATGCTTAAAAGAACGTTTGTGTTGTTCCTTGCAAGAGCCAAACTTGGGAAGTGAATCTCTCACGAGGAGCACTTTGACACCCTCACCACAGGGCTGATCCGGTGCAGAGTTGTGTCCCACTGTGCCATGACACCTGCAGAGCAGCTGGAGTACCTTACTGCTACAGCAGCAGTAGCAACACACACAGAATATGCAATTTCCACAAAGCATGCTTTTAAAAGGGAGAGGAAAAAGGGCAAACACTGTCCTGTGTGCGTCGCCCCTCTGTGGGACATGGTTTGTGCACTCCTGAACCGARGATGGGACAGAAATCTTTCTGCCTTATTCTAGAATCGCCCTGTTTCTTGCTCATTATCAGAAAGACTTTTGATTTAATAAGCTGTTTTGCCCTGCAAAAGAAATCACTCTTTCTCCTAAAGAAGGAGGCATTTTCTGCGCTTTTTATTTTCCACATGTAGAAAGATCTGAATAATCTTCAGAGGGAAAGGAGGAAAAAAAAAACAGGACATGAATTTCAGAGCATGTGCTTTTGTGTTATTCAATATGACTGATAGAGAAGGATAAGGTTGAAGTTCAAGGCAAGTATGGAAAGTAATTTCTCTCTGCACAGTCACAAATAAAATGAGTCACAGCTCTAYAGGATTAAATTAATTAAAGATGGATCTTGTGCTTGATGCTAGTTTGATAGAACTAGAGTTTGTAGTGGTTGTATCATGAACATAAGTGGATATCTCTAGTGGCTAGCTAGTATTTTCTTTATACTCATGAGTGTTTACTATGGCACACAAATGCTAACCGGTTTTATCACAGTCATTATCATATCTTCTCCTCTTTCTCTCTACTCTTCAGGTGTTGCTGCTACAAAATGATTTCATATCAATTAGGAATTCCATTTCCTTCAAGGGGCTACTGAAGGAACAGCCACCTGTAATGCATGCTGTTAGACTTCAGCTGCTCTCTTTCTTTACAAGATTGGTGTTTTTAAAATCCATGTTTAAAATAGCAAATATTAGCTGAGTATTTTTCCTATCAAAAAAAAAAAAGAAAAAAATTATACTGTCTCTGGAAAATGTAGTTCTTAGGACACTCATTAAGTAGCAAGAAAAATCTAAAGTAACTTTAAAAATAAAAAGTTAAAAACATATCATACTTTTCATTTAGTGTAAAAGTGAAACAATAGCAACGAAGTACTACGAAGTTTCTGTGCTGCTGTTGAAAGCTAAGGCATTTCATTAAGCACAGTGTAAAGATGATAATTGCTTATCCAAGGAACAGTCATAAGAAACCAAACCCAAACAAACAACCTTCAAACTACTGTTAGCGGGGACATCAAGTTTTTGTGTAATTTCATGGGGGGGAAAAAAAGGGGTTTCTTTCTTCATATACATTAAAAAATACTTTCAAGAGCAGGCATTCCAGTTRTACCTTAGCACCAGTTCCTAAGTAACATTAAGGGGATCTGGCATTTRGAAGGTTAATTTTCTTATCAAAACTATACAAAATCCTAATTTTGCAGAGTAGCAATTTGGAAAAAAAAAATCAGCAATGGGAAAATGTTGGTTATGCAGCACTAGACATTCAGTACTCAGGGGATCAATTATAAAAACACTCATTCAGCTATTTCTATTCAAATGAACACCTGAAGAGGAGGTCTCAATGGTTTTAAAAGTGTGTGGATATTAGTGGATAAATGTTAGTCCAATAAAAGAGATCATCATCTGCTATTTGTGTGCATTTAAGTTGACACTAAAAAGATCTTTGTGGAATATTGCTGCTTCTTTTTCTTTTTGTGTGTGTGCATCTTTTATCTCATATTCCCTTAACACTTTGTGAACTGAAGAAAATAGACCAAATGAGCTGTTCTTTAAGATTAAAGGGGTAGCATTTAGTTGAACACACCTGAATGTGGAAGGAGTCTATTTTCCTCACACTTATGAATATGTAATGATGTGCTTGGAGGCACAGTCACGAACCCCTAATAAGAATGCACGAGTCTGTGTTTGAAAACAGACATTTGCATTTGCCCTCTGGTCACAGTACATGGGTCATTCTTATTCAAAAATTTATTTRCTTTATTTTTCTATTCCCCCTCCCTTTCCTGCCCACCTCAAAATATTTTCTCATTTCTAGGTTTTGTTTAGAGAAAAATTAAAAAGRGAGGGCTAAATCCCTCCAGAATGGTCAGGATTCAATTAGAGTGAGCTTAACTCAGTGATATATACATTTATTTGTGCAAGTGAAAAACTCCATTGTCTGCTCTGAGGAAGGAGTATTTTTCAGTCTCACAAACACATTTGCTTTTGCAAAAGATTTTGGCAGCATTTGAGAAGAAACAAAGGAAAAATCGCACATAGGTGTATAACCCAACATTTTAAAAAAGTGAAAACTGGAAATGAAGTAATAAAAATAAAGATCTAGACAAGGGAGATACTTCGTAAATCACAAAAATACTTCAGAAAAGCTACCACCAAGAAAAAAACAACAAAGCATCATAAATGTTAATACAGGGAGCAATCAATGTCATGCACCAGACTACCAGTGTTGAAGGCATGGTATGCAGGTGGGGAAGAACAGGCTGTGGAGATTGGTACTTAATGAGAATATTGCATTTCTCTTAAAATTTCGTTTAAAAAGCTATCGAGGAACTACTCAAAAATGCAAGAAGAATTGCTGCTTTCTAAACAATAARGTAGTTTCAAATTAGGCACCAAGAAAAATTTGCTGAGAGTTTTTAACTCCCTTTTTTCAGTTCTYTCTAATTCCATCTTTTTTTTCTTCAGGAAAGAGTAACAGGGAAAAAAAAGGGAAAAGTAATAAAAAAAAGAGACAATAAACTTGCACCACTTTATTCATTATCTGAATTTAAATGATGGAAGATTCAGGCTTGTTTTTTAGAAAAAAAATAGGAAAAAGAAAAAGATATAAACAAACACAAATCACAAAGAAGTCCGAGCAAATTCATTTGCAGAGAATGGAATAACTGAGCTCCTGCAAATCATGGTAAACAATTTCAGCTGCTAGGTATATTAACGATTTCATCATTACTTTGCYAAGGGTCAGAGAAGTTAAATACCCATCCCAAAGCATGGAAGGATTTCAAAACATTCGGAATAGAAGTTGTGAGTCTAATTTGTAGAGGTGTTCGAGCTCCTTGCTGCTGGCGTAGCTGCTGGTGGGGTGTCCAGGGCAGAGATCCCCTCCCGCCCCGGGTGTGCAGGTACCCCCTCAGCGCACACACACCCTCACACAGCGCCGGAATTGATCACACTTCACCACACATTTTCTAGATTTTACATTACGATCACAAGTGTGACTTTGGCAAGAAAAAAGAGCCTATTGTGACTGCAGCCGCAGCCGCCGAGCAGCCCCGTTATTTGAGATCTAACAGTGACACCTGCAGCTGAGCCCCGCACACTGACACAATCATCTCCCTGCGAGAAACAGCCCTGGGTTTGAACCGTACGCATCTCCTGCTTAATTATCCTCGTGTACCTCACATTTGCCTCTCCCACTGGCAGCACAATCAGCTTCCACACCAGCATGAATCAGCTTTTCCACTTGGAAAGCAAGCAGCGCGCCATAAAGTCTATAAATAGCCCACAAAAGTTTCCTGGAGCTGCTTAGTGGGAGCAGAGCGGCCCATGCATACATTCACACAGATCTCTCCTCCAGAAACGGGCATTTCAGAAGAACCACCTGCATATCTGAAAGGCTCATTTCCATGTTTCAAAGATTTAATCACTTTTCTGATAATTTCAACATAMAGCATTGCATTTGCTATGAGTAAAGGCTAGACAACTGGGTGATTTGGATGAGTCCCCTTTGTTGTCACTGCTCCCTCCTTGGTTTTGGTTACCAGCTGGTGAGCATCTGTAATATGATCATTCTGTCTCTCTTCACTCAAAGATAATCCGTGAGTTTTCACAGTTTCACCATTATTTAAAGCACTTTGTTTTGTTCTGTTTGTTCATTTGCTTTAAGACAATTAATGTTGCACTTTAATTGCAGCTCTGAAGGCTACTTTTAGGGGCCTGACTCTCCAGTTAAAACAAGTAATATGTAAAGGTCTGTATTTAATTTTTTCCTTTTCACTATTCTCACAATTTACTGCTTCTTCAGCTTCCTTTCTTTTTTTTCCACTAGAAAACAAGCTCCTTTTTCTCTCTTAAAAGTAGAAACTACAACTGTAAGATCTTCTTTGCTGTAAGATGATTTTTTTTATCTCACCAAATCTTTTGACCCACTACAACAGTTTCCAGTCAAGATCAGTACTGATATTTCATACAAGCACATTACAAATTTGGTTTTAATTTACAACTCTTGGAGATACTTCTTTTGTCATGTAAGCTTTTAGACCTCAGATACAAACATGTGTTCACTTGAAAAAAAAAGATTTCTTTATAACTTTTGTCAATATTCTGCTGATTGCTAGTTCAGTACCAGATGTGCTATGCTTAATGGTGCATATACAAGAAGCATTCCCTAATCCCTAAATGAACTTCTTATCTCTAAATATACACAGGATAAGCTATCTAAACTCAATTTAGCAACTATGCTATTAAATCTACCAGAACCAAAGAGTGAAAGAATATTGCTAAAGCCAAGTGCCTGTTAGCAAAAAACCCAAAGAATCCTCCTGAAACAAAACATGGCTACCCATAGATCAAAATCAATCAGACATAGATTAATTTCTATTATCAGTGCATCTTGAACCCCCGCATCTTCATTTCACAAGTGCATACACCCAGTTTTAAATGCCTCTCACTTTGTTAGCACCACACTATGTCAGTCACAATGTGCTGCAGAGAAATGAGTTGTCATCAGATCAGACTTTTTAACTGCATATGAATGCAGATGGATCCATTATGGGATTTAAGAGAAGTGCAGGGAATAAAAAAAAGGTTGTGTCATCTGCTGGCTGGATTATAGCACCTGGAAGCATAGCTTGTGGTTCCTGCTGCATCGCCAACTCCCTTTGTGACCCCTGGGATACAGCACGTGGATACCTTCACTGATGAAACTACAGCATTTTCCCCTTTACTGACAGCCAGACACTCCAGCCTGGCCCATCAACTCCTCAGCAATAACATCTCCTGCCCCTGGACTGCACAGAGGGGGAGGCAGAGGTTGTTTGGGACAAGAGGGAAGAAATCTCATTTATGCTTCTGATGTCCCTCACACCCCAAATTCAATAATTTCCTGACTCAGAAAAGAACTGGATACATCTATTTTGTTCCACACAAGGGTTTCTTAAAATAGTTCACTATCTGTGAAGGCAGCAAAAGAAAGAAAGTACTTAGGAAGCAAGAAGGGGCAAGTTACATCAGGCCCACAAAAGAGATGACTCCTAATGTTTTCTGCCTGTTGGATATTATCTGCTATGGTGGATAACTCCACCACAGTCCAGAGGGTTCTCTTCTACTTTCCCTGCACTACCTCACCCCATCTTAATTTCTCCTTGCCTCAGCAGGAAGAGCGCCCAGGACCAGTTTTATACAAGGAAACTTTAAAATCCATGTTTTCAACCTTTGGGCTGAAAAGCAGCACAAGAACTTCTAGGTTTGCAGAGTTTGGTCTAAAGTATAGCAAAATGCTAAGCAAAACTGTTGACTGTCTTCTCAGAAAAAGTTGCACCTGGAAGAACAGAATCCCAGCTCAGTCGAAGAGGAGAGCTCTGGTTTGGAACCAGAGAAATGTATGGAAAGTCGTCACAGAGGTGCACATTCAAGATGCATTTTGTGGCATCTGCCTGTGTTTTCCTCCGATTTTCTTCATGGTATTGTCTTATTACCTTAGGAGAAGCGTTAAAGTGTTACAAAATCACCATATCTTAAAAAAAAAAAAAAAAAAAAAAAAAAAAAAAAAAAAAAAAAAAAAAAAAAAAAAAAAAAAAAAAAAAAAAAAAAAAAAAAAAAGAGAGAGAGAGAGAGAGGGTAAAAAACCCGGGGAAAAAAACCAAGGAAAAATATAATTTTAAAAGAAAAGGCTATGCATATGCAAAGTTGATTCAAATGCTTTCAGATTGCGCCATAGAAAAGCTGTGGCCTAGTTTTGGAAATACATATTTCACTTTATTTTGCACACAGCTGGGTTTATATTGGCACTCACACTAATATGCAAAATGCAGTATCTTATATTCATGAATGACTCTTTATAAAATGCCAGGAGGGCACCTGCTTTCTTTTCTTTAAGTCTATATCATGACAAAGAAGCAGCCTGTATTAATGGCCAGCTTCCAGCTCTGACCACAGCCTGGAGGGATTTATGCCAGCTGTACACAGGTTTGGAAGTAAACAACATGCCCCGGTCAAAAGGAGTTTCTTACACTCCACGGAAAGAGACTGCTAATGAGATGCAACGGACTGAAGGAGGGAGCACACGACAGCACTGACTGCTCGGGGAGCTCTCACAAACCAATCTGGGAGCTCTCAGATGTGCTGCGTCCTGCTCCTCTCCGCGGTGGAAGTCCAGTATCTTATATGCATCATTCAGTCCTTGAAGCCCTGCTGCAGACACGGCAGCCAAACATCTTCCCGTTGTGGTTCTCAGTAGGCTCAGTACATGCCAGGTAAACTGATGATTTTTATTAGGCAAACTGATGAAAGGTACCTGGTCAGTAGTAGGTGTTGGCATTTCTTTTTTTTTCAAATAGATCTGTCACGTCTCAGTGGTTTAGAAGGGAGCCTATTGAAACTGCTACTCATCGTAACAAGTTGCTTAGTCTGCCATCCAAATCTGAGAGGATCTGTGTGCTTTGAACTTCAGATCATGATGCAAAACTCATCTCTCAGGATTTTGCCCCAAAAATCAGAGTAACATACTTCAGACAGCTTGATAAAGACTTTTCTTTAACATACAGTTGATTAAATATGTACTGAAAAAAAAAAAAAGTTTCTAAATGACATGTGAATAAGAAATACTAGATAAATTTCACAGATATTTATGCAGATAATTACATCTTCAAATAGGAATTCTTAAAATTAGACTGGTGTATACTCACTATATGGTCATGTATAAAAAAGTTAGGTATTCAATTCTAGCTTATAAACTGGCGTTGATCAAAAATATATTCAAATTTTTTGATTCCTTTTACTATACTCTGCAAGATTATTCCTACAGTGTGCTTTCTGGGTCTGATTTGGATTAATTCTTTTTCCTGACTAAACAAGGCCACAATAATTTTGGTGTGTACTCCTTAGTTAAGCAAGGTACTGTAAGGTCAAATCAGCCTAAGTTTGCACATGATGCTATTGAGCTAATAGCTTTCCATCATTACTGCACTGCACTTAATGTATTATTTGATTGCCAGACCAGAAATGGCTGTGTTTCACTGGGTATCAACCAATGCATTTTGCCAAATATAAAAAGAAACTGAAAAGTAACAACAGAATCAATGCAGTTATAATAAAACAAGCATATGTATAATCTTAGACCAAATTCCCTAACCAACCTTTAAGAAAATTATATCTTCCACTTCCCAACTCCAGGATTAGGCTGTGTCCCTATTCCTGCACCAGGAACAGGCAGAACGAAAAGACAAGAGAACCATCGACTGGAGAGCAAAAGTTGTTAAACTGAGCTGCATTCACACATTTACCTTTGTCTCCCAAGAACCTGCAGCAGCCTACAAAATGCTTGACGCCAAATGCTTTGCAATTTTCAGCAAGTATCAGAACAATTGTAGGTGTTTATTCCTGGACCAGCAWAATGCATACAAAGCGTGAATCTTCTGCAGAAGCCAATTTGTATCTGCGTGGAGATTTCCCTCTGCAGTTTGCATTACAAGATGCAAGTTTAGCAGCACAGCATCTGCAGCAACCTCTAGAAACACAGCAGCAGAGTTAGGATGCTGTTCACTAGCTCCTGTTGATGCAGAAAGCAAAAATTTATTGCTGAATTAAGTTATCACTGAATTAACTAGCATCATTAAGTATTCTACTAGTAGCCAGAAGAATCCAACCAGAGGCTACAAGTCTGCGACTCACATCCCAAAAGGAGATTTCATGCACTAGAAGAACTGTGAGAAAGAAAGTCACCCTGCTCAAGGCAAGACCAGTGTCATGTGTGAAGGTAATGCTCTCACGTGATGTACCATTTTGTACATACAAAACTGCAAGTCAGATTTCTGCATTTTTCAAACTAGCAGCAGAAGTAGGTACGTGTGTTCTGTATTAGGTGACAAGGTAATTCCAATAAAGTTCTGATAAGAAACAAACTCATTGCAAGTACTAAACTTAAGGTCCTCTGAGATCTATCTCCATTTTTGTTTATTTCCACATCCCTCTTTCATATTCCTGCTAGTCCCATTCTTGATACATAATGTTTTTAAAGGACTGGATAGCCTTTTCTTGCAGATAAGCAAGTTGTGAAGAGACATGTTTTACACGTCTTAAGAGGTATTAGGTAAAAACAGGAAATATTAAAAACAGAGAACTACAGTTTTGAGTCGTGACTTTTTTATTACTATTTAATTCTTTCACTGGGCTAGTTGCACAAAGCAGATAATTGTTTTTGCAAAGACTTGTAACAATTTAGTATTGAAGAAACGCTCTGGTCATTGGCAGAATACAAATTACAATTAGGGTGCTGTACCCGTCTTAGCCCATGTGAAAGTCTAACTGTTGTTTGCATTCATCTGAGAGAATCTGATTTAACCCTAGCAATTGCAAAAGGGAGTCAGGCAGCCAGTTTTCCACCCCTTAGCTCCACAGCTGAATTACCAGGCGACCTTGCACAAAACAACTACTCTGTATCTTCATTTACCCATCTAAACCACACCTATTGTATTTATTTAGCTMACAGGGGCATCAACAGGCTTAATTAATGTTTGCAAAAAGCTTTGAGATCATCAGATGGAAGGCCCAAAATATTTTAAAGTCAATGAGAAAAAAATGGATAGGTGCCAAGAGAGTCAATTGGACAAACGGCTTCTCCTATCAGTATTGTCCATATTTCAGTTTCTAGTTTATCAGTGCAATATACACGGCTGTTTAAATAAAGTCTCACACATGTTCCACTGTGTACAGAACCAGTCACCACAGTTGCTAGATCTGAAAACAGTTAGAAAGCTGTAAAACAACACTTGGGAAGACATATATTTAAACTCCAACACAAAAGAAGTCCTTTCTCCACAGTGTTTCTATACTCTATTGAAAAATTCCCAGTGGCACTTAGCAGCTCATACATGGAGTTTAACATTTTTATATACTGTAATTTTTTGATCAATGGACACTGAGAAGGATCTTCCCTTGACTGTTTTATGAAGAAGAGCTGGAATTTAATATCTGCAGGCATATAACTAGTGCTTAAATAAATAAGAAACTCCCCTCTCCCCAAGGATCCTAATGCTGTAGCATCTAGGTCACTGCTATTAACCTCTTCCCTAAGGATTTAGAAATAAATCCAAGATCCCAAGTAAACTCTATTCCTCAGCTGACTGCATCCCCATCAGACAACATTGTTTTCATAATTTTTCCCCTTACCGGGTGATAAGCAGTTTTAGTTTTAGAATTGCTCACAGAAGAAATGTAAGATACTGCAACACTGTCCTACTCCAGGCAGGACCAGCCAGCTGAAGATGGACTTGCTCAATTCATGGCACATCCCCTCCCACCCACCCCAAAGCCAAGCCCATCTTTTGTATTCATAGCTTTTCATTGCAACCTGTCTCCCAGAAATAAAGGTTTTCAATCTGCTTGTGTGGAAAGGGCAAGTGCTGTGTTAACCTCTCCCACAAAAACTACCAGAAGTATCAGCCATGAGGCCAAGCTTTGGATACTCTGCAGCACCTCTTACGGAGACATGCTACGATAATGAGATTAAAGATGAGGATAGCAAGCAAAGCGTTATTGGCAATCATTCAGCATAGCACACATTAACGTAAGTCCTCAATAGGTTTAGTTTTTGCAGCCTTAGGTCAGTCCCCCAGGTAGAATAAAGCAGGAGGAGTTACTTTAAAATGCCAGGACTACAGAAGAGTGCTGGAAGCAAACAACAAAAAATTGGAAGGTGTTCAGAAAATTCCCATTAAGGAAAATGGGAACATCACAGGGCACATTCTATCTGCTAGTATAGGAGTACTGACACTTGTTTCTGGATTAAGTCATCCAGCCGACAACTATGGCCAAAATGATAGAGGAGTCCCTGTGTTAGTTACAGATTTTGTTCTGTGATGTTGCATAGGCTGACCCACAAGATGTAGTGAATTTGAACTTCCACTCTTTGCTTAGGCTAACTTCTACATAAACCAAGGTAGTGCTGCTGTGCAGCAGTGGAGCAAAGCACTGCCTTATGCTGCAGTGACCTACTACATGTCTTCCTTTTTCTTCAATTTAATCCACAGAAAAATAGAAATGGTAGGTTCTTCTCATATTCCTTATGTAAACTACACTTCAAAATTAAGTTGGCCTTTTAAAAAGAAAACTTTAACTGTTACCATTGTGAAGAACCTAAATGCAAATCGTGAACAGGCTCATACAATAATATCTTCTCCAGTTTTCAAACATATGGTTCCATTTGAAAGCAATTGGAGCCTGGACAAGTAGAAAAATTCGTAAGTTCAACACAACAAGCCAGTCTTCCAAAGAAATACTCAACACCTTCACTGGTTTGGTTTACAGGATGAAATAGACCACAGATCTACATTTGTAAGGAAAGGCTTCGTAACATTTGAAGTACCTGCCTTAAACTAGTCAGTGGTGAAAGTTGTTGCAGAAAAGATTGACCTTTGTGGAGAAACTTCTGGCAGAAACAAAGAAGCAAAGTTTCAGTTTTGGCCTTGCAGAGGCAGGACTGAGTTTGATACCTTATGCAGCAACCTTCCAGAGCAGTGCACCACAGGACAAGCGCTAACTGCCCAAGCAGGGTCACAAACAGGACACTTGACTTTGGGGCTATTTGCATTGTATAACTCACAAAGCCCAACAACCACCAAACCAAGATCTGAACATGTGCAAGGATGAGACCCCTCCTTACCCTCGCCTTATGCTAATGAGGGAGTGTAGAAAAGCAACTCGGGGCAAACCGGGCTGGAGCCACTACCAGGATGGACCCAAAGGGGACCAGCAGGACCAACTGAAGGACCAACAGGACATAGCTGGATCTACGGAGGTGATCATCTTCTGCTTGCTCTTTCTCTTTTCCCTACACGTTTATCATTAAAAATGAAGTCAGTATTGTCAAGGTGATATTTGGTCTCATTTGCACCTTAATTTGCTGGTGCACCTTAATAATGGGCAGAGATCATAGTAACATCTTTAGTTTATATTGTCAGAAGGTGAAAAAGGGCATCTTTTCAGGTAAGTTATACTCAATATGCATCACACCAGTGTATCAGTGAGCTACAAAGCCTGCAGACCACACACAGGCAAACGGAAATCAGAGGACAGGATTAAGTAGCTGATGATCAAAATGGCAGACATACAGCTTTTAGGACCTAAATCTCTATTATTCCTGGGGAAAAGCCACCAAAAGTGGGTCTGCATGTTTATACTGAAATGCTTTTTTTTAAAATAAAAMCAGCACCCATTTTGTTGTTCTCGTCTACTGGAAGACTGTTCTCATAGCATGCACAGGAACCTTTCCTCTTTCATGTTCCTTAAAACTAATTTACAGCAGAATATCAACATCATATATCCAATACAAGATTGCAAAACTAGCATGTGAGTTTCAAGTGGTGTGTGACTCATGCCTACAGGAGAATCCAATGGAAAAAAGTATCTACTATATGAAAATTCCAAGACATTCTCAAATGTGACTATGAAATGTCTGATAACCATTTTCTCATTTCACATATAAAAGAAGGTTAAAGCAAGGAGTCACAAGCCCTGCCAAGGCCTCACATATACAAGTCAGGATCAGAATGCAGGTTCAGCTTTGCTGTGAGCCAGCCTTCCAAACAAACTGCTTCAAACTACCACAGTGATGAGTTGTTGGGATTCGTGTGTTTGCTGACACATTATATACTTCCTATAGAGACACATAAAAATTATTTCACCTTTAAAACAATTCGCACATTGTCCCTCTAATTTTGTAGGAAATAAACCACTAGAGGTTTAAAAATTAGGTGTTACAGCTGAAAAACACACCAATGACAGAATGTTGATGGAATGCACAAGAATGAACAATTCATTCCCAGAATTCTTTGAAACTTTTTGTTGTCAAGTAAGACACGCTTCATTCAGTTTGACATATAACAGTGAGTACCAAAAATAAAAGTTAGTGACAGAGGAACTTTTCTTTTACCATGAAATAGTAATAAAAGCCAAAGATGTCTCTATTTTAAACAAATCTAGAAGCCTACATTCCTAATGAATGCTCACATTATTCTTGAAAATCTAACAGGCCAGAAAGGAAAAGTCAACACAGTACAGTGATTGCAAGAAGTCAAAATGTGATTTCCATGCATTTTTAAAAATACAGCTTACAGTAAATGAAACATAAAAGCATTATTTAAACATAAAAAAAAAAAAACCCAACAAATCCCCGAAAACCTAATGGTGCTCGATCAAACTTGCATTTTGACTTTATCTGCAAAGACAGAACATCTGGTGTGCTTCTGGCTAGACRGCTCCTATTCAGAGCAACCACGGCTGAGGCTATCAACCAATTCCTATACTTTCAGAACAAACATGAATGCAAGAGTGAGTAAGCTTATATGCCTACATTAAAAAAAATACAAAAACTCTTCTTAAGTAATTAATTTACAGAGTTCAGATTCTCCAATATTAAGCTAGCATTTTCATGGAACAAACTTTGCCTCTTCTTTTTAAGTAGCCTAAGTCAAGCTGAGAGATTTTAAAACTGGAAAAAAATTCCTTGTCCATACATCAACTGCTAGAAAAATGCTACTAAATCAACTCAACACATTTTTTTATTCACAGCAATTACTATAAATGTTATTTCATCCCTATTGAAGTCAAAGGCTCATTGTACAGGAGCAGCTCTTTTCTTAGTGCTTTGTTGTTTGAAAAAGAATACATAAAAACTATATTAATTTATTAGTAAGCTACTAAAAAATATTAATTTATGTCCTGTGGGAAACATCCTTGAAAAAGTCTATACTAGTATACGTACAATTTGTCCACAGAAATAGAGCTACCACTTCTTAAAATGCAATCAGACCAAAGACTGGCCTTCTTCCCATACATACATTCAAAAGCATTGAAGAACAGACTATTGAAAACAGCTTTTTCAAGTATTTTTCTTGATGCAGGTTGTGAAGATCTCTTTATCTCACTACCTACAAGGACTAGATGCTACAAGGAAAAGAAATACTCCCAAGTTGAGATATTGCATTTAGTGATCAGAGTGATCACTAGTGAATAGAAAATCCACACACTCTTCTGTGTGATGGTAAGAAACAGTGGGAACAATCACAAATAACTCATATACTGTGTGAGCAGATGGSCTAAACTAGCAAACATTTTACCAGTTGTACTGTTTTTTACATTGTAAGGGATAAAACTTACAATAAACTGTGGCTGAGACAATGAATGCTTCCATCCATCATCATGGGCTTCTCTTATTTCAACCATGTGACTGAGCTGAATCAAGTTTATGATACCTTGGCAGGAGATTCCTATGGAAGCTAATATCTAGACAGAGTACATGCAGAATTCATTTATTCCCTATAAAAGCAAAAAATGTTAAAGAATCTCCATTTCACTTCATTGAACCAGACCACAATGAAAAAATTTAAACGGCTTAGGAAATAATTATCAAAAATTTCAGAACTATGCTAGCCTACTAAAACTGTGTTTATTCACAAGAGCAGATCGTGTGCCGAACCTAAATAAGAGAAATCTCACTTTAAGAGCACAAGCTCAAAATCTAATTGAAATCCTCAGTACAAGCTGCAGCTCCTCTCCCCACGCGCTGAACAGGCTTGGCACAGCGTCCAGGCATGGCCGGCTCTCTGCTGGGGGCAGCGTTCTCGGCTGTGAAGGCAGAGCGTGCCCTCTGTCACTCATGGCGAGCAGTCCTGTCCAACTGTCTCTTTTCGACAACTTTATCATCAATCTCTTTATTAACAGCTCTGCTGCAGACTGAGAAYGCAAACAAGGACAGCGCGCATGCCAGATTTCTGGAAGCACACGGCACGAGACACGCACAGGGCACGGTGCGGGGAATAATGCTGGAGCAGAAGACAGCGCAACTCTTTCACGCTGTTTTAAGAAGTATCATATTTATTATGTTTACTTAAAATCAAATTTCTACTCCGGGAGAGGGGCAAGTTGCTTCGCAAACATCAAGGATTGCCCACCCTGCCTCCAGTTTTATCTTTATGCCATTTGAAGGGCCCAATCAATAAAGCATACTAATATTCCATTCAACTTTAACCATTTTATCTGCATTAGGTCAGCGTATTACCCTAACCGAAGCAAGTATCACAAAAATACCCTCAGATGAAATGAAAAGCTTCATATGATGTGCAGACTTCAAACAAGTAAAAATTCATTTAAGTCAGCTTATTCAAGCAATTTACTTCTAAAAATACAAACACAAATAATGAATGCCAGGTTGCAAATAGGAGAGCAAAAAGGGCATTTGCACATGTAAGCTGTCCAGAACCTGTGTGGGCCACAGTCATCATGGGGCAGTTTAAATGCATTGGCTAGTTTCTTAAATAAATAAATGTAGCTTTTCTTACCTCGTAAGCTAGAGCTTTTATCACCTTACATCAATAGTAATTTTCCTCTTTATACTTTCCTATTACTTTCCTGGATTGTGGCCCTTCTTTAGAGACAGTAATTTATTGCAAAACCAAACCTTAATATTATCTACATATACAGTAATTCTTTCTTTTCCCCAGCCATTACTATACCCTTACATTTTTTAAATTCAGTGGAGTCTAAGAGGTAAAAATTCAATACAGCGTGTAGGACATTTGTCATTCTTAGTTTATTTTAAACATTGCACTAGAATAGAGATCATAAAAATACTGAGATAACTAAGATATCCAGACTTATTAAATAGGACCTGTGATCTGGTTAAGTCAGGATGTGGGGAAGGTGGGAAAAAAAAAAGTCACCTAAACACAGCATTCCAGTTAGTACAATAAAAATATACCTCAATTTTATTTTTTAAAAAAGTCCTTAGTTAAAATAGCCAAAACGCAGATGGACTATTCAGCAGTGGTTCACATAATCTTTTTCATTATAAAACATACCCTCTGAAGAATCATATCAAAGTTTGCATTCTTTTGGTGACAGTACTAGCAGATGTTTGATGTTTGCAGATATTTCAAATGATTAGTTTAAACTTTGTAGATGTATCAAACTGCATCTGACTCTACCAACAAACCCAAGATGGTTTGTTTCCATTGAAAACACTGAATTCTACTATGATTATTGAACTAAAACCAGTTTATTAGTGACATTTTTCCAACATAAATATTGGACCTGTAAAAAGAGTGAATCTATGAAGTATTCAGTGCATTGAGACATTTCTGACTGTACCATCAAGACCTGCATAATAAGTGATGAAATAGTGTAAGTTTTGTTCAGCTACAATGATGGCAGAGAGATTAATCATAGCAAAGGTACTTGACTAGTGTTCATAAACTTACACTTCATAAACAGATGATGCAGCATCACTACAACTTGCAAAATAGCTTTTACAGAAATGTATACGACTTCCAAATATCTGTTACGAGGATAAACATATTCTGCTTTCTCAGTAACTATCACAGTAGTTTTTCACGCATTTAAGTAGAGGTTCTGGCTCAAATCAGTATTGTGTGTGTTCTTACTATGCTGAATTACTTTCGGTTATTCTAGATGCTGAAGACCTGTTTTATCTTTTACTGTCCATAAAATTCATTCTCCCAATAAAGTAATTTATTAACAATTGATACTCATTACAACTCAATTACCATATACTTGTAGCTATAAGTTTAAAAAAWTTGTGGTTTAAGAAAATCCCAAAACAGAAAAAAAAACAAAACTAAGAAATGCACTAAGAAGTACATTTAGTAAGAAGTGGCATGCACACACTACCTACAGCAAGGAAGCACAACTTTAGCTACTTTAGCTAGAACTCATCAACTCAAATGTCTCATTCCAATCACTATGTCTAAAGCCATCTGTTAAACCATGGCTTATTAATGTTAATTATTTTGGCTACAACAGTAATTTTCAGCTTCTTGTTTGCAGATCCTTATGAGTCAGTGAACTTAATTCAGGAGGTTGATGACGAGCAGCTCAAAAAAACAAGCTATTGAAACCTATTGCCAGTAGACTGAAAAATATTGAACAGAAATTTGTGTATCTACCAGCAGATTTTTATTGGTCAGAGAAAATAAAAGACAAATTAAAGCCATAAATAACATCATCAGCTGTGATGAAAGGGTGATGTGGTGGGCAGGATATAAAGATGATGAATCTATTTCAAACAAGACAAGCAATTGCATGCTGTGAAAAATATATACAACAGAAAGGTTTATTGTTTTAGGCAGGGCAATTATAATATGGAGACCATAATCATCAGTGGTTTTAGCAGTTAAAGATATTTTAGTCAAAAGGAGACTACTTATTAAAGTTACTCATATCAAGCATTTGGAGGATTGGGCTCATGCTGATACAAAAATCAATMAAGTGATGCACAGCTATTTATGATTTTTACTTATATTTCAGGACACGCTTAAACTATTTGACAAGAAGAGAAATAGTGCCATCTGCTGACATAAGGAATAGGCAGGCACTTTGCAAGGAAAGCCAAAACTCCCAGAGCCAATGTTTTTAAAAAATGAAGTTCAAGCTCTTGCAGAAAATAATGTAGCTCCAAATTGTTTAGACACATTTCTTTTAGTTTTGTCTGCTCCTAAGAATTTTGGATGGAGAGAGAGAATGCATGCCCCCTCAAAATGTTTTGTGTGTTTTTGGCAACTCCGCCCCTCACCAAGACACTGCACAATCCACAAACTTTCCCTTTAATAATGAGAACCCCACATCCTTTTGAGTATTACTTCCGCTTCCTAAAACAAACATAAATGAATGATCTCTAAATGAGCATTGTGTTCTATATGTCMTTCAGGCCATACCATATTTTGCCTTAGCAAGAATTAAGAAAGTAAAATCAATTAAGTACATTCAGAAAAATCAGACAACCGTGGGGATTGTGCTGTTTTTTATTGTGTTTTCAATGGAGAAATACATCATCTGTTTACAAAATAGCTCTTGAAAAATACAAGGAGTACAGATACTATAAAACAAAGCAAACTCCAGTCATGAGACACTACGTACATCATGCGAAAGCAACAGTCTGATCTCCAGGTTATGAAAACTAGAATTAAAAAGTCACTATACAGAAAGGTTCCAAGTTTCCAGCTTGGCAAAACTTGGGTGCAGTTACATGAAACGTTTAATAAAATGAAAAAAAATTTTCCGATGTGTAAACAAAATGACAAGACTAAATTTGTGCCTGGCAATTTCGATCTAAACTCCATAGCTACACAAAATACACAGACAGCTTGTACACTTCAACTGTTAAGATATAACCTTCTTTGGGGGGTGGACGACAGCAGGCTGCACAGGGCAAGGAAAAGAGAAATATTGTATACTAGACATCTTAGACAAATGGCAAAAAAAAAAAAAAAAAAAACCCTTCAGTTACTGCACAGCCTAAGTAAAAGATAAGCTACACTCTGACTTTGGAGAATTAATTTAGAAGGATAAGGGGAAGAGTGTAAGTAATTTAACTTGTAACATGAAAGATGCACGTGTAATAGGATGGAGCACAATGGGAGAAGGGAGTTCRTAAAACATGCTAATCAAAGTATGGGAAGTATGATTTGACATCCCACATATTTCAGACTTAAGTAATAGTAACATGAAGTTTGTTATCTACATCTGGTATTACTGTTGGTATCCCTCATGTTCCTCAAAAACTGCTGTTCTTTGCTGTGAGAGCTTCAGTTCTTTCAAAAGAAAAAGTTGTTACTTTTTTGATAGGACTACAAGAACAAAAAATAGGAGTAAGAGAGCTTACTAGATGTCAAGTGCTTACTAGAAATATGATTTTTAAAAATTTGGTGTTATTCAGTATGTAAAACTACTTGTGATGAACCATCTAAAAATAAAAAGGTTAAAATTCTTAGGGAAAAATCCTTTTGCCTTTATTTAAAATTTGAAGTTTCTTAATGCGTATGGGACCTATATGGAGTGTACAAAAATCATATTTAGTGATTCAAAGGCCATCAAGACAGGAGGTGTATTTCACAGGCACACAATGTTTACCTAAACACTTTAGTCATGGGACAAATTTTGGATCTGTGCCTAGAGGCCACAAGGTATTATGACTAGGTAAGGGGCAGGGGGGAACCCAAATGAGTACATGGCTTGTTTTTATTTTGTATAAATAACTATTGTCCTATACGGTGCATACAAGCTGAAAAAATAATTWAAAAAAACCCCAACATTAAATGCAAAAGCTTTTCCCAARAAATAAAAGGATCAAAAAAGGGAATAAGGAATTCAATTAGCTCAAAAGAAAGTTTATTTACTGTTTGATTGCTGATCTGTATGCACCTTAAAACAATCCTATAAATAAAAGCAGACCTCATCTTAATCATGTCCCACCAATACCAAAATTTCCCAATTTCTTCCTCAACTTGTCTTATGACCCCAAGATTTGACATTACAGACTTACTGCTGCTTGATGGCAGTTGAACTAAATATACTATACACTTTGTTTTCCATGTATAGTATATCATAGAATGTCATCCAATTTGCAGATTACTACTATTGAAGAGATTCTTCAATAAAATGAACGTTTATCAGCTAAAGATCTAAAATTAGTCATACTCCAATAAAAAAGTACATAAAAGTGCATTTAAGGGATTCTTATGCCAGTTTTATCTCAATTTTGAAACAATGCATCAAACAAATTCAATCAGAATGTCAAATATGGCTACAAATAGTGTTCATGTTTTTAAAGGCAGTAATCCTTCGAAATATTTAATGTAACTGTTGCTAACACATTAATTGTACTCCTGGCTTCACATACTAACCTGGACTTCCAATCAAGCGGCGACTTTAGTCCAGAAAGGGAAGTGCACAAAATATACCTAAATCCATTTGCGATTATGTTCTAGTCTTGCACCCTCCGTTCTCCTTTTTTTCTAGCATTAGAAGACAACAGGTTGAGTTGGCAGATACTGTTTATGGACCCCTGAGGTTGTTTTTACCGGTTCAATCTCAATTTTATTGAATTCTTGATAACAGGAATAGGATTTGCAGGGAGAGCAGGGATATCTGAAAGGTCTGTACTGGGTGTTTTCTGAAAAGAAAAGAAGTTTGGTTTTATTTTAACTCTGTAAATATTAAAAGAAAAATATTGTAGCAATTTACATTAACTTTAAAAACAAAGATCTTTAGAAGAGTTTTCAGGACTATATGAAGATAATTASAGGTTACAAATAGAGATGCAGGTATTTCCTTTGCCTACACAGTCTTTACTAAAGAAAATTTGTACAAGAACCTTTGTGTACTTTTCCTTTTTTGACAACTGCAAGAAATCAGCAAGGTCTACAGATAAAGCTGAGCCTACTAATAACCTGTATTATAATACAACATAATATCCACATAATAAGGGTGCTTGATCAGTGACATCTATTATCTGATCTACATGTTTAGTATTTAAAAATGGCTTTTAACAATTCAGTGTTAAGTCTCTGCCCCTTACAGATGAGTGATGAAAAACAGCTCCCAATGCAAACTGTGTCTTCATACACTCACATTCCAGACTATCAGAAAACTCTCTTTACAGTCAAATTTACAACTTTTCATATTGGTTTAAAGCTACATGAAAAAAGGTATGACAAACTCTAAAAATGTACTGTATGAATGCGTTAAGAATTCCACCTTAACAACACCTTTTTCTCACTTGAAAGACTTAAATACCGTTCAGCAAAATTATATATAAAGCAAACAAAAGGAAAACACAGAAAAGAAACACACTCAAGATTCAGTGTGATTCATTCATTTCTCACTTGTCTTACGAGGCTCCAAAGCTGGGGTGTTTTGGTTTTTTTTTTAAAGTATTTTCACTTCCATTGTGGCACATTATTTACCATCCCAATAACCCAGTTATTATGAAATACTTAACAACATTTATCATAAAATGTTTTCTTACTTTATAAATGTTCAATATTTATACAAGCTACAATTGATACATGGGGGAAACTGCATTAAAATGAGCCGTCTTAATTGCTGCTTCATTAAAAAAAAATCAATCAAGTTAACACTGACTGATGCAGTAGCAAAGCACAAAGTAGTCAGGACCCAGGGTAAAATAGCTCTGAACCTCRGATCACCCCTGCCCCAAGTAACCCCCTGGGTCAGTGCTGATCTGCAATTTGATATGTTTCTATTTTCCGCAAGATGGGCAGTATTTTAAACAAAGCCAACTACAACAGCGAAAAATGACAGAAGAGGCTCACCATCCTTTTCTAGTTTCCAGATTACTTTTGCTAAAGTAACAACTACAAAATCTGTAAAAAAGCTACAAAGCTTTATATACCCTCCCCTCAACAACAGATGAAATAAAATTGGTGTACTTACTAAAGGATCAAAAACTTCCCTGAAGCCGTTTAAGAAGTCCATGCAGCACCTACAGTTTTTGCCAATTTTGCTACCTTTATTCACTACTGCTCATACAGTTCGAAATGTCCAGTAAGAAATACCATTAATACTATTGAAACAATTTCAATTATCAACCAACATATTACATAACTGAATTTTTCAAGTGTGCATAAAATGCTTTTTGATAGTGATACTTTAATCAGAAGAGCACTAAGAGAAGCTTGAAAATGCTAGTAAGACACAGATGCATTCTATAAAAGTTGTTATAATATCAGAAACTAAAATTTAAGTGAATGGCACAGAATCCTTACTATTTTCCAAAGGACCTTACACTGCTAACACCAGCTGGCTAAGGAAAAACAAACTTAGAACTATTCTCTTGTATCAAATATTAGAATCTGAAGTTACATTTCAGACATCCTCACCCTCTACCTGGATATCTTTGAGCAGCAGCTATTTAAAGCATGTTTCCTTGTTAAAAAGGATTACTCTGTGATGTGCAAAGCACAAAGGAATAAACTGAGCCCCTTACTTTGAAGGCACAATTCAGAAGAGCGAATCCAGCTTCGGTCAGTTTGTATGGCAAGCCATACATGTTTAGCTACAATGCACATTCAATAAGATCAATGACCATCTAAAACACAAAAATTGTGACAGTAACAACAAGTAGCTTTCCACACAATGGATTTATATTTAAAGTTATACATTTATTTTTAACATGTGGACTCATTTCAGTTTCAATGGTTTCACCACAGCATACACACACATGCATGGAAGTATTGCTTTCAAAAACAGTACCTGAGGAGCTTGCAGAGAAGTTGTCTGAAGAGTTTCTGTTTGAGAATTAACATTCACTTCTGTCTCAATTTGCTCCTGAAAAAAACAAAAGCATCACCAGTTACACCACTCCCAATGAGCTACTTATAKAGTACTCCTAGAATCCAGAACACTTTATATTGTGCACATACAGCAAGACAAAAACGCAAGCATCAGTGTTTGCTGCATTGATACCCTTTCTTTCATAATGCAGGAATCACCACACTGCAGAATGTTTCACTTATTAGGGTTTTGACATCAACACAAGCTGTATCACTTCTCAGTTTTAACTTGTTTAGCCAAGTAACACCTTTTATACAGAATCCTACAGAAAAATACTACATTTCATTCAACTCATTAAAGACAAAAAATGTATTATAAGGAAGATGATGTGAGAAGCTACAGAATTTGTTGAAAATACAACTGCTCTTCCTCAGCTTTTGCCATTCTGCCAGGAAAGTTTTCCTGCTGCTTTAACGGGTTGAATCAGCTTTCTGAATGGATGAGTGTCAGAGACTGAATTTCAGGTACAGCAGTACCTGGGTTACAGGAATAAAGGAGGACAATGGCACATTCTCATTTTAATAAAAACAGCCTGCTAGTTCAAATTTTACCATTTRGTAACCAAACCCTAAAAAAGCCATGCATTTCAATGGAAGAAAATCTCTGTTTATATTAATTTAAGGAATTTAATTCTGCCATTTCCTTCCATAAGTATTAAGGACAAGGACTTGGAGGAGACTGCCAACAAAAACTAACAGGATTACCTATGTCTTTTATAGTGATCTGCATCCAATGGATCTATTTTTGAAGTGAGGATTAAGTGCTTACATGTATTTCTGCCCTCACCTATATTAAGTTCAGAGACATTTCAAGGTGACTGCCTAACAAGATAAAATTCCTCGCTTAAGGGCATTGAAGTTACAAAACAAAGAACTTAAACTAAGTTTAAGCACAAACATAATTTCCAGAGTATCCCAGAGACAACAGAATGTGCCCCATAAGAACTGCAAAAGCCCATGTGGAGACCTGCTATCATTAGGCTAAAGACAGTCTGCCACCCTTTCTGTTCACCACTAAGCAGGAAAAYTGTCTGCCAAATTACAAGATACTGGAGTGGCACGTTGAATCTCTAAAGTCCCCAAAGACTATCCTGCAACTTCACACAAAAATTTCACTGCCACAGAAGATTTACTTACCACCAATTGAATTTTTTTTTATCTAAAAAGTCAACAAGGTCGCTGGCTTTAAGATTCTCAGCCCAACACACAAACTCCTAATAAAATACGTAGGACAGCTGCTCTTTCACTAATTAACATACATCAGGTTTGGGACAMAGGCAAAATATGGCATATTGACACATCTCTGATCTGATTTAACAAACTGAGATATAACTATTTTTTTCACATGCATAATAACATATGAATGACCAGCAAAGAAATAAGTCCTATGCAATTATGGATTTAGGGTCAACTTAGCCTGGCAGCAGGAAATGGACAGCAGTTCATCAATACTGACATAAACATAAAAAAGATACTGTAGCATTTTGATATCTTTACTGGAGATTCTGTATGTAGACACACTCTTAGTCACTGCTAGAGAGAAACACAGTAATCCTCACAAGAAAGAGTCCAAATTAATATACAAAATTATATAGTCTAGGCACAGATACCTTTGTTTCCATTTTTTCATGTTCATTCAAATCTATACAGCTAGTATCTTCACTTATTTCATCCTGCTGAAAAGCAAACACAGAAACTATCAAGAATCATAAAAACATATTTTTAAAAAATCAACAAGAAAAGAAGGTCACTGCTTTTGAGGACAGAACTAGTTGTAAGACWTAGAATGTTATAGGCTTACTAAACTAATTACTTTTAAGACAAGAATTTAGATTCTAAGCATTTGTGCTAATGAAGTATATGTGTCACGTGATGAATATCAACAAAATAAAAAATACTAACACCTTGGCAAGCTGAAAACATCAAGCAGCAATGCAATCAGATTAAGAAATATCTGAAACTTGGAACATGAGAATCAGCACTCTGGGTGAAATGAATATTCAAAGTTTTGAACATTGCTATGGTATGATCTCAAAATCTCAAATACCTCTTCAATTTTAATTTTCTTAGGAGATTCTTCTTTATGGGGAGAAGATGTCCTTTTCACTGCTGCGACAGGGCTAGGCATTTTTGTTGCAACATTTCCTGAACTTCTTGGTGATGGATTTAATAGATACGATGAGGGAACAATTCTAGAGATGGTAGGCTTTGGTGGTGGAGAAATGGCTGGTTGTGTGGCAGTTTGAGGAATGCTTTCATTTGAAGTACCTATGGACAAATAATTTAAAGATCTTCAACAAGAGGAGTTGACACAATCATTTCAGTTCAATCACCGGTATTTTTGATCTCTAATCAAAACCCCTGACATCAAGCAGGCATCAAGGAAGTGGTACAGTTAATGGTATAAGCATCATGTTTGGAACAGCAGGTGTGCTACACTGCAGAGTTTAGTTTCAAGCTCCTTAGTAAGCTTGAGTGCACCCTCAGCAAGTTCCCTGACGACACCAAGCTGTGTGATGCAGTCGACACACTGGAGGGAAAGGATGCCATCCAGAGGAACCTGGACAGGCTGCAGAGGTGGTCAATGCAAACCCCATGAAGTTCAATAAAGTCAGTGCAAGGTCCTGTGCCTGGGTTGTGGCARTCCCAGCACACCCACAGGCTGGGCACAGAAGTGACTGAGAGCAGCCCCGGGGAGAAAGACTTGGGGGTGATGGTTGATGAAAAACTCAACATGAGCTGGCAAATGCGCTCACTGGGCGCATTTCAACCCAGAAAGCCAAACGCGTCCTGGGCTGCATCCAAAGGACTGTGGGCAGCAGGTTGAGAGAGGGGGTTCTCTCCCTCTACTCTGCTCTTGTGAGACCCCACCTGGAGTGCTGTGTACAGTTCTGGTGTTCCCAATATAAGAAGGACATGGAACTGTTGGAGCAAGTCCAGAGGAGGCCAGGAAGTTGATAAGAGGACTGGAGCACCTCCCCTACAAAGACAGGCTGAGGAAGCTGGGGCTGGTCAGCCTGGAGAAGAGAAGGTTGCATGGAGAACTCACAGCAACCTTCCAGTGTCTGAAGGGGGACTACAGGGAAGCCAAAGAGGAGTCCTTTGTCAGGAACTGTAGTGACACGACAAAGAATATTGGGTACRAACTGAAAGGGGATGTTTAGGTCAGATATTAGGAAGAAATTCTTTACTGAGAGGGTGGGGTGACTCTGGAACAGGTTGTCCAGGATGTCCCAAACTCTGTCAATGTTCAAAGCCAGGTCAGCTAAGGCCTTGAACAAACTGGTCTGGTGGGAGGTGTCCCTGCCCATGACAGGAGGGGTTGGGATTAGATGATCTTTGAGGTCCATTCTAAGCCCTTAACAGTCTATGATTCTGAGAAAGAATACCTGTATCAGACACAGGGTAGCCATGGCAATGACACTCTGCTTAGCCTAATTAACCCTGCTTAAAGCAGGCTATAKGAGCCCAGGCAGAGCTCTGTACTAATACAGCTGTATTATTTGTGGTACCTGAAGAAGTTCTGTTGCTTCTGTACTCAGATATATAAGCATTGCCAAGACTGCCTTAAATCAAATCCAAGAGCTATCTGATACTCCCTTAATCACTCAAAAATGAAGTTTAATCACTTCTCAGGCTTAGATTACATAATGAAAAATATGAAGTCATCACAGAGCATCAAATAAAGAATTGATATTATATACATCATTTTAAAAATGCTCCATATGACAAAGCTCTATCTCATCAATTGCCTACCTCAAACCAATAAGCGCACATAGGGAGATGCTCCAGGATGAGAAAAAATACATTGAGGAAATTTTTCATTAACAACTATCAGGTGCTTAATACTTTGATTAACCAAAATATAAGAATGAACAACTTCTGATATGCTTCCAACTCCAAAAACCAGCCACGCCATTTAAGCTCCATTTAGTGCTCATGGACAAACTTACTCACATTGATGCACCTGTGACACGATAAAAATCAGAGAGAAGTATGACTAAACCATGCCACACGTCAAGACTGAAATGAGAGATTTCATTTTGAAAGGCTAACCAATTGCTCCCCTTTTCTATTTCTGACTTGCTCCTTGTACACAGCTAAAGCTCCATTCACAAAGAAGAGTAGCTGACTAAGAGAATGTTTTCACCAGATGCTTTTATTCTTTGACTAAAGAGTCAATTTTAAAAATAATTTTTAAGTAGTGTACTTTTTCTTGCAGAAAATGGAGGATAAAGTCAGCACACACAATAGGACATATCTGAACAGACATCAGTAAGGAACATGTGGTTCTGCTTACATCTCAGTCTTTTTCATTTCTAGAATCAATTTCATGAAGCACAAGGAGTGGAAACATGGAAACACAGACTACARACAGTACAGAACCATCCTGAGGTTAACTACAAAATAAATTAAAAATAAATATAAAAATTGTTCTTCCAGCTTTAGGTAGCTTTTCCCTCATTTAGCCAACCAAACTACAGACCTGCATTAGGTCATTGGAACACTACTGCTATTGTGAACAGCAAATATAAATCCCTAAGAATAAAAGAAATAAACATTACAGCACAAATATTCCTCTAAGATTTTCTGAATCTTAATTAAATTATTGAACTATGTGTATCAAGGAGAACACATTACAGCATGTGTTAAATAAAGACTAAAAGACTCAAACTGGAAGAAAAACTGCCTTATAAAACATTACCAAAAATTCAACAGAAACAATATGCTATGCCATTTTCCTTACCCCCTGAGCTTTCACTGGAATTTATTTGTGGCACAGTGACTTCAGAAGCCTGTGTGTTGGTCACAGATGCTGCTGTTACAGCTGGCGCAGGACTGCTTCTGCTAAAAAGAGAAAAATTATGAAATGCTGAAGACATGGTGCTACATAATCTGCCTTTCATCACATCGTATGTGTGACTGGTAACTATACCTGGTATTTTATCTACATTACAGAGCAGAACTTATGTCAGTAAAAAGGTAAAAATGAGCACTGGCAATCTACTATCAAACTCAAGAAATGAAAGCGATTTCAAATATTCAACTTACATCATTCAATGTCAGTTTTGAGACCATGAAAATATTGTATTTAAAAGACAAGCAAAAATTAAGGGAGTGTCCACCCCAATAAGGTGCAGGGGAAAATATAGCAACTGTTCACTGAAGGATGAAACAAAACCAGTGTAGGACTGGAACAGAAAGTTTTTCCAATCTACACACACTGTTACAACAATCGTCAGTGCAAAATCATCCCAAGCAAAGGTTTGGGATGATCAAGTGATCACAAAAATGTTCCCTTTTTTTTTTCATCCTCCAAAAACTGGGTAGCAGTATATGCCTAAAACCAACACAGGGCCATTTCCACTTCACCTGTGACATTCTARGTATCACAGACATATTTCAATAGCACAGTCAGTGGCATCAACTGTAGTTAACCATTTACCAAGGAAGACTAACTAAAAGATTTGTCAAAAGGACTAAGTCAAGTATTTCATCCTAAACAACTTCCCATAATATATGTGCAGGACTGCAGAATTGTAGGAGGTTGGTGATAAATTCTATCTGTATCAAAGAGATGAACATGTAAATCTCAAAAGACAAGAATAAACTCATCTATTGGGGCAAACCAATATTAAGGTAGGGAAACACTACAGATAGTTAGTATTAAGAAAATATTAATAGGCACACTTCAAAAATACAATGGGAGATTATATCCCTAAGATTAATTTGTGTAGGTATCATCAGTGACAGCAGCAGCACTACTGATTTCACAGAACCCAAATCTAAACCTCTCTATTGTCTCACACTGAGATCATAGAATCCAACACAAATCCACAAAACTCATAGAATACTTCCTCACCCTCACAACTGCCTTCTCATTACTTCTCATAGCCTCCAATTGCAGCATCTAATTTTTTGCATCATCACATTCTACGCATTTTTACCCAACTTTATAATTCCTCACCTCAAGTCCAATGCCACCCTCCCTATCCCCCAAATTTAGCTCTAGTGCTCCATCTGGAAATAAGAGTGTCTACAATCTCCATCCAGTTTGGAACATTCCTACCTTGGTAACGGTGGCATTTCATGTGTGCAGTATCTGCCATGTGTTTAACACAAGTAACTCAGGAAGAGAGAAGAGCAACAAGACTAAAAGTCTTCATTACCCCTGAGAACTTCCGGAACTGTTCAACGGACTCGTCTTCATAGCACTGGTAGGCGAAGGCACAGACGTGCTGTTATCACTGTCCATAGACAAGTCGAGGCTGCTGTCATTCAGAGCTGTCAACCTGATCCCTTCTGTCGAGTGCTGCAAGCCACAAGGCAAACGAAAATTCTGTTAGTTTAATTAAAGGTATAAAAATCAACAGAGATTCAAGTTATTTCAAAATGCAAACTTAAATGTACAGTTTTCAAATCCTTTTACATGTAAATAATCCACTGTTCTCTCACCACTAGCATTTACATTTTCGTGTTCCTGAATCTGGTACGATTTGTCTGAACCAATCACATTCAAAAACTGTTACTGTATTTAATGATTATATTTCCAGCTTTGTTTCAAATTTCTTTTATTTTCTGGACTTATACATAATTTCATAAACTTTAAAGTAACTGATGTCCATCAAAACATAAAGTGATATACATAAAAAGAATTCAAAGAGGATGCGAACTTAGTCCATGGACAAAAAAAACCTTTTCTGACATAGTTCTATTAACTTAAAGAGATGTATTATCTATTATTTACATTGTTCTCTGAAAACAGGTCTACACCTGGTGTCAATAAAGACTTCCTACTTTTAAAACAGCATTCAGTATAAAACAGCTATAGAAATAAAGCATGTTAATCAGCTACACTTAGAATATGTAACAGTGGTTTAGCTATTAAAAAACCCAAGCAAACCTCTATTGCTCTCAGATTCAGTTAATACAAAGCAGAAGGGATTTTGAAACAGACTGAATCGTTCAATTCAAAGTCCCATTCCCTCTTCCTGACTCTAGTAAAATTAATAATCCAATGCAGCAATAATTAAAAACTAATGCTACCATTCTCATAAATTGGCCACACAAATGAACTATTCAGCCAAACCTGAAGATATTCTTTGTTGATGTTCTGAGAAATCTAGTATTGTATTTAGTGCACCTAATAATGCTACTGCAGTCAAATTAGATGATATTGCAGGTAAAATTAAGATTTCAAAATGTGATTTTAATTCTTTGATTAGTGAACATAAAAACCTGAGGAATCATTTCTCAGTGACATTTTCATTGCTCTCAAATACTGGTGAAGTTTACCTTTTTCTTTTTCTGAAGCACGTGATTAGGTAGCAGTTGGTGAAGTTGCCTACGTTTCACATGCCTTGCAGCAATCTTCATATCCATCTCAAACATCTTGCTGTTTATTGCTTGCCTATAAACTATATAATTAAGAGTAACATTAAGACATACTGAAGCATTTTGCAAAGTCCACTTACTTGCCCAGGCAGAAACAATTTGCATTTCAGAGCATTTATTACCCTCAAGAACAAGAATAATGTTTCCTTGTTCTGGAGGAAGAAAGAGAACTGCCCACCATGCCAGCACTGACTGTACAAACACAAACATTAGTTTGGAAATAGGTGACCTGTTTTTCAAGAAAAACGTCTTGCAAGCACAGAGCCTTCTACATTTTTAACAAGTTTTAACTGTAAGAGCTCTGAAGCAAGCTTTCATTTCATCTCAAAGGGACTAAGATAGAAATAAAATTCCCTGGTAAGAATTACAGTATATACATAAAATTATTTTATTCACAGGTGACTTTATTTATGCAGCTCATACAACAAATGTACTTTAATTCAGGAGATAAGTGCTCATGTGCCACCTGTATTAAAATTACTCTGGCAACTGAACACCAGTACGTTTTTATAAAAAAAGTAATTTATCTTAGGGGTTTTTCTGTTTTGTTGGGCTTTTTTCTTGTTTTTTGTTGTTTTTTTTAAATTTTGCACAGCTGTTTTGGCAGGTTTATTTCATTTTTGTCTATCATAGACTTATTACTCTTCAGCTCAGAACATCTGCTTCTAGTAAGTCAACATGGTAAGCACTAGCACAAGAACTACGCTGGAGTCCAGGATCCTGGGCTCAAGTAAAGGCAGGTGAAAATGAAAATCTTGCTCTTTCACACTGTCTCCACAAAGTTGAACAAAAGCTGGGGCAAATCTGTATAAAAATGGTTCTTGTAGATCTATAAATACAAAACCTCAAGAGGTATCTCCCCTATTCACTGTCTRCTCTATAAACATTATGGAAACCCACTGAATAGGCTGTGAACATGTAATTAAAAGAGCTCAATGAATACTGAGTATTAAAGAAAGTACTATACTACTTCTCGATATTGAAGAAGTTCATAAAGCCTCTTTGTAAAAAATTATTACAGCTAAGGTAGAAGCATGCTCAACAAAACCAGACATGGTTAAAGCATTCCATATTTCTGACATTAGGTCTTATCAAGGTATCCACAAATGAAAAATTAGATCACTTTTCATGTCTCTCTTCCTCCCCTTGCTCCCACTAAAAAGCAAGAGATTCTTTATTTCATCCTGGAAAATACTGACAAAATCTTAGGATCTATTCCAAAAGACAGGGCAAAGAAGTCTTTAGGATGGATTAAAAGCAATGAAGAGAGGCCAACATTACTTTCAGATTATCAAAAACCCACAATACACAGAAATTGTTTACTAGATTGTTACTTGTGGAAGCATAATCACAAATCAAAAACTCTGCATCACAGTTTATAAGGCTCTTGATGAAATGCTACTCCACTTACAAGAGGGTATTTTAGACAGACTTCAGGAATTCAGTGCAAATAAATCAAATCCAAAATCATAAGTGCAAGTTTTAGTCTTTTCATATCAAAAATCTCTGACAAATATACTATTGAAATATCTGTTTAGAAACAATAAAAGACCTGAGAAACTGTAACTTCTGAATTCCTTCACTCCTTCAAAGCAGCAGCCAAGGTATTGTCTTTTCTAAATTCTCAAAAATTAGAATGATGTTCCTATAGTTTCTCCTTCACCACTAATAATTACAAGAAATATTACACATCTCAAAAAAGAGATGCCCCTCTGCAGCTATATACAACAATAAAGAACTCTGAAACYTTGGCATGATTTATAAATATACCTATATATTTATTGCATTCACAGATGTGGTGGAGGAGGGTCAAGTTGTCCAATACCCCCACTTCCTCAGATTTACTGAGTCTTAGAAATCCAGAAACCAGGGCTGCATTAGCCAACACTTGAACCTATTTCCTTCAACTCTAAACACAGAATACTTCAGCCTTAACTGTTGTTTAAAATAAAAAATTCCAAATTCATTACATAAATCTGTGAAAGCTACTGTGCCTGACACTCTGGAGTCACACTTCCTAGCTGTTACCAATTCTTTGCTTACAAATTTCTTATATATGTACTAAGTTATTTTTGTGAATAAAAAGTAAAYATCAGAAAGTCAAAAAGCTCTCTGAGTGTCGGACATGAAAGTTGAAGTTACTGAATCAATTATCTAGTATGCAACACCAGGGAATAAAAGACATTTTGTTAACCCACTGATAAATTTAGCTTCACCAAGTAACAAAAATATTTAAACTATATTCAAATTTTTTGAGGTTAAGCTTGCTAGTTTGCATACGATAACTAATTCATCTGTTTAGTAAAGATTACAAAATAATATACCACACTTTTTATGAGATCTGCAAAATGTGTGTATAATTTTTATCACTTTTAATGAGAACAAGCTGAAAGTGATTAGTCTGAAGCACTTAGAAGCATTAAAACTGATTGAAAACGTGTTTCATTAAATAAAACTCTTAACTCCTTAGCTGAATCCCTCTATTTGGTGCAGATAGAATTCTACTGTTATGGGCATTATGAATAAAGACCATATTTTGAACAAAGACAGTAAGTTCAACAAGTTTAKTAATACAAGAACACCTAGAAAACAAAACTCACCTGTATCTGTAAAAGACTGAATGTCGTAGGTAAGATCAACACTTAAATTTTCAGAGTTTTCAGTTTTCTTAAACACCAACCCAATCACCCACATTGTACGGTATTCTTCCCTGGAAAATTTTATGTAAAACAGTCATGTAATACTGGCAAAATTAAACAACTTACTAAGTTATTTGCTGCAACAGACAACAACTGTATGTTTTAGCTCCAGTAGTAATGGCAAACTAGACACAGAAAGGCAAAAACCAAAGTTTCAGTTAAAAGCCTCTCTTTGACAGCTCTCCTGCACACAGGAAGGTGAAAGACTGTCCTGTCTATACACTGGGAACACCTTTCCTGGAAGTGCTGCCTGCATCATGTCCTCTTAAATATGATCTACTTGGAGCCCCTGATTATGCAGGTAGTTATAGCTATATTCACAGACTACAATGGTGCAGAAGAGGTACTGCCTGYTTTTATTCAATTTTACTTGGAACATACATGTAACAAGTACATAACCTTCAAAAAAAAAAAAAAAAAGTAGCACCATACTGCACTTGAAGCAGTTAATGCGTGGAAAAGGCTCTGTGCAAGGCTAACAAGGCCTTTCATGTACCCCAGTAAAAACAAATCTCTCCCCCATTCTCACACTTCATACAAAAATATGATTCCTTACAAATCAATTACAATGCCATCTAGAAATAAAGTTTAACAAAATTTGCATCCCCCACACCTGCAATCTGAGTGGGGGAAGGAATGGCAGACGGATGAAGTCACAAAACATTTAAAACCCTCAACAATCAGAAACACTTCATATTCTCTCCACTCTTTCCAAAACCTGACAAATTCTAATAGTAATTATGATTTCATTGATATTCATCCCAGCTGCTAAATTTCGTAACATTAAATGAACTTAAGTCAGTCAAGAGCTCTGTACTACAGTGCTTCATGTTCTCCCAGATTCTCAGTGCTTCCTCACAATTAAAATAGCATCAACTAAATAGCAGTAACTTACACAGCTTGGCAAGAAATTATGCAATTCATTCAATTAACAAAAAATACACTTCCCCTTACTTTGTGATTTAGAAACACTCCTATACAAAATAAAGAGTACCTAATTTCGCAAATAGTACTTAAGAAGAGCTGAACATTGTTTACCTTTAGGTGCTGTCATTAAAAACTAATCATTCTAAGATTCTATAAAAATGTCAGTTTATTTATTAATGAAAATGTATTTTAATTAAGTTAGCTTTTCCCCACTAAATGAAAAAATGGGTTGCTTACTTGTCAGGATTCTCCTTGGGTGCTGGGAATGACTGTGGATTCACATGAGCCAGTGTAATGAATTCATTCTTCTCCAGGTTTCCAACTAGAATACGGATTTTTGATTCCACCAAGCCCACCCTGTGTAGATGTCATTTATTAACAAGATCTCATTATCAGGAAATTATAKAAGTATCTAACATCATGTATAAGGATAAAATCCTCAACATTCTCCTTCTACTAATACTTGAGACTACTAATGAACTACTGCACACGTCAGATTAATCCAGATCARTAATTTCAGTTAAGGCGTTACAAAAACTGACACAAGGGAAGCTTAAGAATGCCCTGCAGCTCTCTCCGTGGCCTGATTTTACGAATGGAATTAAATACAAGACATTAAACATCAAGTAAAAGGCAGTCAGAAGGAACCACCACATATTTATCCAATATTCTTTTGGCTTCAGATGATCAATTTTAGAGGCCAAAAAAAACCTGCCAATCTTAACATTTTATTAGTAAAAGAGAGCAGAAATATGGGAAAGGGGAATTTCTGTTTTAAGAAACAGCATTTCAAGTGACTCAAAATATACCTCCTCACACTGCTTATTAAAAAAAATTCACAAGGCATTTATAAAAGTAAACCTGACAGTGCTGTTAAAGGAAAAATTCTAGGAACAGCCTTCACTGCCCAGTTTTGTTTTTACTGTTTTTTCTGAACTCTGCATTAGTCCATTTAATTCTGTAACACTGAAGCTCCACTTTCTTTAAGAAGACACCTGATGTTCTCGATACTCCCTTGTGTCATGACTTGATAGTGGGGGGGAAGGGAGGTGTTGTTTATTTTCTTTGGGGGGGGGGGGGATTGTTTTGATTTGTTTCTTTTAAATCTCAAGGATTACTCACCATTCTAGTCGCTGTTTTTCTGTCGGTGCACTTGCTAGAAGYACAATATAATGCCTTTGGAGACAAAGACAATATGCTATTCTATATATATTTCTAAAACTACACATTCAAACCTTAATATTAAAACTTTGCAGTAAATTCTACATTTTAAAATACRTATTATTAGCTTAAGTATATACCCTACACTAAATGAGGTTTTGTTAAGGAGAAAAAGGAGCTATGTCCCTAGTGTGTGACTAACAGACTTCAAAATATTTTGGAGTTTAGGACCATTTGCAACTCCACTGTAATATCAGTTACCTTAATAAAAGGTTAGGAATGTAGCACTGGTTGAAATATTTCAGTACCTGATGAGATTAAGGATTTAATTGACTATGAATCAAGAAAAAAGTTGTTCACAACTACCTTTACATGTCAGCTGTCCTAGACGCAACATTATTTCTGAATAGTGAGAAGAGTGGTTAGCACATACGCATTTGTTCAACATCCAAAATAACACTATGAAACGTAGTTTTAAAAGATTTATATCTGCATTTTGGAATTTTCTGTGTCTTATCTGTCTYATTTGAAATTTCATAAGGAATATTTCCTCTGATGATAATTCCTAAACTCTCAATTATATTCCAGGATATTATCCACTGTAAGTAGATTTCAAAGAGACCATACACAAAACAAGAATGGTATTTTAAACAAAGAAGCCCAAGGACACCACAATGGGAAAAGAWTACTTTTAACTTGAATTTCTAATGAGGGAGCTGAGGCAATCTCACATGCTTACAGCCAGGTTCTTCAGAAGCTTAGCTGACAAGTCTTTAACATCCTAAGTCATCCAATGTCACACTATTCTATACTGATATTGCATGTTTAGGTACCTTCACAGCAGGATTTAAAGAACAGCAGTAACACAAGAGACTAGATCCTAGCATATAGCTCACAGAAAGGAAAGCAAGGCCAATGATGCTGGAGAACTATAGTGCAGAGTCCTCTGCTGCCAAAGCTTTCAAATCACAACAGCAAATCCAAATTAACAGATCAAATTAACAGCTACATGTTTCTGTACTTATCTTTACATGGCAAGAGGCAAAATCCTACTACAGTCCTCTGATTTCAGTCAGAGAACGTCAATGAAACAAGAGAACTGGAAGGGAGACATCTGGAGAAACTTCTTCCCTCTTCTGAACAACACAGAGATGAAATACCCTATTCATTTTGCATTCTGTATTAACTGTTTCATATAAAAATGTTATGGAAAATATAATAAGGGTTCTTTAATTCTGTATGAGAAAATACTAATTACTAATGAATAATGGTTTATTCTAAGGAGCACTACACTTTCAGTAAGATTCCTACATCACACACACCGGACACTTGCAGAATGTTTCATTCAGTAGGAATGACAATGTTTATGCTTTTTGATTTTTTAACCATGTCTGAATCAAAAAAGACAAATCTCTAACATGCRAATATTGGAAACTGATTTTCCAGTTACTAAAAGCAGCTCTTTGAGACAAACTTCTGAAGAACCATTAAAAAAAAAAAAAGTAATTTGGCTATGTCTAAAAGCCTCAACTAGCTGGTAAGCACCTAGAAAAAACCCTAGGCGTTAAATATGAAAAAAATACGTAATTATTAACTATTTTTGCTCAGGTAGTGTTCACTGAAAAATAAAAAAGCAAAGGATCCAATTTTTCTCCACTCAGCTGTTAGTGCTGACAGGGAATTATTCACTAGAAATTCCCTACTACAATTTTCAATAAAATTAAATAGTAAGAACTGCTAAAAWTTAAGATATACTTAGTTTTAAGAGTGCACAGTCTCAAATTTTATTAAGACAAGATTTGTTATCAGTGTCTCCTTCATAGTTTTATCACAAAGCACATGTGCAATTCAGAAGTATTTATCACTTCCTTATAAGGAAAAAATGGTTACAGCTTAAGCTTCAATTTCTCAATGGTGACCTTTAGATCCTGGGTATTACTTTGAAGTACAGTGGTTTGGAGTTTTGTTTGTTTGGGCATTGGACGTTTTTTTGAGTTTTTTTTAGAAACTGGTKGTGTTTTTCTTACTGTCTTCCTTTCAGCATTCTTTTCATAAAAATAACATAATGCAGATAGTATGGAATTTTAATATGTCACTAACACAAAACACCAGTGTCATTCCAGAGTCATACTACTTTCTGCGGGGGGGAAAAACCAACTGAGAACACTTGACCACATTAATTTTGGTATTTCTTTATTATCTGTATGGGAATTATACTTTTATCCAGTACTGTAAAGTCATATGAAGCCAGGAGTTTAAACTATATTTTTAAAAGGTATAATTATAGTCTATTTATTCTGCAGAATATTGTTTTAGTAACATAGAAAGAATATGCTAGAGCTCAGTAAATGAGTGCTATTTCTCTCAAAACCACACTGCTCTCCTGGTCTTAAGTTATGATTTCATTCTCATGCAACACTTSAAACTCATGTTACATTCATTTGAAATTCTCATCACTTCCTTGTAAAACACCACATCTATATGTTCTTTGTTGCTGCTTCCACCCCTTTTTGAAAAATTTAAATCTACACGCAGGACAAATACACATTGTAATGCCCTAACTCCAAGTAATTGCTGACAGTTAATAAGTAAGAAAAAAAGTAACTAAATTTCCTCATTTTCCTAACTTCTAATCTGCTCCTACTATGCAGATATGCAGTAACCTGCAGATTTCCTTAGTCACCCATGACAGGTTTTTTTTAAACACACACAGCAAGACAAAAGTGCTTATGAACAATAGATATTTAGCAACTAATTGACACTGAGAGTGATAGATTACTGAAGCTATGCTTTCAGAGATTAAAAGCAATGTCTGTCTCAGAGCAAGGATCAGATGTTCTCTTAACTGGCAGAGCATTACACACTGCTATGATTTTSAGCAGAGCATGCCAAGGCATCTACAATTAAACAGAAGAATGTGAGAGGGGGAAAAACAAAACATCTAGCTTTCAGATGGAGATTTAACCAAGAGAGCCCCATTTATGGCATACAGATAAATGCATATAATTATTTAYTTTGTAAAGGCTATTAACCAAATTTTAATTAACCTACTAAGGGAAAACCGAAAATCCTGGGTAATTTAAATTCAAACAGGCTCCATAGTACCACTCCACAATTAAAAAAATAAAATCAGAGCCAAGACATCTTATGCACAACAGAAAACATGGATATATAATGCTGAGCATGAGAAGCTTTTATTGCTACAAATGGTAAAAYAGCCAAAGCTGGTATTAAAAAAAAATTAAAATGGAGATTATTTCAAATGACATTAAATGCTTCTATTTTTTGAAACTTTTGAAACAAACTAAGAAAATGTACTAGGGAACTTATTAGAAACTTTTTGAGCAGAAACTGATTTGTCTGCAGCCCATTTTTTACTTAAAAAAGTAAAAATTTAACAGTAGTTTTTCCAATGTTTTCAAACTTAAGCTCCARGGACCAATATAAAAGCCAACCAAATGTTTTAAAGCTTTTATCATGCAAAAGGTATAGAAACAAAACACAGACACATTATGAAGGGTCATCAGTCTCTTTTAATGGGGGAACTGTATATTTCAATCTTGTTTAGATTAGTACAAAACCAACCAACCACCCAACACGAACAAGTGTAAAATATATTTGATCTTGATTCAAGAAAAATGGGTCTCCAATTTCAACTGAGGGCAAAGAAGATGTAGTCCACATTTTAATAATCCATATTTATTATAAAAATACAACTTTCAGCAAATCCGTATACATTTAACAAGCTTCTGCCCCACAAGCATATTATTAGAAACCCTAAAAGTGTGAAGTGTAAATTTCAGTATTTCCCTCAGAGACATTACAAAATTGGAAAAGCTAGGTATKAGTTAATAAAGATCCAAGAGCCTTAAGCTTTAGTGAAGAAAAATCTACTAATAACTAGTAGTTAGTCAACACAATTGGCATAAATATCTTTTATTATCAGAGTAAACTGTTGACTATATTGACAGAAGAAAAAACAGTTTCAAATACTTGTTCATCTCAAATACTGACCTTCAGAACAAGTTTTTAACATCTTTTTTCCTGGGAAGACCCATTTTTAGAATGCTTACTGACAGTACTAAAGAACATTTTTATTAGTCCAACCAGGTGATACTCCTCCAATGTTATTAGTAGCATACCAATTCTAGAGTTAACTAGTGACATTCTAACTATCTGGTCAGGGTCTAACAGGTTTCTGAAGTACAGGTACCTGAGGGGATTATTCACTTTCTAGTGCATTCACTCTCCCACTCTATCAACAGAACATTTTTTGGAGATCTAATGTATGTGTATTTACGATCCTGTACTACACAGCATTATTAGGTAGTTCAACTGATAAACTTAAAATATTCTGCCATGCCATAAAATACATACTTGTACTTCTGAAAGAAGTTTGGAGCTTCAAAAAGTTTGGACCACTCTGCCTTACTCAGCAAAATTTCATCTGTGATAGCAAGACCTAAATTATAAAAAAAAAAATAAATTTAAACTTCTTTTTTTTAAATACAATTTAATATCCAGAGTCATGACAGTTTATTAACTTAGCAAAGACTAACATAAATTATTTCCTCCCTTCAAATTCACAGCAATTTATCAGTAATTATAATGGTCATTCTTTATTTGAACACTATAGTTAAACAAATTATTCTATTTTAAAGAAACCTCATAATCTGTGTAGAAATGTATGTTAATTGATGAGACTGATTATTTCACGTATTTTTGCTCTGTGGTGTAACATAGCTCCATTTAGTTTTTTGCATGTCACAATAACTATACAGTTCAAAGACAACACCGTTTTCCTCACAGTATTTCAATCACCACTTGTGTAAGACATCTCACAAGACAAAGAAAGAGTGAGAAAATAAGGTATTGCTCTGAGAAAGCTACATGTAGTTGCTTCCTACATCAAGTCTACTTGTTGCTTTGATGGCATCTTCTCTTATCTGCTACAATCATTCAAGTACATTACTTGGATAAATCCAGGATTCATCTTCAAGACAATAAATTGCCTTATATTAGGCAGAGAAATATGCATCAAGTGGAACTACTATTGCTAATATTTCATGCAACACAACACAATCTAAGCCACTAAAATAAAACTATTGTACCATTAGTTCTAATTTTCAGAGCACAAGGCTTTTTATTCCATTTCATTACCCTCAGCTCCTAAGGGTGAAGGACAGACAAGTATCTACTGAATTTGCAATATTAAGCATAACAGGCCAAGTTCTACCTCCCTCAAAACAGTCTCATGCCAATAACCTTTTAACATCCACTCACCTCCCCCCTGCAAAGCATACCCGCAATGAAACAATTTTAAATCTGTCTGAAAACATTTATATAGAGCATAGATAATACTTACCYTGTTTAAATTCCTCAACCATGACCATCCGTGTGGAAACGGACACATTGTACGTAGAGTTCTGCTGGGGGTATGCTGGTGTAATTATAGGCATAAGATGGTACCTATCACTGGGGTTTACCTACATATAACAACAGCCAATCAGTTTTCTTCAAGCATACACATCAGTTAACAAATTTGGATTTCTCCCTTTACTACAACCAAGACTTAAGTTCTAAGAGACCTTAGTTTGCAGACCAAGAGTTCAGAGAAAGTTTAGAAAACAAGAATAATGCTTTCACAAAAGATATCTTTCTGAATGACAACGATGTGGGAGGGCTGYAACCTGTCAACACATCAAGATCAAGTTTTCAGGCATTTCTAAATCCAGAAATGCCAACTGAGCAGAATAACTTCCCTCTTTAATAGAAATTAGCTTGTGATCACATGAAGTCAAGAATACCTCATCACCATATGAGCACCTTCTGCAGAATGACTGTCGTCAGACCTTTCGAAAGGTATTTTATACTTTATTTCTGTAAAACTACTGAAAACTTAAGAGCCAGCTTAAGAAAAGAGGCTCCATGCAACCTGACAGAAGCATCACTTGCATTAAGGTACTTTTATTTAATAGCACACAGGGTAACAAAAAATAAGGGACACAACATACACACGCAAAACACATTAAAGTATTATCAGGGTAACAATTGTGTAGTAAGTAAATAAAAGATAAACCCCTGCCATTACCTTAACCCACTTCAATTAGCTACTACAACACAGTTCCCATCACATACTGACCTCAAAGTTTCTATCTCAGGAATAACAGACCCAAGAACATGCTTTCAACTGTTTCACATATTTAAATGTGAACTTTTGTCAATCAGAAAAAAAACAATTTGAAGCACAAAAGGGCATACAACTCAACCTGTGATGGTTACACTAAAAGATTAATTGTACACCAGCTATTCTATGATTGACGGATCGGCATTGAGCACACCCATATTATGCCCTACTGAAACCTCACACTGAGATCCATGCATCTGTTTGCAAGCTATTCCACTGACTGCCTGAAGGACATTAATCTCCAATGTCCTTAATGTAAGTGCTACAAAGATGAAGATTAGGTATTTTAAACAATGAACAATATACAAAACCACTAAAAGACTTCAAATTATGATCTTCTTTGGTGCAAGATGGAAAGACTCTTTACTGCAACTATATGGAACCAAACCTATTCAGCTGTGACTTGCACGGAAGTGAATTCAAGATACTTGAAAAAGTAACAGACTTTAAATCATAACCAAACTATTTTAAGATTAGTAAATTTCAAAAATGCATAGTTTTAACACATATAATTATTTATACTGAATTTTTATTAAGCTCACTTACTGCAAAAATTGGGAGAAAAAATACATTGTTTAGCAAGTGTCCTTTAAGCGGTCAATTARAAAAATTAGGGCAAGTTTGTTTTATACTCAGGAGACTTAGAGGTTACTTATAAAGACATAACATCACAACATGAAGTTCAATAAACCCAAAATGAAGTTCACCTATGATCTTTTAAGCGAATTTATTGTACAGTGTGACTTAGAGGGGAAAAAATAACACACTAACCCTTGGGTCCCATACAGGCAAATTAAGATTGCATTCTTCTGGCTGTTTCAATAGCACTGGATTTGGCCATTCCCTGTTTAAAAAGATTGTAGCACTGAATAAGACTATTGGATACAACCACGCATGTTCAACAAACAATACTTTTGAATGCCATCCTTCTTAACTCTGCTCTCAAGGTAAAGCACCACTTCCTCAAGACTACGCTGGTCTAACTGGGGTTGTTTAAATAAGCTGTGTTGCTGAACTACAACACAACTGCAATTAGCTCCTTCGAGGCATCTGAACAAGGAATTTTGTGTAGTCTTGGAGGTTTATAACACTGGTTTAGATAACTAATTTAAACTCTCCTAAATTCTTCCTGAAATATACCAGTCAAAGATAAATTCCTCTGTGAAGATTGACACTGGGTCCATCTTCAAGCTAGCTGTTTCATGGACAAACTACAGAACAAACAGCCAGCACAATTACAGCATATGGCATCAATTACAAACCATAGGAATTAAAAGAAAATTATAATCAAGAGAGAAAGAAACCTTGTTGAATGCAAAGGTAAAAAGTAACACTTTTGTTCTTCACATCATCTTACCCCCCTGAATCAAAGTTAKCTTCCTATAAAGAGCAGAAGTCACTTATCTCATGGAATTTGTACATTAATGCTCTTACACTATGCATGTACAAAATGGACAGAAGTCCAAGGAAAATATTAAACAGAGATTGCAAGCAATTCCCCTTCTATTAGCTAATGTGGCAAAGTAACACTATGTACCTCAAGAAGTTATAAGCCTATGAATTCAAGACAGTAAAAGTGTGCAAACTATCTTCATATTAAGAAGACACTATAACTGAAGTAAAGCAACACCGTGGTAAATGATTCTTAAAATCTGCCAGTGTCTCATGAAGGATATAGGCATCCAGACATGATCTTTTAAGCAAAACAGTATTCATATGTAATTTGCAAAGTTTGTAGTTGCCCCACTWCTTCTAAATTTGCTTGGAATGTTCCCATCAGCATTATTCAAACCATCTTTGAGCTACCTAGCTCAAAAGTATGAAATTGCATGTAAAGCTGAAACACCTACCACTCCACACTGACAAGATTAAAACCCACATTTTGCCACTGATTCTCTTAGATTACATTTAAACAATGTGCCTAAACCAGATACTGGCATACCTCCTTTATTCATTATCCCAGTATCTGAATGATAAAAGATTTGAAATTTTGGGCTGTCTGTTATTATTTTGTACTATGTAAGTATTTTATCTGAAGAGTATTTTTGTAACTCAACAATACTCAGTAACTCAAGTTGAGTTACTTTTGTAACTCAACAATTTTTCTCAATACTTGAGAAAATTTTAATTAAGAACTGGGTGGTTTTGGTTTGGATACTTTAAAAACAAGACATGTCAGATGACTTACTCAAAAACTAAGCTGACACATTTCTGGTGGCAAGAACAATGCTTCTAATTTATCTTAATCTGGTAACAGCTGAAAATGGTACCATAAAAACAGGACTAAAATTTAGTGTCTACAAGCAATTTTATTTTAGTTTAATCTAAATTAAAAACAAAGAAAAAGAAAAAAAAAAAAAACCAAAAAAATCCCCAAAAACATACCATTTAGAAAATACCAAGAAAAATTTATGTACAAGAGTTGATGCTATTGCATTTGGATAAAGCTGGCAAGTTCTTGCTACTAGCATAGCCCAGGAAACACCGCCAAGGAAACCTAGGATATTGGAATAGATGTTGTGGCCTGTGAATTGAGAAGGAAAGAGACAAAAGAGAGACATATCAGTAACCGTAGGAAGTAGTGGAAACTTTACAAATTTTGGAATAAAACCGCTTACGTTTTGCCCACAATTTGATAGCTCTCAGTGTTAACCTGAAGTTGTCAATGTTTGGTACTAGATGCAGAATTTCATCGGTTACCCGGCAACCTGCAAAAGAAAGAATCCATTACAATTGCTGCCTCCAAAGTTTTTTGTTTGCTTATTCTCCCTCACCTTCAAAACTATCAAACTTTCTAGATAAGCAAGCTGGAAACTCATTTCATGTTCTGATCAATTTGGTTTTGAATGGGAAAGCTTAACATATTTTCATGTGACTCTTTTCATTTTTAGTGTTTTACATTTTAGTTGGCACTCAGGTACCCAATCCATGAGCACATGACTACAGTTTTAGACTGCTGCTTGATTTTTTGTTATTAATGAACTATATAAGGTGTTGAAGCAACAAACAAGTTCCACTATTATCTGAATACATACATTATAACATGGAATGTGCAAGTAAATTTAAAACAAATTAAAAGCCTTCATGAACCTACAGAAAACCTACCAGTCATAAGTCAAAGCTTTGAATTTATAAGAACAGGCTAAGAAGAATAGTATTTAAACATACTAGCTGTACCACTACTTTACTGGGATATTTTCGGACTGTAGCACTGTAGATGGCAGCATTAACTGCTTGATTTTTGGGGATTTATAATCAAGTACTTGATTGTTACTAAGTAGCTGCAGAGAGCTGTTTGCATGAAAATAGTATTACCTAAGACTACTTAAAAGTAAAAGGCAACTATGAACGCTAGAGATTGCACAGATGCGAATTCCACAAAACAATTAAGCAGCTTTGATAATCTCAAACTACCAGATTTTTAGTTTGTAACAACAATCAGTGCCACCTCACATGTTCCTCTTCCCCCTCAAGCTGCAGCCAGACTGAAGCCCTACCATCCTATACACAGACAACCATTTCTTAAGCTAAGATTATATTATAGAGAAGTTTAGAGTTACACAAGCTAGTAAGCTACTAAAGACCTGACCTCTAACAGCATTYTGATATCTCCAATTAATCACTGAAGTAATTTCATGTATGTTTATGCAAACACGAATTAAAAACCACACATCCTTATGCACAGAAATAGGTTATGTTCCACACAAAAGTCTTCTAAGTCCCAATATTTTCTACAACCATTTACAAACTAAACAAGAGAAATAAAGCATAAACATTTTCGTGAACAAGAAACAACCCTCCTCCCCAAAAACATATATAAAACTGGCTATAACTTTATTTCTAGAYATGAATTTGCTGTATTTTCAGTCAAATCCACAACTACTGTATCAAAGAACCTAGGACAGTTATTTAAAGATTAGACAAGTTGATATACMTAACAATATATACATACCATTAAGACTTCGTATGCATCTAATGTCTAAATTTTTAAGTAGGCTGTCATCTCGTAGATCTAAGTCTTCAGGAATAGTCTGCAGTGCTAATCTTGCAAACAAAATGTCAATCTTAAGAAAAAAAAATAGGTAAGACATTAGACAACAGTTCTTTCTTCTGTGGAATTTTATTAGTCAYGTTCATCAAGTTTACTAACAGTAGTCTTCCTAGTACAAAGAATCCCTTTAAGAAATACGTACTAGCATTCTCCACAGGCACTGAAAGAAACACTTACAGATGCTTCATCTATCTTACAGCTCCTTTTCCAAGAGGATAAAATACACATTTGGACTAATAGAGAACAAGCCCACATACACACAAACTATGCTGTCAATGTAAATAAAAATGATTTGAGAACAAGCATCACGTCAAGGTCCAGAACACAAAATCCTACCAACATCAGAACAAGCCATTAAAACCTAAAAATATTTAGGCTAAAACCAGGATTTAAGTATTCTAGAGAATTCCAGAGAAGGCTGAGGAGAGTCCTCATTGCTTCCCCTCATGAAGATGTTGAGGATCACAAAGGGGCAGGTACTGATCTCTTTGCTCTCATAACCAGTGGCAGGATTTAAGGAAACAGCATGAAGCTGAGTCCAGGGAGGTTTAGGTTACATATCAGGGAAAGTTTTTTCACCCATGTAGTGGTCAGGCACTGGAACAGGCTTCCCAGGGAAGTGGTCACAGCACCAGGCCTAACAGAGTTCAGGAATCATTTGGACAACACTCAGGCTCATGACGTGACTCTTGGAGTGTTCTACACAGGGCCAAMAGCGGGACTTGGACAATCCTAATGAGTTCCTTCCAACCCAGCATATCCTATGTTTTATGAAAATTACCACAGAATTACAGAACAAGTAGGATACCTTTCTCCATACAGCCCTGTAAAGCACACATGTAACTAGCTGACTATATAAGGCCAGTATCTATGAAGAGTCTACATATCAGATTGCAGAAAAGGTTCTCAAAATTCTCAGCAAGCTGCTGAACAAGTATATACATCTTGAAATTATGTCCATTTTCATTACTATTACTTCTGCAATACTTTAAAGTAACAGTTTTTCTAGGCCAAGAACATCTAAAATACTATTCAGCACCGAGCTAGTTTTGCACTGCCCCACGCACAAGACATCGCACAAAGTGGAGATGTCAGTTTGCCTTTCCATCACTCAGCGGATGAGAATACCAAGTGCATATCAGCAGCCTGTCTGCAAGGCAGCAAAGACCAAATGAGGCTTTTAGAACAATGAAATACCTAGTACTATTGCATCAAGAACAAAGCAGGTTTAGTTACATTAAAATTATTTTAGATAAAGTTAAGTTGCAAGTAAAGTTGAAAGTATCTTAAAAGACTGTGGGTACTTAAAACTGCATTTATCTGTTTTAAACATCTATCTATGTTTTAAACTACAGAACAGCACTTCCAAAAAATGCAGTGGATTTTGTATTTCAAAGTGCTTAATAGCTAGCCTTATCAACAATCTGTACCACACACAGAAGTTCCTACTTAAGTCAAAAGTACTACTTCTCAGTGTAAAACAAGTTCAAAATTAACTTCAAGTTCTGCTCTGATCTCTGGAAGGTCTAGCACCTCTGAAGATAAAAAGCTCACTGACATCTACTTTCAAATTAAGAAATTAACAGCCATTGCTAGTAATGGGAGGAGCAATAGGTGGCAATAAAACATGGAAGTTTTAATAACAGGATTACTACAAWACTAAACTCCCTTTCCTCAGTTTTAAGTTCTGGCACATTTTGCCTGGCTTAGCAAAAGGAAAATCAAATTAAAATCTTTTGATACTGACATAGCTGGCCACAAATAAAACTATCAGAAGCTGTGGCCCAACAATACTAGTATATACAAGGAGCGTGCTTATGGCAGAAGATGAAAGAACTCTCGTGCACTGTCAGCAACATGGGTTAATTCTCAGTAATAAACCTAAGCCCATCAAAGCCGTTCATAAATTACTATATTGGAACAAGAACACTTCTTTTAGAGCAAACAGTCCTTTTTTTTTCTTATTTGGAGAGACAACTCCCGCTTGAACAGAAATGGGTGGAGGAAAAAAAAAAACAACATACAAAAACCAAATTGACCAGAGAACATCTATGGTAAGTTTCAACATTTAGAATGAATATTTAAGCTAGGTAACTAGAAAACAGATTCTCCAGAAAAATGTTCATAGTACTCAACTTTACATGGACAGTAATAAAATGGCTAACAGATACAAACTCACAGACTGAGAGAGAAGGAATTGTCCAGTCTTGTGTACAATGCTACAACATGTCATTTGCCAGAAGATTAGCATGGGAAYTCTTTCCCATGTTTAGTTAGTAAACTAACTTTCTTGTACCCACCAGTTACTGAWTCACATTGTACAACTCTTAAGTCCCATGAACTCTGTGTATGAACAGTTCACATGTTTTTGTCATCACCAAGATGACCGTTTCACTATATAAGAGTCTCAGAACAATTAGAGTATCTTTTGAAAGTATCATTCCTATTTTCTTAGCAAAAAATCAAATTAAGCAAGTGCTCCAGGACAGCTGATCCATCAGGCTCCAGGCACCAATATCATAATTTTGGTAACGTATTTACAGGCATGTAAGAGATCAGGACAAAAGGAATACCCAGCTTGCCTTCAGTAGTACATTTCTGAGAACTAGTTAAAGACCACAACTTTCTATAAGGTATGATAATGAAGCAAATCTTTCATGTTTGGACACTTAATCATTAGCAGTCAAAAAAAAAATTCTGAAGCCATATTATTTATGAATATGATTTCTATTAAATGTTAGGTCTGAATAATGTTAATACTGGTACTCTACAGGTTAGKCAAGTAATTAGTACATGTGAGTAGCAGTGCCAAAAAAAGAAACAGGGCAATAGTCTACATACAGCTTTAAGTCCATCAAGAAAAACTTGTTTCAGTCTTAAATCTCCACTTTAAATTACATAATTGAGGACTGTTGTCAAAATCTTACATACGAACTCCAGAGAGTCACTTTATTAGAATTCATATTAATGAATAACAAGTTATTAAGATCTTTAAAATTTTGTTAWAACCATGTTCTACCAAAACTAATTAAAATATGATCTTTACCTCTATTCCATCAAAACAAAGTTTAATAACTGGGACAAAAGCTTCTTCAACAGCCTGGGGGAAAAAAAGTTGTATTTTATTTTCAGTATAGAGAACATTTACAAACAATATCCAGCAGATCTAGACAATCATAATGAAATGCTATTTATATTAATGCTTTCCTGTTTCAGGTTGATTTTTGTCAACAGTGTCTTTCGCCACTATTGAGTGTTTATGGAGTAAGCACTGACCTACTATGTGCTACAGCTGTCTAGATGTTGATTATAATGCAAACTTGTACCAACCAGCTCTGCTCGAGGTCCAAGACTCTTTCTCCCTACACACAAGACATGATCAAGCATCTTAACTCCTCACAAGTATCTCTAACTATTCCAAGCTATGGTGATTCTTGCTCTAAAAGGTCTCTTATTTCTGTTTCCATAGTTAATATAAGAAATGTAWGCAGCCTGACTTCATCTAAAACAACTGTCAAGTCACCAGTCTCCAGAGATCATGTACCCTTTTAAAATGTGGTCAATAATAAGGTGTTTAAATGAACAGTATCACAATGAAACTATGGCCCCTCACATCTACCCTGAAATCAGCTATGAATATTTTCCTGAACTAGCATGAGAACTAAATGCAGATCTGCAGTACATTACTTTTTATAAAAACAAAGAACACTGCCTACCTCCAAATAAGAAATACTCTGAACTGTTGGAAGATAAACTGTTCCAAGAGTGTTTCCATTCTTAGTGTTGTCTCCATCCTTAAAGAGGAGGAGACAACACTACTGTCTGTGCTCAAACTTTAGTTAATGTTCCCTTAACATTACTGGTTGATAGGATGGATCCTAAGCAAAATATCAAGTTCACAAGTGTCTCACACTCACTAGAGCAACGACTAGGAAAGTCTGTGCTCCCCTAAAGATGGAGATGTACAAACTCCTAATATTAGCAGGAATGATTTAAAAGTGTTATGAYAGCCTAATATAAAGGTTATTTACATGGCTGCAGAGCTACACTGAACAGCACACATACCTTGCTGCTAAATCAACTACATTACCTGGAGTTAAGAGTTTACTGCAAAGTTGAATGGAAATCTGAAAACCTGAGTCCTCTCAAATATGTCAATTTAAAGATTACTGAAAGATAATAAAGCATTCAAACAGTTGTTTCAGTGCATATAGTGTTACTACCAGACATCYGCACTACCCTGGTAGTTACCAACTACAGGATGCACAGAGTCAAAGAATGCTGCAGTTCCAATTGTTTTATGAGAACTAAACCAAAGAAAGACTTGTCAGCAAMGATCTTCATCTAAAAAAAAGAGAAATTGGAGCAGAGAAAATTTACTCTGAGCCAATATCAAGAAGATTACAGCTCCCACCAGTTAACTTAGGGAGGCTTGTCACTTAGGTATAACAGAAACAAGATACTGCATTACTACAGTCTTCTACTATAAGTGAAATCTTCACCTTTACATGCTAAAAACCTTGCACATACATCTAATAATGAGACACTAAAAATACAGCTTCCCTTTGCAGAGTTGTCAGCCAATATAAAAAGTTTACTTAATATCAGCCAACATAACTGCTTATATAAGCATGAAGTTATATAAAAAAGCAGCATAAAAACTTCAATAAAACCACACAAGTTTGGTCCTGATCCTTCTCAAGCTAACACATGTGCATCTGCCTGCTGCTAGTGAGCAAGCAGAAATTTTGTCATACATGCTAGGAGATTGTTCTGCCATCCAAATTTTTAAGTGAATGTATCTATTAAGAGGGAGCAGAGAAAATATGGAAGAATCTGTATTTGTTTCAACTCTTATGACAGGCTTTGCTGCAGGCTAACAAAAAATCCTTTGCAAATCTTAACAGTAAAGTTATATTTACTTATTTAATGCATTATCTTTCTCTACTGAATTTTCCTAATCCTCAGGTCAGCAAGCTGTATCAGGCCTTTCACATACCCTCAGATCTTTCACTTCTTCTTGTTGTTTTAATTTTTCATAAAACGATGTGAAAAAATCACTTCTTTCAACATGTCTTGGTGCAACACACAGGGCATCAATATCAGCACCTGTAATGGTTAATAAGCAGAAGTAAATTATTCAATTCTTTGTATGCATGGAATGCCAGTAATATTTTTTTTTAATAATTAAGCAGGAAAATTTAGTTTCTCATCATGTGGAATGAGTTTGTTTTGAAATACTAGTCAAAACAAATGAAAAAAATGTCATGACCATTAAACATACAAAACACATACGTACACTCATGCTCCAATTGTGGAACACTTTTAATTTTCAAAGAACAAAACATGAAAATTTAAGTATACAGCTTCTTCTATCTTTAAGAAACAGAAAAAAAAATTGAAAATTATTTAATCTATGAGAAAAACAYAATATAGGAATATATTTATTTTATTTGGAATGAAGACTAGAGATGGCTAGACAAAATTTAAGAAATCGAACACCACCTCAAAATACAGCAAGATCAGTCATTACCTCAAACACATGGGTTTTTATAGAAAAAGGAAATGTTACCTTTTGTATGAACCCCTAATCTATAGGATCCAAATGTAAAAATTTTTCCTCCCACGTTTTCTATTACCGATTGCGGAAGATTCTAAATGGAGTAAAAAGAATTGGTTATTTTACCTTAAGATGTTATAACAACATAATTTATTTTCAATGAAGAGAAAAAGTTTTGCACAAAATTTACACTGTTAAACTACTAAAATAATAACCTCAATATTTACAGAAAAGACTGATATATGTTTGCCACTTGGAACCATTTGTAACATTTAAACCACATTACACATTACTGCCTCAAACCTGGTAATTGTTGCACCAATTCTACACTTCAGGTGCAGCAGCTTGATAACACTACAGAGACACATTTTGCTTACCACGCAGGCATTTCAGACTKACTCAAAAGTTGACGATGGACTCCAATTTAGAGCAACACAAAATACAGTCTACTGTATCAGTATTTACCACATTTCTTTCAGAGATACTCATACAATAGTCTTGAAATAAAAATCTGAGGTTGGGAGAAGTATTTATTTCATGTTGAAATTTTTTAGGTGCATCTACTAAAGTTCCTAATCTTTAAAAAACTGTTGAATCCACAGTACTGTGGGCAAAGAGGGCTATTATTTCATAATAGGAGGCGATGCTACAATCTGAAACTCTACGTGAATGCTCACACAGTGGAAGATAAAATAAAACAAAAATTCTATTTTGTAATGTATATTAGATTAACTTAAGTAGCTTTCAATCTTACACTGGTGATGATACTCTCACTGTTTTGTTTTCAAGGATCAGGACACACATAGCAGGGCCATTTCTGCCCATAATCTTGTTCGTAAATAAATTTTCATTGCATAATCAAAGTGTACAGAAAGAATACAAGCCCAAATACACACAAAGCAAAATAGCTTCAAAAATTAGGGGTTTATTCCTAAAAAAAAACAAATCCATAAACATGCAAGGCTATAATCATTGAAAAAAGATGTGTGTGGGGGTAGGGATTACTGTAATTTGGCAAAAACAGTATCAGCATTATCACTCTACAAAAGGATAGTATTTGTTTTGATCCCCAAATCTAAGGTTCATCCCATTAAGTCTAGGAACATATTTCAGAATTATYTTCTTACAGCAGTTTTTGAATTACAGTATTGGCCACTCTATGCAAAATACATCCGTACCTTGCTTTCACTGATTTCCCGTATCCATTCCTTTACCAAGTTATTTAATTTTCCCAAAATTAGAATCCTATTAACAAAACAGCAGAAGGACACATTACAAACTCAAGACAAAACTAAGCATAATTTTTGAAGACTGTGATCATCATTATACAATAAGTCAACTAGAGTAACACTGCAGATCTAATCAGATATCTTATTTTATATGTATACTGAAAAAAAGTTACTCTTAAAACATTCCCTCTACTTTTCCCCTTTTAGAGACATTCAAGAGATTTAAGTTAAAAAAAAATGCAAGCATGCAAGCCATACACACATTAGGTATATGAATTCTACTCAATCTCAAAATAAAACTTAAATTCATATAACACATACATCTAAAAAAACAGTAAGAAGCAGGACTGAGAGAAAAAAAAATACTCAAGAAAACTTAAAAAGKAGAGAAAAAAGGTAACGTCTATTACATTAAAGTAGTGATAAAGGGGAAAAATGCAAACCAGCCTCCAAAATTTTAAGGCCATTTTAATTTCTTTCTATGCTTTGAAGTACTCCTCTCAATTGAGAAATATCAAGCTTTTAATTCCACTAGGCTTTTAGAGAAAGCATTTGAAAGAACAGAAACACACGTGGGGTTCAACAGTCAACCACAAGAACCCATGACAGGACAGAAACCATAGTGTTCACTCACCTGCGTTGCAGCTCTTCTTCCTCTTCAAATACACCATAAGGTTTTAGGGTTTCGATTAATTTCTGGGTAAGCATGCAGTCAAACTCCTTGGGGGCAGCTAAACTGATAGGTGAGGTAATGCCATAATGCTTCTGTAGTTGCTGTGTTTGTGATCCCTGGGTTGTAACGGGACTAATAAAGGCAATTAGATAAAGTTACTAACAGAAAGAAAACAAAACAATTTTCTTTTTCTCATCAGGRTAGCAAACAAGAGATACATTCTAAGGAGAAAAAAAACTAAGCCTAGTGTTAGCATTTTCATGCCAAATCACTCCGTGCTCAATCTGCCCTGTTAAAGACACCAACAGAATTATTTTTCACCAACTCATAATAAGCATTTACACTTCTCCCCTTTAGTACTTTTTTCATTTTATTAGGGCAAAAGCCTCATCATCAGCTTGGGCTCCTTCACATCCATAAAGTCTAAAATGCAGAGAAACCCTCCATGTCAAAAAGCCAAGCTGATAGCAAAAGTGAAAGTCCCACTCTTGGCACGCATAACATTCCTTGGTATATTGATGCAATATCAGTTCTCTATATTTATCTATATTACATACTATTTCTATCATAAAAAATGAGAAGTAYTTTCATCAGGCTAACTACCCATTATGTGTGGGAAAAGTACAGTATGACTTCCACTTTACTTCCACTATTGGTCATCGTCATCTCCTCAAAATTTCATTCCCCATTTCCATAAAGACTAAGTATTAAAAAAAGARCACCTAAACCTGTAATTTATGAGAATACACAAAACATGATAACATTTTCCAAAAGTTAAACCCATTTTATAACAATCGTAAGTACTATAATTCRTTTGCAACTAAGAATTCAGTCATAATTCGAGTTTGAGGACATCTGTCCCCCTGCTCTTGAGCAAAAAAAAAGGCGCATCAGGAAAAAATACTTTAAAAGTGTACATTAAAAAAAATTAACCTTCAAGTAATCATGGGGACTGGGGCAATGTCTAGAAAAATTATTTTATACTGCTTTCTTTAGGTAGGAGGTTTTAATGAACTAATGAAGAATCTAGTAGCAGCTGAACAAACCATAAAGACCTTTGGACTTCAGGTGTCAGTGGAAACATTTTTTTTAAAAAGCTGTTCAGATTAGTTATATAAAAYAGTAATTCAAATTAACAACAAAGGAAACCATGAAAACTTTTTGTTTTCTATTTAAAAAGTTAGGAATGTCAACACAAATAGTAGCTTCAGCCACTTAAATGCCTCAAAAAAAAGCAGCCAGAAAACAAAGTGTCAATAGATAAACATCCTTTGGATGTTTTGAATATTTTAACTTATGCCACAAAGCAAGTAGTTAAATTTGAACTACATTTTCTCCCCTTTTCCCAACTATTAATTTGGGAAAATGAAGATGCTTTTTAATTTAAGATTTTTCAGATTACTTTTACAGGTATTTTAAAGCAGCAAAACAATCAATATTTTAGCTTTGTGTAGCAATTTCCTAATGGTCTAACTGCAATTTTTACCCATTCATAGCAAGAAACTGAATCCAATTCAACAGATACTCATTAAAAGGACTGGCCAAACACAGCCTGGCATATGCTGTTACTAGATTCAGAAAACACTCAATGTCACTCAAAACCAGATTCTGGTGRAGCTGATTCCTGAAGTCAGCAATGGTGACAGAGGTCTCTGTACTTCCCCTACTTGTAAGGRCCATGATTCACCAATTCAAGAATTAACAGCTTAAACATAAAAATTACAATCCATAAACCCCAGGCAAACATCAGATCTCTTCCCTAACCTCATTTACACCTGGTTTACACCCTGGCAGTGAATGTGCAGGTCTGTCTTCAAAACTCCACACTGCCATCACTTAAAGCAGTGTTCCTCCAACCCCTATAGGACCACCAGAGCGTGGCCACACAGCACAAACAAGCTTTGAAACTGTTCACTAAAACAATGGCTTCAAACGACCAATTCAATCAATCACCAGATATACACCTTTGGGAATTGTAATACGAAACTAGCTACGGTTCTTTACATGTACTTTTATAACAATGAAATAACGATGGTGCCGACAGCACAGAACCTTCCTACAACAAGTTAACCTTCTCTTTGAGGGTTCAGGAGTTAGTAAGTACCCTTTCACTGAGTTAGTGTGCAACAATTCTCACCACAGCGGTCTTCAAGCAGATTTTACAGCTGCACAAGACAGGATGAAGCTTACATTTTAACACGTATTAATACTGAAGAGAATATCTGTTATTTACAGATAAAAACATTTAAATTGAAGCTCTGCTGYTCACACCCATTAAGTTAATTCCGGTTTAAGGCTCCTGCAGCACACCAAGAGATGAAAAAATTTCCTTTGGAAAATTAAACAAAAAAATGGTACGGCAAGAAGCTTTGTTTAACTTAATGAAAGATTGAATAAAGTAACTCATCCTAGATCATATTTTCATTTAAAAGGCAGCATGAAAGTTACTACAAACAAACAAGCAAGTGAAGGTATATCCTCTCCCTGTCTCCTACCTCCCACAAAACAAAGAAACTCCAAATAACACATTTGCTACCTGCTTCTCAAAGCAAATTATCTCTGAGAAATGAACTCAAAGTCTCATTAGCCCACTTTAATTCTGTATTTCCATGTTACATTTTAGTCAGCAAATGCTAATGATWAATGCTCTTAGACTTCTACTATTTTTTAAAACCATGAAGATCATACTCCTACTCCAGCATCTTCCCTCTTAGTCACACATGGGCATATGGACATTCTAGCTTCTACTTCYGATATGTCCAGAGAAGAGCCTAAACTACCAAATTTATTCAAAGAGAAAAGTGAAAAGCCAGGGAAGTATCAGTGCTAATGTTCTACCCAAGAGGATTAGAGGTGTTAAGGCCTTATTGGGAAGTCAATACCATGACGGTATGTCAAYCTGGTGGTCACTGAACATTAACAAAAAGCAGAGTAATAAACCACAACCACAAGTTCCATCACAGCTACTTGCTCTTAACAGCAGAGTCAGATTTGCCAGACCATGTCAGGGTCTGACACAACTGAAAGCATGTTTAGGGCTTGTTTCTTTTTCTTAAAAAAGAAAAACAAACCAAACAAACACCCCAAACAAACAAACTAAACACAAAAAAAAACAAACAAACAAACAAACAAACAAACAAAAGAACCAAACAAACAGACAAAAAAAAAACAAAACCCTAAGCTCTTCTTTTGAAGATCACAAGGAAAATTAAGATACAGTTTGGGGCTTTTGGGTGTTTCTAGTAAACCACATATAAACATGAAGATCTTCTCACTCTGAGATGACTATGAGCTATCTGTCAACTGCACAAATATAAAGTTACAAAGTATTTAATGCAGAGTTAAATTTAACATGCTACTRTTGTAGTTCTGGTTTAATCTGATTTTTTGAAGACCATATGAACTGACAATTTAAACCATGTACAAATTGGGCAACAGCCAGAGTGGATTAATTCTAAAGTGTTATAATTCAGTATTTTATATTCAAATAATAAATTCATCTGTAAGAAATGCACATGTCCTTTTTCCCCATAAAAACACARACACAAAGCTCTAGTCTGTGCTAAACTGAAAGCAGCAGCCAAACAACTTTTTCCTCAGAACCCAAAGTTATGGTAGGCGGTATCTTTAGTTGCAGTAACTACCAAACTAAAAAGAGCAAACCTTGGCTATATGGTCATTGCTCAAAACCATTTTAAACAGAGTGCAGAAGTGGAAGAAAAAAAACACAAATAAAGATTGTAAGAAGACCTACCATTTCCACAGTATACACTTCTAAACTCATTTAAACTGAAGTGACTCTATGCTTTTCTGAGGTAGAGGAGGGGTTACAACACATCTTTTAAAGATCACATGATAGGCCTGAACACATGCATATAAACTGAACATAGAGCAAATGTAGCTATACCTATGCAACACTGTCCTATATACAACTAACAGTTGGATGCTAATTCCAAGTTCTGTATTATTGTTTTCTTTTACATTAGAACCTTTCCCCATCCTCAGAAGAAATAATAATCTTGTCATGAACTCCTTTTTCTGATTTGCTTTGTATTTAACCCAACTCCTTCCCCCACATGAAAACCTGTCTTTCTAAGCACTTGTTCCTCTCCTCTCCCAGAATGCCATGTCCATTCTAACAGTACTATTTTTAGTGCTATTTGTGTTAAGATTTTACATTTCTTATCACAAACAAAATACAGTTGCTATCAGCACCACACTATCTAAACATCATGCTACAGAAATCTGGGAAGCTTCACAAAAATAGAAGACAATACAAACAACTTAAATATTCAAAATACATGGCATAATATTGAACAAATTATGACAGTTTAAATCCCCCCCTACATTTTAAACTCATCCAGACACTACAATGAAAGACACAACTTAAGGATTCTCAGTGATTATCCTCACTTCTCTATTTGCCTCTACTGATTAACTGAGCAAAATTTATTCTTCTTATTTGCTGATGTAAGACACCCAAGTCAGATTTCTGAAGCAATGCTGGCCATCACACCATCTGCTTAACCAGCTGGAGTTAAAATCATGGAGCTCAAGCTCCACTGTGACCAGATACAGAGAAAATCTACTGAGGGACTTTGCTTGTTTTGAAGTTTCCTTCAACAACTGACTGACATTTTAGAGTTTTCTAGCCTAATACTAATACCATGATTCCATGCAAAGTTTCAAAAATCTAGGCAGGAAACTTTAATGAAGTCTGTGCAAATCACTTACTGAGGTAACATACATTTTAAATGGTTTAAACAATCCAGCATTCCTGAATAAAAGTTTACTATCTAACAGAATATCACTGGACCATTCAGACCATGARTTAAGTCTTCAACTGTTAGTATGAGATGTTCAAGATACACAGAACGGATGTATACACAGGTATCGGAGTAATGACAGGCAACAGGGCTATAGAAGAGATTCACCTATGGCAAAACGAAGATCATTCCTACACAYTCTGCTAACCTTGGACTCTCCTAACCTCCCTGGTTCTTCTGTTTGCACAGAAAAATAATGAAGGCAGCATGTGCAAACACAAACTCATCCACAATGTTCTCAGTAACACAGTTGAAGAAGTTTCTCAGGTTTAAAGAAAAGAAAGTGCTAATGAACTGCACAAGCAGCAGGTGAACCAAAAATTATTTTTATTGCTAAGATGGAGACAAACAAATCAAGAGTTGTAGCAATTTAAGAAATTCAGCAAGGCTGAATCAGAAGAATACAGGGAGTATAAACCAAGAACTAAGAATCCCACAAAGCATTTCACTGTAAGAGATTAATTTGTCTCAGCGGTGAAATCTGCTCAGCCCAAAATAACTGGTTTTGAAGTTCTGTGCAGTACCTCTATGTTAACAGGTATAAACTCAGTCCTTTTTTAGAATAATACTGGAAGACTGCAAACTATTACAAAACCACATATCATTGCCATATAACAAATTAACCCTCAGTTCAGATTTTTATATTAATTGCTTCTCAATTAAGAAAGCTATCACTTTTATTATGGCAACTATTCTTCTAAAGTCAGTCCTGTGATTTGTAAGGTTAAGAAWAATTTAATTCCTTTCCTAATAGCCTATAAAATTCTCAACTCTGTGTGTTCAGAAACACACTGTTTATCCAATCCCAATTAGCACAAGCCATTTTAWATACAGTGCTGTACTTCCGGCATGTAAGGTAACAGTCTCTAATTAAAAATCAAGAAAATAATGACTTCCCGTAAGTCTACAGCAAAGCTTAGTGCAAGAAAACATGGAAGGTCTTACTTCAGAAGTGAGAATAAGCTTGGCTGTCCACTGTGAAGAATAATTATTAATGACATTCCAAAACTCTAATGCCAATGTTACCAATACTTAAAAATTATTGTTATTATGGCACTTTTAAATGTTCAGTGCCTTTTTCCACTTTWACTTACAGTGAAAAAACATATCAAAAGTGTTTTGCCATGTATTCAGCAGACACAGATATTCAGTAGCTTACCAAAAAACAGATTCATGTTTTCTCTATTTTGAGGGTTAGAAAGGTCCAGGTTGCATGAAAAGACTACATCACCACTCACATAAATATAGCTCCAGCTTCATTGAGTCAGTAGCCYTTCTGTATAAGCCCCAGACCCAACCAAAACATCAACAGCTTAGTGAGCTTCATTCTTCCCTGGCATCTTATGTTTCAGATAATACACAGGAACATTCTGTACCTAACTGTGCACTAAAATATATCTTTACGACAGAGGAAGTAGTCATCCTTGTTTCAAATCAGCTTTTTTGTTAAAGACTTCTTCCTTATACAACTGCTAATGCTTCACACATGAGAACTTTAATGAAAAGTCACATAAGTTTCTAGGATACATTTGAAGTTTAAAAAATATTAAAGCTTTCTGTAAATGCCAGATAATAGCATCAGCAATCTTACTACTGATATACCATACAAAATAAGAATTTGCTTGGTTTTATACTTTTGCACCATACTATTAATAAGGAAACACACACAGAGTGCAATATAAGCTCTGTTGTAGAGCTCTGGAGAACCCTGAGTGTCCACATCAAGAATAATGACAATCTCTGGTTGTATGGGAGATCAGTTTTGACAAGGCCTGTCAATTGTAAACACCAGGCTTGAAAATGAAATTTAAAAGATATATTGAAAGGTCAGGCAAAAAAAAAAAAAAAAGGAGGGGGGAACATTTTGTAACCGTGAAAGCTTGGCAAGTAACATAGAATTGTTCCACTTTCACTCAAAAGTATTACTGCCCAGTAGAAAGAATCAACTGGAAAGAATTACAAAGAAAAAACTTCCCAAGCTGCCTCTTTCGTCTAAAGTCAGTGGTATCACTTCAGAAACTCAAGAATTAACATTACCAGCATTTCAACTTAGCAGCATTAAAATATTCACTTTGAAGTCTTGACTGAATGTTACAAAGTCTATAATGAAAAACATATAAATAACAGAACAAATGTATAAAATGAGAAAGCTTCGTTTTTGCTAACATCATAAACCTCCTGAACTCCTTCTAGTTAAGTAGCCAATAATGTTTATACTGAAAATAGCAAAATACTGGTGCAATTATAACTATGTACAGTTATTTAAGAGCTTCTAGTTAAAGCATCATAGATAGCTACACTAAAAAGCAATTATCAAATCATTCCAAACTTTTCAGAGTTGAAGATCGCTATTACAACTCATATAAGTAGCCCAAACTTTTAAATGCTGTTACTAAGCATTTGGAATTTATTTAGTCACAACAAAACAAACTAAGAATGAAAGCAAGCAGAATCAACACCCTCCCATTTTCCTGAGGCTGAAAAGCCTAGCCAACTTCAAAATTGTCTTCTAGTAACTTTTCACTGCCATAATTAACATGTGCAAAACTTATCTAWAAGGACATTGGCATCACTTTATACAAGCGTTAGATCCTACTTGGCACAACCATTTTCCTTCCTGCACTCACCCACTGGTCCCTTCCCTACCACAAACCCTTTCAGGTAAGTTTCTATCATGTTATCTACCCCATTGCTAACTTTGCAGTAGATTAGCCTGAATTAACCACAACAACCTTGGCTATTCTTCACTTGAAAGCTGACRTATTTAAAACAACAGTGAATAATCCCAAACTATAATAGAGAAGAAAAGAGTGAATAATCACAAATTCTTTATATTTCTCCTTCAGAGAAAAAAAAAAACAAAACAAAATTTATGAACATGCCTTATGAGGAAAAGTCATTTGACCATTCACATATCACYGTCTCCCTCGAGTTGTATAACCTAATAAAACGCGTAGATTATGAACTGCAGAACTAAGGAGCTGCAAGTTTTGTCGTCTCACTCAGGAATCGTCAGCGACATGGGAAAAAATAAAAAAAAAGGAAGCGAAAAAAAAAATGCAAGGGGTGGGGTGAAAGAAAACAGCGAACAAACTAGGATGAATAAGGTCACACTTCGTTATTCCTCACTGCCAGCAGGGTCACGGCACGGCACAAGCGGCCCGGATTGCCGGCGGTGGGCTGGTGGGACACACGGGCCCGCAGCCCGCTCTGCCGGCCGGGGGCGCTGCCCSGAGCCACCGGGAGCTGGGGGTTCCAAGGGCAGCGCGCTAGGCTCGGGGCGCCCACTGGGTCTCTTGCCCCCAGAACGGGGAAAAAGTGTCCGCGTGGTCACCGGGGGAAAAACTTCGCCGGGGATTTTAGGTGAAAAAGCACTTCACCCTTGGAGGCCAGGGCGAGGAAGAGACAAACACGCGGGTCTGGCCGTTCGTGCGCCCTGACCCAGCAGCGGGGGGCGCAGGCCGCCACACGCGTTCCGCCCTGACTCGCACGCTGCCGCTGCGAGGTCGCAGAGGCGGCGACATCAACGCAAAAGCCACATCACCGTCTCTGCCGGGACT